>NC_054534.1:23677188-23994688 GCF_017654505.1 Polyodon spathula | reverse complement strand
CAATGTTTGGATTGACTGTGGACTTGGATGGGGTTCGGCTTTCGGAGGATGGCAGTCAGGTTGGACACTGGATGTATTTAATTTTTACTATTTGTCTGTCCTGTTTCTTTTAAACTCAATTTTTATTTATATATTTTTTCTTCTTTTTTTTTAACCATTGCGTCTTTGGACTTGGCTACGGTACTGTAACATTGTTTTTTTTTTTTGGGGGGGGGGGGGGGGGGGGGGGGTTGGAATTTTTATTTTTTTATTTTATTTTGGCTGGTGTTGTTAAGCAAATAACCCACAGCGCTCATTTATTTGTATTCTTTTTTTTATTATACAATTAACCCTGTACAACTGTTTTTGTAGGTAGGGGTTTTGGTGAAGAAAGAAAAGGGAAAGTGAAATAAGAATTGTGGTTGCCGGGGAAGGGGCTGTATATATTTGTGCAGGTTTTATTTGTTTTCTCAGTATTTTCAATGTTCTTCAGCGGGTACATTTTTTCTTCAGCCTATACCTACAGCAGTGTTCTATACATTGATGGTGATTAAGTTAATTCAATTTCATGACTGCTACCTGGAACGAGTCAGTAGAGTAACTCATGGGCAGAGGCTTGTCTAAAGTATTTAAACCTAAATTTATAGCTAATGCAATGCAGTACAACTGATGAACGCTAGGTGGTGCTAAGCATTTATTTCTGGTCTTCTCTAGAAAACACTTTCTTTTTTTTCTTTTTTTTTACTTCTAGCTATACTACTTCTAGTTTGAGAATAAACTGTTGTATCAGCTCTTGTAATTTTTTTTTTTTCAACTCGTACATTTTGTTGGTGATTTGGAGGCCGCGGAGGTAATGGAAATCATGAAAATCATGAATTTGAACAAAAGTCTGTGAAATTATGGAAATGGATATAAAAACACATTTGATTTGGCACTTCCTTTATTTCCTTTAATAATGAAAAGACAAACCTGAGAGTGTCTGTAAATTGTTTGGTTGCATAGCACACATCCTTTACATGTAGCTATGTAGGTCAGTGAATGAGATTTGTGTTTTGTAGCTGGCGAGCATGTAAATGAACACAGATCATATTTTATCTATCTATCTATCTATCTATCTATCTATCTATCTATCTATCTATATATATATATATATATATATATATATATATATATATATATACACACACACACACACACACACACACACACACACACACACACACACACACACACACACACACACACACACATACTTTTTACTCTGGACTATTTATCACAGATAAATAAAGTAGTTTATTTCACACTCAGCCCCACTTTCGAAAGCCTGCATCGTCATAGTTTTTTTGTTTATTTAAATAAATAATTATTATAATGATTACTATGATATGATAATATAATAATAATAATAATAATAATAATAATAATAATAATAATAATAAATAATAATACGTTGGTGTGAAGGACCTAAGTTTTGTATTCAAAAATTTATATTATTAGTTTTGGTTTACTATTTAAAAGCTCTTGCGTATGTTGATGTAACTAAACCTACATTATTTGATGGCCTTTCTGTGACCTATCTGTGAATTTTTTTTTTTTTTTTCCCCAAAACTCGTCTGTGAAATAAACTAAAAATCTCAGTGCCAAAATCATATCCTTAGTGATCATGAAGCCGAGTATTATGGGTTCAGCAGTCAGGTTCTAGTGCTGATTTCTGGTGGTCGCTGTTTACTGTCACAATATGAGTTTTATGATGTTCTTATAATCTACTCTAGTTTACTTCATTAGATTTTTATTTATCTTACTTTAATTGTAAGGCCTTTGACTCCCAGAGGTTTCCTCTACGTTGGGGAGTTTTCATTCCACTTTTGCACGGACAAAGTAAAACATATTCTTGCTTATTTTGTTATTTTTTTCTTCTACAAGCTTAGTCGGATATATAAAAATATGTATTACAGAAAACCATTTTCTCCAAATATAGCAACAAAATGTTGTTCTTTTAATAAGATTGACAGTGTTTTCCTTCATCTAGAATGTGATTAACTTGAAATGCATAATGACAACCTTGTCCTGTTTCAGCATAGTAAACATTTGGCATTGTAAAAACCTTTCAATTTGTCTTATGTTATGGTTTGCAAGCACTGCCATGACCCGTGAAAGTGATCTACTTATCACTGAGATTCGGAATAAGATGTGCATATGCATTTAGAAGTTGCTACATTAGACCATTTCAGAACAATAGTGTCTCTGTTCCTATTTAGAAATACTAAAATAAACTTAATAAATTCAAAGCGAAAAGTTTCAGCCTTTCTCGATATTTAATGTGTCTTCTTAATGTAGAAGAAATCCCTCTTGTTTTAGTATAATCACATGGGCAAATCATTTTATTGTGGTTGTTGTTGCCAGTATAGGACTAGAAAAGAAGAAAATTACAATATATGTACTCCTTTCCATATGGTTAGCTCTCCATCACTGTCATTCTTGCATTTTCTTTAAAAGGGTTCCTTTAATTTGTATTGTGTGTCACAGTTTTGTATTGCATTTTACCTTGTGTGCATAACTCAGTTTCTCTATAATTTATATTGATAAGCTTTGCCAGATTATTTATCATTCAAATGATATCCCTCCATGCATGGATTTTCCCAGTATGTCACAGAATGTCTAATAGTGTTGGAATCAAGAACAGGATCTGGAAAGTCATAGTTGAAATCCATGAAATCCTCAAACACAAGTTGAGGCAGAGGCTGGGGGACTCCAGGTCAAAGGTAGTGTCAAGGCCAGGATCCTAAGCCAAAGTCAACGGCAAGAACGTCTAAACAAGCAGTTAACTTCAAACAAGAAGTTATGTTAATCAGGGTTGAGTAAACATGCAAGCTTTCATCTTACTCATGCAATTGTATGCTGTCTACTGGAAAGGATCTGAAAAAAATCTATATATGTAAACATTTCACTCCATCAGAGTAGTGAACTGTGCAAATTAAATAGAAAGTGTTTTTTTTTGTTTGTTTGTTTGCTTGCTGAAAAAAAACGAGTTTGCTATACTTGTTTGCTTCATCCCGAGATGTGCGGTTATTAGACAACAGTGCAAGTGCTTATTGCTTAATTGTTTCCCCGAGTACCCTGGCAATAAACATATTAAAGTTAGCTAAATCACCATGCAGAGGAATTCAGCGTTTTTCTTTGGCAGCATTAAGTACTACAGCTGATAAGCAATAAAACTGCAGTTTCAATGGATGGCTAAGAAAGAGTAGTGGGTGCCGAAGTGACTCATTTGGTAAAGGCATTAGTCATACATTTAGGGGACCACATTGCTTCCTGGCTGTGCAAAGACTTCGGTCAGCCAAATATATAGGGAGTGGCCTCATTATCATGTTCACATGAGAGATTTTGAAGAAGGGGCACAGGTTCCGAACTAACTTCCTCCAAGCAGGTCTTCTCAAAGAGCAAGTATCGCAGGGTAGCTGTTGGACATAATAATATAGGAACTTGTGAGGGATACAACTAAAGAGACCATGTAGCGAAAACTACATAGCAAAATTAAAACTATTTATTATTTATCTTTGCATGTGAATTGCATGATGTTAAATAGTTGCAGTGTAAAAAAAAAAAAAAAATGCTGTAACATTGCCCTGCATAATTTCTTATACATATGTTTTTCTCAGATTTACAGTACAGCGTCTGTTCATTTTTTTGATATCTATGTGAGGTCATTAATTCCAAAATGATTAATTTTTTATTAAACATTGCACATTTCAAATTTGTATATGGTTTAATATTGCATGTGCAGACACTTTGAAGGATCAGACATTAAAATAATTATTGCATTAACAGAAATATTTTGTTTCAACAAATCAGTATTTTTCACAGCTATACAATATATCAAGTTATGTTCCATTATATACAAATAGAGTTTCTGTATATTCCAATAAAAGCTTTTGCGGTGGGATGTTTACTATAATAAAAATAATCAATACATATTATATTATTATTGAAAAACCAAAGAAAATGCATGTGCAGTAAGTAGTATTCCACATTAAAGGGGACTTCAGTTTCTCTTGATTTGCTAACCATTTCTGCCTCCCACTTTCTATCGATTGTCCAGTGCTAACCAAATTGTGCCAGCACCCAGCGCTTGCTCTGTTCAGAATCACAACACGGGAGATATGGCACAATGCAACGCAATCATTCTTGAATTGCATATTTCCTTTCAAAACTGTGTTTTTCTGATATTACTATTTATTTATACAGACGATTGTGTTTTCTTTATCCAAAAATATAAGAACACTGAGAATATAGTTAATCTCCTCAATTCTGTGCCCCAGAAATTGTTTCAGTGCTGAGTATATTTTAATTTTGCTTTAAAAAAATTTCATTAAGACAAAATGAAAAGCAGTTGTCATCCTGAAATTTAAAATTCTTCTGAAGGGAAACTTTTCTTATTTCAGATAGGAGACACATCATTACGAAGGGCCACTAGGTATTCAACTCTGTTGGGTATGATTAATAGGACCATGTAGATAAAAGCAGACATACCATTAAATACAGGATTGTTTACAATTTCTAGAAAATAAGGTGACTGTCAATAGGGTTGCTTGATGTATGCGGCACTGCTTGTTGTTTGCAATGTAGTAACACCTCCCTCCCTCCTTGCATTAGATGAGGTACTCACACTCATACATATGCAAGTGCAGTCTCACTAAAGCACATACTTAACTTTGGCTCTCCAATCTGATCTGTAGATTAGAATGAAGTCCTTTCATTCAAATCAACACCTGACTACTACCTAAATCCAGGGAAGCAAATTCTAATAACAAAGAATATGGGATTCATTACAAACATCAGACTTTTAATACTGTATTGGAATGAAAAGAGGAGACATGTCACTCTCATTGTCAGCTCAAGCATTAAAAAGTGATTAGATAAATGATTATAGATAATGCTTTACTTTGAGTGTCATAAGTACATTTTTAATGAATACACAATTAACCATTTGCTGTTAGTTTAGATACACGTTGATAAACAGTTAATAAATATGCAATGGATGTGTGTAAATATGCAATATGTAGGTAGTGTCGATAGCTTATAGAAGACTCCCAAGTTTCAAAAAACATACTCAGCATATATATGGAATATGAGCTCAAATGGCAGTGTAATGATAGATACACATATGCATAGCATATCTATTGACTGCGTATTAACATGTAACTAAACTTCAGCAAATATTAATTATTTATAACACTCAAAATATAGTGCTACCGGAATGTCATAGGTGCACTGCATTCTAAAGAATAATATTAAAGACTCATAGGCCAATATATCTATTGAAATAATTATATTCATTAATGGAGGAGGGTGCATACAGTTTGTTTTTACAAAAGTCTAACACAATGTAGACTATGATATTTTCAACATGGGAAAATAACAGCATAGGAATACATATATTATATGTTAGACAATTCCAACTCATAGCTTAGTAAGTTGCTAGTCTGCCTTCGTTAGGTCATAACAAATTGGGAAATCTGTGTTGCATGTTTGAAGCCTAAGGTTCTCATTGTCAACATGTAATTCTAACCTGATTCCCCCTGTTGTCTTATTTCATATTCTTGACCTTGTTTTTATTAGTGTTAGTAAGATAGTAATGCATACCAATAAAGGGACTGGATACTCCTGTTCCCTGATAGTTCTGCGTAATAAAAAAGAAAAAAAAATTCTGTTGAAGCTAATTTGATGAATAGGTATGGAATTGCTTGATTTTCTTTCAACATATTTCTATGCCCGCATTTGAAATATTCCACTTAAAACTTCCCTTCATGTTATATCATCATATAAAAGTTTTCTAACAGCAGTTAAACATCACAAGCTTTTAGTAAAAAGTCAAATGTACAAAATAACATTTGCAAAAGGATGCTTACTTCGAATCTGGTTGTCAGGCAACCGATTTGAATGTAATAATGAGTCATCAGAGCTTTACGTATGAGAAAACAAGAGTTTGATGGTTTAACCCTTTGCAGGCATGTCAGGTCCAGTTTATTTTCACATATGCTTTTTTTTTACACGTGCTGTTTAATTTTTTTTTTTTTCATAGGCCCTGCATATCAACAGGACACTCAGTACTGCATCTCCAGCCCTGCCCCACCCCCTGTTCGTTGTATTTACCACATACCTCTTCATAGTCGTGCATACTGATAAATCATCTCCAATCACTCATTTTATCACCCAACCATCCAAGTCATTATTTTATTACTATAAGCATATCAAAAAGCTTGGCTAATGTCTGTGATATTCTTTGAGCGCTGGAATGCGGAAGTAGCTATCTTGTTTGTTTATGTCCATGTTATGTCTGTGGTGTAGGGACTATGTGTATTGCTCAGATCTGCCCCTTTGCTTCGGCTTCTCTTGGCTCCTACCGGTCTCACTCTGCCATTGAAAGGTTTTTTCTGCTTTTTCCAGAGAAAAAACGACTAGAGACCTGTGCTTGATGTCTTTTTGATGATGTCGGGCAGGGTCTGTGTGGAAGAGCAAAGCTCTGCCCTTTTAAATTGGCAGGGATGGGGTTAACTTCCCCTGCCTGCCTGGGTTTATTATGTTCAGGTGGCTGGGGTTGATTAGTTGATTAGGTTGATTAACGATCAATCAGCGCCCAGCCACCTGATATAAAAGGAGGCCTCTGCTTCTCATTTGGGAGAGGGAGCTGAGGAAGCAGGTTGGTTTGTTTTTGGTTGTTTGGAAAGTTTAAATCCAGTGAAGGCATTGCCCAGCCTGGAAATTGTTATTTTTGTAAGTTTTGCTTTTTGTCTTTCTTTGTGTTTAAATTGTTCTGTTTTGGCCCTTGTGCCCTTTCATTTTGTGTTTATTTATAATAAAATAGTTATTTTTTTGAACTGCAGTCTGTCTCTGGGCCTCTATCCACTCGCCAGCCTGCCACATTTGGTGTCAGAAGTGGGATAGCGCCACCTAGAGGCTCAGAGCAGTATTTTTGTTTTGTTTTGTGGAATTTTTGGGATAATTTTTTTTTTTTTGAAAAAAAAAAAAAAAATGGGAAAGAAGAGCAGACAGCGGCAAAGGCAGGAAAAGCAGCAGCAGCTGAAGAAATGTAAGCTGCTGCAGCCACCGCTGGAGGACCCGGCCAGCCTCTTCCCCTGGTGTTCCTGGTGTGGGAAGGAGGACCATCGTTGGCGGTCCTGCCCAGACGTGCCACCGGCAAACTGGTGTGGCCGGTGTGAGGAGGACGGCCACAACTGGGCAGGATGCCCCTACAACCAGGCCCAGGAAGAGGTGCCGTGTTCACCCCGGGCATCAGGGGCCACCCCACTACCTCCAGCACCACCACCTTCACCACCGTCCCAGGAGATCTGGGACTGGTTGATGCACCCTGAGGCAGACCTCGTCCACGATCTCCCCATAGTTATCAACACGCTGTGGCGTCGAGATGGGGAGAGGTGGGAACAGTGGGAGGAACAACACCACCCGGCCTCCTTCCCAGAGGTTGCCCTCATGGTGGTTAATTACCTGGCGGTAGACATGGGAGATGCCCCGGTCACTCCAATAAAGAGGGGTGAGCCGCCTTCCCGAGAGCCAGAGAGGGGTGAGGAGCTGCCGTCGTCCCCAGAGCCAGAGAGGGGTGAGGAGCTGCCGTCGCTCCCAGAGCCAGAGAGGGGCGAGGAGCTGCCGTCGTCTCCCAGAGCCAGAGAGGGGTGAGGAGCTGCCGTCGTCCCCAGAGCCAGAGAGGGGTGAGGAGCTGCCGTCGTCCCCAGAGCCAGAGAGGGGTGAGGAGCTGCCGTCGCGCCCAGAGCCAGAGAGGGGTGAGGAGCTGCCGTCGCTCCCAGAGCCAGAGAGGGGTGAGGAGCTGCCGTCGCTCCCAGAGCCAGAGAGGGGTGAGGAGCTGCCGTCGCTCCCAGAGCCAGAGAGGGAGGAGGAGCTGCCGTCGCTCCCAGAGCCAGAGAGGGAGGAGGATCTGCCGTCGCTCCCAGAGCCAGAGAGGGAGGAGGAGCCGCCGTCGCTCCCAGAGCCAGAGAGGGGGGAGGAGCCGCCGCCGCTCTCAGAGCCCGAGAGGGAGGAGCCGCCGCCGCCGCTCTCAGAGCCCGAGAGGGGAGGAGCCGCCGCCGCTCCTCAGAGCCCGAGAGGGAGGAGCCGCCGCCGCTCTCAGAGCCCGAGAGGGAGGAGCCACCGTCGCCGCTCTCAGAGCCCGAGAGGGAGGAGCCGGGCCGCCGCCGCCGCCACCAGAGAGCCGGGCCAGAGGGAGGAGCCGCCGCCCCCTCCGCAACCAGAGCCAGAGAGGGGAGGGAGGAGCTGCCGTCGTCCCCAGAGCCAGAGAGGGGTGAGGAGCTGCCGTCGTCCCCAGAGCCAGAGAGGGGTGGAGGAGCCGCCGTCGCCATGCTACCTTGGAGATCCGGGGCAGAGCCAGAGAGGGGTGAGGAGCTGCCGTCGCTCCCAGAGCCAGAGAGGGGTGAGGAGCTGCCGTCGCTCCCAGAGCCAGAGAGGGGTGAGGAGCCTCCGTCGTCCCCAGAGCCAGAGAGGGGTGAGGAGCTGCCGTCGCTCCCAGAGCCAGAGAGGGGTGAGGAGCTGCCGTCGCTCCCAGAGCCAGAGAGGGGTGAGGAGCTGCCGTCGCTCCCAGAGCCAGAGAGGGGTGAGGAGCTGCCGTCGCTCCCAGAGCCAGAGAGGGGTGAGGAGCTGCCGTCGCTCCCAGAGCCAGAGAGGGGTGAGGAGCTGCCGTCGCTCCCAGAGCCAGAGAGGGAGGAGGAGCCGCCGCCGCCGCTCTCAGAGCCCGAGAGGGAGGAGCCGCCGCCGCCGCTCCCAGAGCCCGAGAGGGAGGAGCCGCCGCTCTCAGAGCCAGAGAGGGAGGAGCCGCCGCCGCTCTCAGAGCCCGAGAGGGGTGAGGAGCCGCCGTCGCCGCTCTCAGAGCCCGAGGGGGGTGAGGAGCCACCGTCGCCGCTCTCAGAGCCCGAGAGGGAGGAGCCGCCGCCGCCGCTCTCAGAGCCCGAGAGGGAGGAGCCGCCGCCGCTCTCAGAGCCCGAGAGGGGGGAGCCGCCGCCGCTCTCAGAGCCAGAGAGGGAGGAGCCACCGTCGCCGCTCTCAGAGCCCGAGAGGGAGGAGCCACCGTCGCCGCTCTCAGAGCCCGAGAGGGGTGAGGAGCCGCCGCCGCTCTCAGAGCCCGAGAGGGAGGAGCCGCCGCCGCCGCTCTCAGAGCCCGAGAGGGAGGAGCCGCCGCCGCTCTCAGAGCCCGAGAGGGAGGAGCCGCCGCCGCTCTCAGAGCCAGAGAGGGAGGAGCCGCCGCCGCTCTCAGAGCCCGAGAGGGAGCCGGGCCGCCGCCTCCGCCAACAGAGGGAGCCGGGCCGCCGCCGCCGCCACCAGAGGGAGCCGGGCCGCCGCCTCCGCCACCAGAGGGAGCCGGGCCGCCGCCGCCGCCTCCCACCAGAGGGAGCCGGGCCGCCGCCTCCGCCACCAGAGGGAGCCGGGCCGCCGCCTCCGCCGCCAGAGGGAGCCGGGCCGCCGTCGCCGCCTCCGCCACCAGAGGGAGCCGGGCCGCCGCCTCCGCCTCCGCCACCAGAGGGAGCCGGGCCGCCGCCTCCGCCACCAGAGGGAGCCGGGCCGCCGCCTCCGCCACCAGAGGGAGCCGGGCCGCCGCCGTCCCGCCTCCGCCACCAGAGGGAGCCGGGCCGCCGCCGCCGCCTCCGCCACCAGAGGGAGCCGGGCCGCCGCCGCCTCCGCCACCAGAGGGAGCCGGGCCGCCGCCGTCGCCGCCTCCGCCACCAGAGGGAGCCGGGCCGCCGCCGTCGCCGCCTCCGCCACCAGAGGGAGCCGGGCCGCCGTCGCCATGCTACCTTGGACATTCGGGGCCCCCTCAACCAAAGAAGGCTTGGGGGCTCCGACATCAACCCCGCCCACCACCACCCACCATAACAGCCCACCCAAGGGACATAATTGGACTCTTGGGGGGAGGGGGGGGGGGAAGGGGGGAGTTGGCCGATTGCGGCCGGTGTACGTTGTACATGGGGGGAGGTGTGTGGCAGAGCAAAGCTCTGCCCTTTTTAAATTGGCAGGGATGGGGTTAACTTCCCCTGCCTGCCTGGGTTTATTATGTTCAGGTGGCTGGGGTTGATTAGTTGATTAGGTTGATTAATGATCAATCAGCGCCCAGCCACCTGATATAAAAGGAGGCCTCTGCTTCTCATTTGGGGGAGAGGGAGCTGAGGAAGCAGGTTGGTTTTTTTTTGGTTGTTTGGAGAGCTTGAATCCAGTGAAGGCATTGCCCAGCCTGGAGATTGTTATTTTTGTAAATTTTGCTTTTTGTCTTTCTTTGTGTTTAAATTGTTTTGTTTTGGCCCTTGTGCCCTTTCATTTTGTGTTTATTTATAATAAAATAGTTATTTTTTTGAACTGCAGTCTGTCTCTGGGCCTCTATCCACTCGCCAGCCTGCCACAGTCTGACATTGGACATGAAAGGAAAAATAGTACCTGGTCCAACATAGGACTGCAAAGGGTTAAGACCTGCTTGCGATCTCATGACAGTACTGTTAGGTCTCAGGATTTTTTGCTTTTTGAAAGATACGTTAGTCATGGCGGAAAACTCAAAGCGAAAACACTGTAGATGCAAATTCAACCCAGACTGGAGCAGTTGCTTTCCAGCTCTTTCATATTGCTAAACATGCAACACTCCAGTAGGTGTTATTGCAGCAGCTGTCTGCGCAGCAGTAACAGGTATGATAATAGATGATGTTGTTTGTAATGTTGAATGGTGATCTGGATTGTATGATTTTGTTATGCATTTTGACTGGTGTTGATGGCTCAACCTCCCCAGTTTATCAGCACACACAACGGCTGCGATGCTGGCTCCGGTGATCAACCACAGTGCGTTCTCCCCAGCGCATCAGTAATGACAACTGTCTGGATTGAGCTAAGTAGGGTACTTCTCTGGAGTCTTCAAGTGAGCACCTTCCATCCTCAGTGTTTCGTCAACTAGCCCCTGACACCTCAAGAGGTTTAGGTTCTGTGATGATGGGAGAACATTAAATGTTGACCTGATGAGGAAACTGATCCTGCTCTGTTACATTGTCCATAGGTCTTGCCAGCCGATCTTGCGTTGTTCCATACTCTCCCATTTCATCAATTCTCCCTGCTTGCAAATAGTGTCTGATGTTAAAACCACCAGAGTCATTAAATTAATCTTGTTAAAGTGTGTAATTAAAAAAAATAAATAAATAAATAGTGACAGCAACTTTATTTCCACTCAAAGTAAAATATTAGCATTGGTTTATAAAAAAACAAGTGTCTTTGTGCAACAATGCCTGAAGAACTTAAATCTCAATTTCTGTGACCCTCAGGCAATAGTTTACTGCTATCGGCTTTCCTTCAAAGCGGTCGCTGCTATATTTTCATTTGATTATACTAATCCAGGATAGTCCGGCTTAAGTGTGAACCGTAATGAACTTGACTGATCCATATAATCCAAACAAATACAAACCTTTCTGCGAAAAATGCTAAATAGCCAATTTGCTCTAAATTATACTCTCAAAGGTTCTATTAGTAATGGAAAACATGTTTTTTTCTGATTTGACTGTGCTAAGTTGCAACAGCCTTTCAGTTATAACAACTCAGAATCAAAAAGTGCACAGCTGGTTTGGCCAAACTAGTTTCTAGCTGTGTTTCTAGAAGAAGTTAATTAATTATTTCTTTTTACACTGAAGTAAAGAGGCTTAACAATGACAACACATTGAAAATATGTTTCATATTTAAGAAATGAGATTAACCACATTATGGAAGTAGAAGGGGCAACATTAGTAAAAGAGCTGTCAGACCCCCTGTTAATGGATCTAGCCATTTTGGTGACTGACCACCTGAATCATTTGTACATAAAATAACAGTAGAAAACCATGTGATTTCTCAATTGTAAGATGCTGTTAAAGCATCTGAAGTTAAGCTTAAATGTGTTTCTGTGCAGCTACCGAAATCCAACTGTGTAAATGTCTATTGGCTGAACACTAGCATCACCACAGCCGCCATGAACGGCTTTTGCAATTCAAATTTAAATATCTCCGCTTATGTGAATATCTCGTGCATGTCCGTTCTTAAGTGTTACTAAATATTTGAATTAAATACCCATACAACATTTCAGCTGCAGATTTGTAAAAATGAATAATTTATAAGCACTTACTTCTTCAACTGCCAGACCAGCAGTTTATACGGCATATTGTAATCAATTTCCTCATCAGATCAGCATATGATGTTCTCCCATCAACACAGAGCCTAAACTTCTGGGTGGGTGAGGATCCCTCTTGTCCTTTGTGTTCATTACCTGCAACATTAAGGCACATTTTGACAGGATGTAAGGTGGGTCTTAGCCAAGGATGGTTTACTTGACGCCATGACCATTTGCTGTGATGTGCATTGGAAGACAGGTGTAACCTGACCAATAAGTTGCCACCAGTTCCATCAAAGCAATACACACAAAAGACAATATTCCTCCGTCCAGGAGAGTAACCACCAAGAAAATGTGTTAAAATCAAGCCTTACTCAGGACAACTGGAAGCTGCTAGAGACTGGAAGATGCTGGCAGATGTTGGTCAACGGCTTATTTTTCCACCTGAGATTGCCACCACTAACCTTCGACCAGATATTGTCTTGTGGTCTGGATCAGCACGCCTTGTTCATCTGGTAGAGTTAACAGTGCCATGGTAAGATGCTGTGCTGAGGTGTCTGAGAGGAAGAAACTTCGGTCTGCTCAACCAGCTGCTGAAGCGGAACAGCGAGGATGGAGAGTTCGAGTTTACCCAGTGGAGGTGGGTTGTCGAAGATTTGTGGCACACTTTACAACCCGGTTTCTCAGAGACGTCGGGTTCAGTGACCAAGAGTTGCGTCGCACAATGAAGAACTTATCTGAAGCAACATAAAGGAGCAGCAACTGGCTGTGGTTGAGACGGAAATCTTCTGGATGGGGATCTCAAGCACAATAGAAAGGAAGCAACGCTGATATACAGGTAAGTAAGCTGGGCTGAGCTGAGTGGGGGATGGAGGGGGGTGATGCTGGGATGCCAGAATCACTGTTGAGCCCTCTTGAGTTGTCGTGGGCTAGTCAATGAAACACCGAGGATGGAAGGTGCCCACTTGAAGACCCCAGAGAGGTACCCTACTTAGCTCAATCCAAACAGTTGTCATGCTGATTGCCTGGGGAGACCGCACTGGGTTGATCCCCGGAGCCAGCATCGCAGCCGTTGTGTGTGCTGATGCGCTAGGGAGGCAAAATGAGCTGATCCCCGAAGCCACCATTACACTTCAGCAATCAACACCATTAGATGGAAAACAACGCAAATGGATGGAGATGTAGATGGATCACATTAGTTTATTGCAAAGCTACGTTGGTGCTTACGTTGGTGTCTTAGTTGGTGCTTATCTTGGCAAGAGCCAAGTTCAAATCAGTATGAAGTTCAATATCTACTCTCATGTAATGGTAATCATCTCATTATTATTATTATTATTATTATTATTATTATTATTATTATTATTATTTACACTACAGAATAACTGTGCCTCCCTGAATGTGTACAGGTGTAAAAAATTGCAAATTACAAATAATCAAAAGCCCTATCACATAAATAAGTATTTGGCCTTGCTTCAACCTGACAAATTGGCATCCTAAATCCAACATGCACAGATAATTCCATATCCTAGAATAGTTACAGAAATTGATTCTAGACACAAGCACATCAGTCAAGATCTTAGCACTAGGACAGCACAGACCACAGTCAGAGGACTCTATCAACTGATGGAATGATTATGATGCTTCTAGTCTCCAGGCCAATCCCTCAGCTTGTATATGTCACCATGTGTGTTCAGAGGGTTTATTTGATATGCTATTGGGTCAGAAGGTTACACTCATTCACTGCATGGAAATGTTCTGTTGATTAACCTGGACATATCGTGAACCTCTTCACACCTGCACCATTTTTGTCTTTATTAAATACATGTCAGTTCTGCCAATAAAACGTTTGTTTGTTCCGCATGGGAAGCTTTGGGAATCTGGACATCGACAATGTTAAACTTAAGATATTGTGTATAAAGTCACTGATTTTGACAGAGTCACGTGCAATGAAAATATAAGTTTGTGCATGAAAAGATAACTGTTTTTGGTGTAAAATATAGTCCAGGGGAAAGCTGGCATGGCCGCCAAGTAAAAACTGTCCCAACAACCTCTAGGGCGGAAGGTCTTAGAATACCCGATGAATGGGTTAATTCAATAATTGTTTGAGTGTTTGCACACTGAGTTCAATAAGTAGAGGAAGGTGTAGTAGGAGTTTGGGGAGTTGGTATGTGGTTTGGAAGAAGAAAAAAAAGGAGAAAGGGATTACAGTGTGGTTTGAGAAAACTTTTTCAAAGGGTTTTTGTACAGGGAAACAGCTTAGCTGTCCTGTTTTAATTAAAGATTCATTTGAACAAGTTTAGTTTAGTTCTCCTCTGGGGAGGTAGGCTTTTCTTTGAGTTTGTTTTGATTTGTCTTTGTGAATAAAAGTGTGCAACCACACTTAACTGCAATGCCTGAGTGTCGACTTTCTCTGCCGCTGTCTGCCTTGGCCATCGGTCACTACCAGATGATATAGATTTCCCGTCCAAACATTGTAAAAAAAAAAAATTACAAGCTGAGTTTCATTTCTGTAATTTGTATGTAGACATTACAGGGATGCAAATCATTTTGCATTATCGTTTATCTTTCTAAATATAAATAAACACAGCACACATCCATTGAGTCAGAACAGCAGGTACAGTGACAGCCAAATAGCCCACAACAACAATAAAAAGTACAAATAAACCTATTTTAAAACTCAAACCAGGGGAAAAACTAGCTCGCAAATCTGTTATGCTGCATTATCTCACAATTACTACAATTAATGTAATCATTACTCACCCCCTAAGCATGGCATATAAACATAAACTTTTTTTTATTTTTTATTCTTACACATTGTGACAAAGCAGGCAGTTAATAATAATAATAATAATAATAATAATAATAATAATAATAATAATAATAATAATAATAATAATAATATTAACACAACTTGGTAATTATGTGTTAATGATTAGAAAATGTATTATTCATTTTCTTATTTTAATATATGACACTGACACTAAAATACATATGAACCTTGTATAAATGTGCACTTACTGTGCTCAATCCTGGAAGAGCAGCAGAAATCAGATAATGCAGTACTAACATGCAATGTCACTGACGTTTTTTCGGCACATAAACCTCCACCAGCATTAGTGCCAGAAACAGACAGTTCGGTCCTTTACTGAGTTTTTCCCTTTGACATTCTGGATCATCAGAAGAGAGTTTTTTTTGGTCTTTTTGAAGATTCAGCCAAACATATCTGCTTCAGTTTGCTCATTAGTACTGCTAAATAAACAATATGATTCTACAAGCTTAAACTGCCAGTTTCGCTTCAATCGATTACACAAGTCCACACTTATGAAGCCGAAATTGTGGTGGTCATGTGAGTAGTCCAGATCAAATGAGAAAATATCACTATGGTTGCTGTGAAAAAAAAAATGAAACAAGCTTCTGGCGCCAGGATTTCATGTTATTGCCACTATATGAGGTACATTGGCACTAGAATCTAGCACCAGATCTGCACTCCTGCATTAGAAGGTATCCCCAGTGCCTTTTTACATGATATTTTAACTTAAAATCCTAATTTCCACTCTCAGAAGAATTCAAACTATTCTTTCTATGAGTTTTTATTTCTTCTGCCAGGGAAGTTTATATTCAAAAAAGAAGATATGTATTGCGCTCCAGGATTTCAGCCTTCTTACCACCTATGTAATTCATTTTGTGACTGCCAAAGGCAACTGCCATGCTTTTGCTTTGAATTTCATACTGATGTAACAAGTCAACAAACATGCTGTGATGAAAACAAACACTGTTTGAATTGTCTTAAAAAATATTTAATGAAAATGAAGGAGGACCATCTTCTATTCATTTAGTCTCTCTAATTATGGACCATTCCCCTAAAATAGAAGATTTGCAAAATCTTCATTTTCATGAGCGTGCCTTGACTCTAAAAACACTGCTAAGGTGAAATGACATATATAATAACAGACTTCCTGAAAGCAATGCAAACAGACAACACTTTATTTAACCTAGTACCAGATAAAAGGTTTTAAAATGCAACTGCATGTTTTCTATGCCATGTCTTTCTTTGAAAACTGTACAGCAAAACTGAAGATAAGATGTGTAGAATTATTTTGTTTGCAACAAACTACTTTCTTTTTAATATCTCCATGACATACAAACACAATCTCTATTTCTCTCTTAAATGTGAATGGCATTATTTATTTAAAAGGTACACAATGCATATATTAATTAGATCACTTACATGACTTTGAGAAATGTATGACTATGTTCTTCAGATCTGTTTACCCTAAACCCAATCTAAATAATTCTATGTAACTTCTTACTGCAAGGTATGAATTGGAAAAAAAAAATCCATAATGCAATGAAATATTATTTTAAAGAAAAGTAACAATACTGATGGTTCTTACTATTGTCATTGAGATACAATGAAAGAGAATATTTAAGTCTGTAATCAAACGATTCTATTTAGAGAACAGTCCTGAGGCTTTCAAGTGCAGAGAACAAACATGTAACGATAGTTAGTAGAGATCAAACCTCTACATAAAATTGCTTATCAGGTTTTTGCAAGCCACTCTTTCTGAAGGCTGCAATGGAATAATTTACAGACGATCGTCAGTCCAATGTGGTATTAGCCTGCCAAATGGAACGTTTTAAATGTCTAAAAAGTTATTACATTTCATCTATTATGCCAACAAAGGCAGCAACTTGGTGATTGATAATGGGCATGTGTACTGAAAATACATTATACTGCACAAAATATTACAAAATATTTTTCATTTCTAATCAAACATCCTCTGGCATTGTAACCACACAACCTGGTGTGTAGTTACTATGCTATTACAGTGTAATTTACATTATCGTTAGTGTTACAAGCATGGTGCAGCATAAAAACCGTGGTTAACTTTGTGAATACAGACCAATTTATAGGGGAACCGCATGGGGAGCTATAGTGCATAACTCACTAGAGTACAATCCAGAATAAAAGACCTACTAAAGTCTACAGAGATCTGACAGTGGAATCATGTGATTGTTTAGAAATGATTTTCAGTTGTGAAAACAATCTAAACTTGTTTTTAAAAAAATAGCCCCGAGGAACTAGTCAAGTCTGTTTGATGCTTTGTTGCACAATAAAAAAAGTAGTTCATGTAAAAATTGAATTCTCATCATTGTTATTGAAATGTACCTGCTACCTACATAACACAGAAATGCTTTGTGTCAACCATCAAAGTAATGGTACTGTGTGTCTGCCCTGGGGCGATAGTATCCTTTCTGAAAAAATAAATAATCCGCTCCAGGTTTGATTCCTCAAAAAGTAGAGACCCACCTGTTTTTCCAGTCTCGGGTCATTTAGTAATCTGCAAGCAAGTAGAAAGACATGGAGCTGCTATGTAACCAACAGCTCTCAAGCATGGCTCAAATGCCCCTGTGAATATTTTTACTCAAATTACTGCAAATGTTGTGGCACTTTGATTTGTGCTTAACAATGCCTCTAGCAGTGTGTAATTTCACAATGCATTGCTTAAACACAGTTTGCTGAAACTGTTTATATAAATAATGTTACCCACTTTTAAGGTCATCACCAAAGCTCCTTTTCCTTAGTAAACAGTCATGTTTGTAATGATAGTCAGTGAGCTCATTTGTACTATTTTATTCTTACGTATATTTGTCCTCAGTTCTAAACAACAACTAGACTTCTATAATATCAAGTAATCATAATCAGTGTGTGAATGAGAATGAGTGTAAACTCAGAATCAACAGTGAATCAAGGGTTAAATTGCAATGAAGGTGAAATGGGGTGGTAAAGGTGGCTTTATCTCCTAAATCATAATTACTGCAGAATCCTCCCTTGCTGAGATTTGCAAGACTATCGGTTTTCTGACTTGTAGATAAAATACATTAACTCCTAATCAGATCTGATTTAGGGAAAGTGGAGTCTAAAAAAAAAGTTAAAAGTAAATGTTGCTTAAAGAAATGACAAAAGTAATGCATTATTATTTTATATAAATTAAACCTTACCACTGGTGATGGTATCACCCTTTATCTGCTTTTATGGAACCCACTTTCTGTACTATATATAATGCAGTACCTGCATGAGGCGTAATGCAATACATTGTACTGTTAAATCAAATGTGACAGGATGGGCCTGCCTTGTTTTTCCCCCTAGATTTGTTTAATGGGGATGTTCTTGGAGCTAGCTGGTTTCAGGTGCAGGCAGGATGAGGCCCCGCCTATTACCTTTTCTGAGCTTTCAATTTATCTCTCTTCCTTTATCAAGCAGACAGTATTGTAAACACCAACATGCTTTACTCTTGGGTGCTGTTCCACTGGGACATCCATCAAGTGGTGCTTAAACTGTGCAAGCAAGTGTTCTCCAAGCCCACTCTTTAACCAGCCAAATTGTACAGTTTTAACATTACTTCCCTTGATTTAAGTGTTGAATTTAAATCAAGGGAAGTAATGTTAAAACTGTACAATGCACTTGTAAGACCTCATCTTGAATATTGTGTGCAGTTCTGGTCACCTCGCTATAAAAAAGATATTGCTGCTCTAGAAAGAGTGCAAAGAAGAGCGACCAGAATTATTCCGGGCTTAAAAGGCATGTCATATGCAGACAGGCTAAAAGAATTGAATCTGTTCAGTCTTGAACAAAGAAGACTACGTGGCGACCTAATTCAAGCATTCAAAATTCTAAAAGGTATTGACAGTGTCGACCCAAGGGACTTTTTCAGCCTGAAAAAAGAAACAAGGACCAGGGGTCACAAATGGAGTTTAGAAAAAGGGGCATTCAGAACAGAAAATAGGAGACACTTTTTTACACAGAGAATTGTGAGGGTCTGGAATCAACTCCCCAGTAATGTTGTTGAAGCTGACACCCTGGGATCCTTCAAGAAGCTGCTTGATGAGATTTTGGGATCAATAAGCTACTAACAACCAAACGAGCAAGATGGGCCGAATGGCCTCCTCTCGTTTGTAAACTTTCTTATGTTCTTATGTTCTTAAGTGACACATGTCTTGATTTCCCAAGAAGTAAACTGAAAGAGTACCCCATGGAGCACAGAAGCATAGATCTTGACTTCCTGCTTACTGAATGCATGTCACCAAGAGAGCTTTTGCTATTGTGAATACAGCCAATATCTTTCTGACCAACACATGCTTGTCTTGTTACATCAAGTAAATACCAACTATCTAAATATTCCATTGAGAAGCCTCTTTACAAATGTATTTTATATTCCTAGAATGTTCTTCCCAATTAACGACACATGTAAATAATTTTCTGTGCTGCTGCACAGTATATTCTGGAAGATGCCTTAATGTCATCAGTAAAATACTATGCAGGGTGATTAGAAAGTAAGTTTACCACTTTAGTAGTGCAGATGCCAGCGCTGCATAAGTGTTCAGAAAGAGTATATAAAATCTGGGGTGCCCCGTCCTGGGATACAGGTTATTAGAAGTCTCCTCCAGTGAGAAATCCCATCAGAGGAGAAATAGAGACAGCAACTCCCGTTTCAATTAAGTACAAAGCCCAAAGGAATTCTCAATAAAAGCAATAGTCTTTATTTGAACGTATTAAAAACCACAGTTAACACTACAATGGCTTACATGTTTCGACCCTAGGTCTTCCTCAGAGCACAATAGGAAGAAATATCAGCTGCATTTCTTGATTCTTTAATGCAGCTGTGTGCTGTGAATTGAATTTTAAACATGCCTAATTCTAAATGTAATCTATCTAGCTCATGCTAAAAATATTACAGTAATATTGATTGTTATTATGCCCCTATCTTGAGTCAATGCCCCTCCCCCACTTTTGCCTTAACGTCAGCTATACACCCCCCGGGGCATTGACTCGGCAGAATCCGATGTGTGTGTGTGTGTGTGTGTGTGTGTGTGTGTGTGTGTGTGTGTGTGTGTGTATATTATATATATATATATATATATATATATATACACACACACACACACACACACACACACACACACACATATATATATATGCATATGCTGTAATGGAATGTGTTGAAACAGATTATTTTTTAACTTCAGCTTATTTTTTAAGTTCAGCTAAAAATGCAAACAGTAATAATTTGGTCTAGTTTTGTTTTATTTTATTTTGATGGAGTAGCCACCACCTGCTTAGTATAGGGAAGTTCACAAATTTACTGAGCAGAGCTGTCACTGGCTTCAAGATACCGAGACAACACAAGTGACAGACAGCAAGACATTCTGTTTGACAAAATGAGTGTTTCTGGATCTTTATGTTTCTGAGCTTATATGTTTTCTTGTACCATGCTGACATTCCTGTCAACACAGCAATGCTGAAAATACACCAGAGAAAGAGCTGCTTGGTTTCACTAAAGACTTTGCAGGAAGCAACTACAACAGGTAATTTTCCGGTTTTTATGAAAATTGTTTTCTTTGCAATGTGGGGTCAGCACTATAATGAAATGTATGTCTACAAGGATTTAGTAAGGGCTTTGATAAAATGTCAATAAACAGGCAGCCCAAGGTTTCTTTGATTTGTTTTTTTTAATTAACTCCAGGTGTCCTTATGTTCCAGAAGGTTACGAGATTTGATACACTAAAATGTGTAATTTATGATGAGAATCCTAAGCAGCTATTAAAATGCTAAGTAGATGCATCAAAAAGCCCAGTGAACACCAATTAAATCTGTGCTTGCTGATGAATTATATTAGGATTTAAATAGTACATGAGCCACACGAGCACTGTTAATGCTGAACCTTCTTTAAGTTAGGACAATGCCCCATATATCTTGTACACTTTAGAAACATTATGAAGAATTACAGGCATCAAGATGCATTATATTGATGAATTATTTGTTGTTGTGTTTTCTTCATTGACTGCACTACACATATAGAAAACAGAGATGTACTGAAAATGCATTCCTTTTTGTTATCATGTTCTTAAAGCATTAGCAAGTAATTAGCATTTAATAAAACAAAGCAGTGACAGTGTCGGAATGTACGTTTTGTAATTATTGTGATGCACATAAATAAACTTGAAGTTCCATTTTTACATCCTATTATCAAAAACAAAATACAAAATATTTTTAGTGGAAGTGATGTTCTTTTTTATTGACTAAGTGCACTGAAATAATTAACTCCACATATGAATTGGGATCTATTGATAGTTATGTTGGAGTTTAATTGGCTTTCAAGTACACATGTTAGACATCAAAGGCAAGCAGTAAAAAGTGCTTTATTAACCATCCAATGAAATATCTCCATGAACACAAAGGACCTTAATATGTTATAGAAACACATATGGACTACATGTACTAATTGTGTGTTATTAACTCTAAACATGTAATTATGGGCATGCATCTTTACAGTAATCCATAACAGATGTCGGAATTAGTTTGCAAAATTTGAATGATGAGGGATAAGGGTATAACAAGTTTATCTTCACGCCTGTTAAACTGTCAAAATCCATGGTTCTTTTTTTACACTAACACATCTTGCTATTATGCTCAATCCTTATTGTTGCAGCATATGGGTTATATTTTCAAAGCATCTTCTCTAGTCTCTAATTTGCTTGAAAAATCCATGTTAATGTTTATACAGTGAGAAACAAACAACTGCTTCAGTTACTGTTTTGCAAACTTCTTTATGCTGGCCCCCCTGATTCGAAATCTCTAACCCCCTCATGAGACTGCATGACCCACTAACAGGCCTGCAGAACCAGTGCCCATCCCAGTGGTGTCATTTCAAATAAACCTAAACGATAGGGACAACAAAGGCTAAATAAATCAAAACCGATCAGCTGCCAAGGCTGGTAAGCAAGCGTTACTTCTCAAGGGGAAATGAAGAGAAGGACTTCCGAGGCTGAGCCACATGGGGAGGCAGGAATTCTGAAAGAGAGAAAGAAATAAACATACAAACAACAGGGTCTCCAGAGAGGGAAACCGGCACAGAAGAAAGAAGATAGTTAGTAAAGAGTACAGGGTTTCCCCTTGGTTCACAGAGAGCTGTCCTCACAGAGGTGAGACTGAACCGATCGCCTCTGAGGCTGGGAAGCAACCGTTACTTCCCCCAAGGGAAACCTAGAGTGATATAGAATAAGAAAATGAGAGTGTTCTGATCAATTTGGCCAGGGGGTCCCCACTGGCACTCAGGAACCTTCCTCTCAGAGGATGAGGCCGGCACGATTAGTGAAGTGAGCTTCACTTGCCCCCAAAAGAAGACCCCCAGCTCCCTGCATCTGTGCCACCAATGCATAAAAGAAGGGTTAGTAAAGAAAATAGAGATTAGTTAGTGACAATTGATTACAATCAATACAGTAATCAATATATCTATATATATATATATATATATATATATATATATATATATATATATATATATATATATATATATATATATATATTATATGTATTGTATTTATGCCAACTTGTTACAAACAAAACAAAAATACGGTCCAATTACCGAATTGGCAAGGATGTGCGATCAGTTCCTGGTAAAATTTCCAAATCATTTTCGAGGTTTCCTCGATCCAAAACAAAAACAAAATTTTTGTGTACTAAAAACACATGATTTTAGCGCGCGTAAAGCGAAATTCCTAGGTAAGGACACAGTACCCAGATGAAAAGGGGTAAACGAAACCGGCCGTGAGCGTGCGGCCGGCAAATTATATTAATATATATTATATATATATATTATTATTATATATATATATATATATTAAAATATGTATTATATATATATATATATATACTATATATATATCATATATATATATATATCTATATATGTATGTGTATGTTTTTAAAAAATTCCTGATATACAACACACTTAACACTCAGAGTGATATTGGTGGACAGGAAAAAAAAACCCTGTGGGAGGGGATCGATGGCCCCCACTCCGGGTATATTAGTAATATTCTGATGAACAGAGCGAGGGGACTAGATGTGACGGTCCTGTCTTGAGGAATAATGCAAATGGTGAAATTGAAATGTTCGGTTGATCTGGAAGGATTGAGTGAGTGAGTGGATATGTTCCAGTTTATCAGGGGTAGAAGCAATAAGGAGGGGGGGTTGTCATTTAGATAAAAGCAGGCATATGGAATGTGTAGATTAATAGGATCTCAGGTGACCAGAAGACCACTTTCTGCTGGTATATTTAAGACAAAACAAAAAAAAAAAAAAACATGTTTTCCAGCTGACATTTCAACACTTTTTGCAGCTAACAGCTCCTAAAGAGAAAATTAAAGTAATTGCAGTTAACACCATTATTTCAGAAATCCTATCTGTTTTGCACTGCCAGCTAAAAGGTCAGATGTGCAGTTTTGAAAAAAAAAAAACATGTGTTATATTTTCATGGTAAAACATGAGTACTGTAGGGAAAAGAAAACTGATAAATAATATAATTCAAGTGAAATATATGTTTAATTCTATAGCTTAGAAATAATCATTTTAAATGGATGGAGTTATAGGCTCCAGGCTACAGCAAGATCGACTGTGCCCAGAGTAATACATTCAATGCTGTTTTATAACTTTCAACACACACCCTTGTAGTGACGTCATTTATGACCCCTCCTTCCTCTATGTTCTTGAAAATGTGGCACAAGATATCATGCCTGGTAACATATCAAACTTGCACAAAGACATTCCAGGCAGGATTTTTCAAAAAACAGTGTTATTGTATCGAATTTGTGGTATAGTAACGAGAACTTTAATAGCAAGTGATTTTCAAATGAAATGTGTTAATTAAATCAATCCATTAATGCTTTGAAATTGAATCAATGAGGTCATTAATGAATGCATTTCTTGTTAAAAAAACTTAATTGTCGCAGGTCATTTACATCACTTCCTGTCTCAATGACTAGATAAGGAGAACTTGTTAATCAAAATGCATGTTAACAAGTTTAAGAAAAATGAATGGAAGCATATTTCACTCTTATGAAAACTACTAGCGAGCAGCAGCCAAATGGAAATAATGGGAATATCTATGTTGTGTATAATTTGGACAGTTATTTTAAAATCATGTCATGCAGAATGTGCATTTATTTAGAACACTTCACATATAAAATGCTGATTTACGATTATCTGGCGAGTGGGTAAAAATCGAACGACATGGATTTAAAAAAAAAAATAAAAAAAATTAAACCACATTAGTAATTTACCCTCATTTCAGGGGGTATATTTTGCCACAGTTTTATATACAACTCTTTTAATGTGAATTTTTATAATCCTTTTTGGTTAAAAAGAAAAGGCATATTGGTTGGAATTTATTTTCTTCTATAAATACATACGTTTCAAGTGCTATTGGTGTTTCTCGTGGTTAGTTATTATACATGTATGCAACACTTCATTATATATTTATTAAGCTTTTCAAATTATGATAGAACTCCCTAATCCAATACACAATATGTTTATAATTGTTTGGTGAATTTCTCTAATCGTGCATTTTCTGTTACTCTTTGTGTGCCTCCGTGATAAATAAACTCAATATGATCAGAAATTGTCACCAAACACTTACAATATTATGTCAAATAAATGAATTGTTAAATTAATTTTAATATAAGCATTTCCTAGATAGTTAATCCAGACTGTTGTCTGTGTGACATGCTGTGGTGATTCGGTAGTTAACACCAATTCCAGAACATTCTTAATCAGATCTACTTCAAAGCTTGTTGATTAGACCAAGGCACAGGCCACAAACTGTGTTAACTCTTTGAAGCTTTATGTGTTAAAAGTTAGTTAAAATACTTTAAGAATGATTTTTAATTACATAACTTGTGGACACAAGTTTAATAGTTATTTTAATTAAGTTTCCCAATAAATCTGATAAATAATATAATTCAAGTGAAATATATGTTTAATTCTATAGCTTAGAAATAATCATTTTAGATGGATGGAGTTATATGCTCCAAGCTACAACAAGATCGACTGTGCCCAGACTAATACATTCAATGCTGTTTTGTTTATTCTGTTTTAAATTAATATTATAAACTAATAACTATTTTTTAAATATTATTCTTTGCTTGTATTATGCTGTGTTTTATATACTTGTAATCAAAATTTTGTATAGAGAATGAAACTGAAATTCATATTCTTCTCTAATGAATGCAACTAAAGTTATATTGAATAGGGGGTTTAAATGGTAAAAGTAAAATCCTTTGATAACGAAATAGGTGAATACATTTCATTTCTAACACACCCTTTTCGTGTGACACGCAACTGTCTATCAAATACTGTGAACCAATGGAAGGACCGACAAGGACTTGTTTACGGTACAAGAGAACACCTATACATCGTGTTATTTAAACTCAAAACAAGATTTTATTTCTCTCTGGATTCTCGCTCTCTGGATTCACTCGCTGGATTCGCTCTTTCTTTAAAACATCTCATTGATCTCAACTCATGCCTCTGCACAGTTAACTTCTACAGAGAGGACGACCGTGTTAAGAAGACTTTGTTTTAAACATTGCACCAACAGAATAAGTATCAAACTTACATTGTGTGTTACAAGTAACTGAACTGAAGACATGATATTGATATCATCAAAATACGTAATGTGCATCTATTCAACTAGATGCTGGAACATTGTACATGCATACTTAGCCATGTGGAAGCTAGCGCATGTATAAGTAATGTGTGACTGAACCGAAAAATGCATGATGAACTATTAAGACTGCTTCACTAATGCAGAACTCTATGACCAGTGAGCACATCAAGGATTCATTATGAACATTTAACAATGCATTACTTTTCCTTGAATGTTTTATTTTGTTTCTTCTTTATGCATATGTTTTTTAACTATGAACTCTAACCTTTATTCTTCTTCCTTTGAGAATATGAATAAATGTAATAATAATTTGGATTGTTAGGCTTTTATCTTATAACAAATACACATTTATGATTGATTTGAAATACTTAAACATGTGTAATATTAATTGTTAATCTTTAGAGATAATTGCGGTATTGTGTTTATTGTGTTTAATAATTACATTATGGGCTGTAATGGGTATTTTCTTTAATGGTAATTGGCGAAGACACAGTTGTGACATAAATCCTAGATATACAACATAAATATGCACGACAATAAGAACATTTTATATCTATATAAACATGTGAAGGTGAAAGAGTACATTGTACATAAAGTGTGGGAGGGGGAGTCTCACAACAATACGAAATACGTTTAGGCAAAACCCAAGTCAATGATCTCGATCACATTACTAGTACATCACTGTGTCCTTGGCATCTATTCTTCGTTCTTGTGTGGATAAGACACATGTGTTAAAAGCCAAGGACACATTGCAAATCTACAATCACCTAAGTAAATTTTATTGTAATATCTAATATGCCATTATCTGTAACAAGATTTCAGTTGTATAATTCAAATAAAATCTACAGTAGAGGTCAGCTGTCATATAATGTACGTATCCAGAGTTTAGATACAGCTGCAAAGATAATTTCTTGGTAGTAACATTACACTGTGTGCAAATAATGGTATTTTTTTTAGCAATACTACAAACGTTCCGTGAGGTTATAAATGGTTAAAATAAATTAATAAATCCCATTCATAAACACAAGTATAGAAAAGGCTACATTTTTTCATAACTACAAATATTGAATTATCAAGGTAGTCTGTAAGAAATGAACCCTGGTCCTGTCAGACGCTGATTGTTAAAAGTCTGTTTCAAGGTGAGTTATACACTCTCTTTAATTAAAACCTTTTTTTTCCTAGTACAAATTAACTCCTGATAAATGATGACAATTACCATGGATTTGCTTTTAAATTCTGATGCAAACAAAATAAATAGTTGCAAGAAGCACCACTCGTTGAGCTAGTAACATTATTTTGTAAATCAACATAATTTCAGAAATCACATTAGGGTGATTAATAATGAAATAGACACAACGACCGCTTGAAAATGCTAAAATGAATGCTACTCTAATCCTTCATTAACACTGGCATTATCATTTATGAACTTTTGAAAATCCTGCCCTACTTTGGTTGATAAAGAGGCCCTCACATTCTTGAGCTCAAGTACTCCATCTAGCTCCTCAGTTGTATCTGTTGCAGAAAATAACATTTTTAAAAGAGCATAGTTCTAATAAAGCACTACTACAAAGTTTCTAAGCCTTATTCTCGAGTTTTCTGTTTGCACTTCCTGGGTCATTTCACCCCAGAAGTGTCTTCTTGGTCAAAGCATGTTACTGGCTGAAAGGTTGTCTGTCACTTGGGGAAGCCGCAGCACATGTAGAAATTGGCAAGCAAGTGCAACACTTAGTGAATGCATGGCTTGCAAACAGAAATGTGTTTAACCAAGTGTAGTACCCAATATGATGCTTTAAAATAAAAATACAGGTAACCAATGAAAGTATACAACCTGTAAGAAACTGAAATAGCATACAGACAATTTATGCTTTTGTCGCAGCATATGGGCCATATGTTGACGCAATTCCTTCAGTGTGTAATTTACTCCTATTTTATGTTGAAAAATTCATGTTAAGCTGTACAATCTGAGAAACAAACAGTTGCCACTGATTTTATGGTCAATTCAATTAATCTAAACAAAGAGCCCTGTGTATAGCCAGGTTCTGGAAATAAAATATCTTACAGTGCTTGTGTGTCTCTAGTGCATTTCTATCTGTAAAATATGTAAAAAGCCTGGGTCGTATTGTACTATATGGTGGTATTTATATCTGCCACTGTTTATAGCAATGAAATAAACCCCCGTAAATGATAGTATTTGGCATTTTTCTCTATTCAAATAGAGGGGTAAAAGAAATACTGGTGGAAAACCAATGCTCTGACTCATGATCTGCTCCAGTTTGGATCATGTCACTCCTCTGTTTTTACACATATTACACACATGATTTATTAATGTTAAAAAACATTTTTTTTAGATCAATGCTTAATGGATTGGCATTAAAACGTATTAAGCACCACTCCTCTCAGACTCACCAGACGCACTATATATATATATATATATATATTATATATATATATATATATTATATATATATATACACACAACACCACACACACACACACACACAGAGAATTGTATATGGAGTTCCAAGAATTCATCAGTCACTGTCAGATGCAAACCGGCTGATAAGTAACTAAGCACTAAACAGTCTTATCCAATGACTTGCATTGCGGAGCATTCTCTATCAGCTCAAGGACTACAGCAACACATATTTTCTGATGAACTGTATCTTCAGAAATAAGAATAGATTATTCTATTAGGCAGATATTGTATTTCAAATGTAACATTTGTATTACAAATGTTTTCAGATAGTACTGTACATATTATTAACTCGAACACATTAATGAATATCACCAGTTACAGCAGGAATGATTTTTATAACAATCAATGTCTTATAAAAATATTTAGCAAGTTCTAGTTATAAGATGAACATGATCCTGTATGCAGCATACTGTATGGTACCTGCTAACAAGACCATACCCTGGTTATAAATGGTGCCAATATGAGAGTTTAATGATTGTTCTATTAATCTAATTAATGTTTGGAGCTAATTAATGTTTATAAGGCTATCCTTTCCAAAGCCCCCACATTATCTTTATACATTTCTAATTATCTCTAATAGTATTTCTAATCTTACATCTCAGACTCTTCTGAGTTTTTAAATTCCTAGGGTTTGTACAGAATTTGGAAAAATTAAGTTTTCTAACATCAGGGCATAAACATACTGTCTTGATACCTTTAAAGGAAGTCAAACAAAAAAAATTGACATCTACTGTATGTAGTTGAGACATGTTTTTGTTTTGGCTGGTGCTCCTGTCACTACCACATTCCTTTGAATTTAAGACGCCCTCAAACTTAAGACACAGCCCAAATTTACCACCCTCAATTTGAGGAAAAAATAAAACATCAAATAAATATACATTTACAAAGATACAGTCTCAACTACGCTGTTGTATTGTACAAAACTGACATGAAACAATGTTGTTGTAGATTAACCACAGAGCTTGTTTATTGTGTTGCATACTGTATAATACTTAACATAGTGTCTCTGTCATACACACACCACTTACTTACAGCATCATAGATCCCGGCAACAACAAGCATGACACAACACTCAACAACATCAGACAACATGCAACCCAGCGACCACGAAACCATTGACCACATTGCAAACACAACAGTCAGAACGGTATGCACACTATCAACTAACACAACATAACATAGGCATATGGAGATTACTCACACCTCCCAATTAGTGAACTGTGGTATTGCTTAGCATGTCGAAAAATAGGGGGATTGGGTCAGCATTTCTGGTCTGTCCTAGCTGTTACTGTTTGTTAGAAAGGCTTCTCTTGGAATTCCTCAGGAAGCTAATGACACTTCTTTGAAAATGGCTGCCTGTATGTCATGGATGATTCGAGATCGGGCAGTAATGTTTTGGTTCATCTTTTCTCAGCAGCAAGTCACGTTGCTGCTTGTGTATTCGGGCAGATGTCTTTGTTGTCTTTTCTTGGAAGTCAGTCACATTGCTGTTTGTGTACTCGGGTAGCCACATCTTTTGTTGCTGATTTTAATACACACATCACTATACTATACTCTAGTTTAAGACACATTTTTGAGAAGTGCGTTTTCAATTTGAAGGAATACAGTATTTAATTCGCAAGCCCAGTCTCTGACTGTAATTTATTTTTGGAGAGTGAAAGCACGATTTACTTTTAATTTTATAAATTTCTTTGAAAGCTCTCACTTTAGTTTCATTGGAAAGAGCACATATTTTGTGAAGCATGTTTGTTTTCATAAATATACTAAGTTATTGCCTTTGTTTTGTGTGCATGAAGGATTTGTGACTGTGGAGAAGCGGGCAGTGACGAGTGACATCATCACCCATGCGCTTGACATATACTTTTCTCAGTGGATTCTGGGAGATGTAGTTTTCAAGCCAGTGCTAGTAGTCTGTTAGGCATTGTGTGCTGTTTGATTGGTTCTGAGCAGGGATGGGGGCGGTGGGCACCGGGGTATATAAGCTGCTGGAGAGGAGCACAGAGTGTTGGGACTGGGAAAGAAAGAACTGCTGTGCACCAAGTGACTGGGGAACTAGCAAAAGAAAGTGACGAGCCAAGACTAGGGACTTAGACCTGGAATAAAGGGACTAGGACAAGTGGATGATACGGCGTGGAACTGGGGATGCTAGAGCAATGGAGCACAAGACCAGCCGGGTAAAGCAACTGTTCGAATCTGTAGTGTGTGGATCCTGGTGCACCTTCTCTCCCACTGTCATTTTTACTGACTATTTGCGGGCTGTTTTATTCTTTTGGGATTTTAATGAAATTGTTAGCATGCTATTTAAGTTGTGAGATATTTTTTATCTGTTTTTAAAGCTCTATCTTCCCTGGTTTAGTTTAGCTGGGGTGGGTATTAGACTAAGGGTAGTAAAAGTAGTTACAGTGAACAATTTAGTGCTGCTGCTGTTCTATTTTTCCTTTAGATAGGACATATCTTAAGGTGATATTGTCCTGGGGTGGTAGCAAATACAGGGGTTCTTGGAACCAGCATTTGGCACAGTTTTCCTGCTCCAGGGAACCCAAGAGGAGATTGGATGGACAGCCATCTTGCAACCTTGTATCCTAGCTATTGCACCCTAGCCACTTGTGGGTGTTTCTTTTTGTTTTTCTTTGGTACTTTACACCCCAGCTATTTTAGTGGCTATTATTTTGTTGTTCATTTAGTGCATATTTTATCTATTTTTATTGCATGTATATAATAAATTGTTGCTTAAAAGGTACCCTTTTGTATTTGTCTTGCTTGGTATGGTTAGTGCCTGACTTGGTTTCAAACTGGTCACACTGTATAATCCTGTTAGAATCTGGGTCCTGGTGCCCAATCTCCACCAAGTGATGTAGTTGGCTATTAATAAATTATAAGTTCAGTGAAAACAAATTGAGTACCCTCGTGCCGTGAAAACTCCTAATTTGTTTCTTGCAATTTGATTAACTTGTTTGTATTGGTTGTGCTCATTTGCATTTTTTTTTAATTTACAGTATGATATGCCTCCTTCTTGACTAGGTCTCCCTTGAATAACTAGATTTCAATTCAGTAAAAAATAAAAATGAAATAAATAAAATGTCCTCCTGTGGCAAAGTGGTTAAGTTGCTACAGGTTCAGGACTGATGCAGTGCGTGATAAACAGACAAAGAGAGTTATAATCCAGTTGAAAAGGAATTTTATTGTATCCTGCTCTGATGACCAAATAATAAGACCCTGGCAATACACAACAGGCGGTGTAAATAACATGTTGCAATCCCAAACAATAAACACAAATATCCGCCCCACAATAATACTAACACGGTCACCAGTCCTCGGTGCTTGCAGCAGTGCTCGTGGTGGATGACACCGTTCATTAGTCACAATCATGCAGTGCTGTTCCGGGTATGTGCAGGGCCTTGGCAACAGCTCCAGAATCATGTTTAGCCATCTAGAAATTTATAAAACAAGACAATTACAGACAAACAAACAAAAAACACTCACAAACGTTATTTCTCACAGTCCTTACAGGTTAAATGCTCAAACCAAACGAAGGAACACATTATGATTATACCCTTTTATGCTTTCCCTTCCAGGTCAATGCATTATTGCAACAGAGTCTTGCCTTCGTCCAGACTGACAGACTTCCCAACCCTGGGAAAGAACTGTCAGACCAGACCGTCCAAGGAACTCTGTTCTCACTGCTTAGCATCGTCACAGGTCGGGAGGGAGATTTACAACCAATAATCATTGTATTTCTGTCACACCTCCTCAAACATTATATTAAACAATCCATCTCACTAACAAAGGCAAATTATTGGAATTCATACCAACCAGGGGTGATGGGTGAAGACAACTGCCTCATATAGAAATAAATTAATGAGTTTTCCGCCCTACAAGTGAAACCATAAAAAAACCTTTATGAACATAATTTAGACATTTTGTTTATCATGTAATTAAAGAAACTACAAAGTTATATCGCAAAAGTCTCCCAGAAGACATGACAGTAGTATAGTATTTCCTGTTAGATTTTGAAATTTTTGTCAGTTTATCGTTAAGTATATTGAAAACTACAAAGCAGTATGTAATTCAATATGCTAACCAAAAAATATTCAGCAGGTTTCATTCGACTTTATGAAGCAAAATTAGTTAATTCTATGTTGTGATGTTAAACATTTGGCCATAGCTGTATTCACAAATATTCTTGAGGTTGGCTTGAAATGCCTCATTATTCTTTAGGATTTTGAAAAGGTCAAACTACTTTTCATGCTTGACAATTTAATAAGGTCATACAACGCCCTCCACAAACTGCTGTCAATTGTGTCACTGTTCTTACTAGCAGGTACACCTGACATTATGGCGGAAGCCAAAAAGTAATGACACCATGTAGATTTAGTTAGTGTGATATTCCAGAAATGTTGTCTGATTTTCTGTAAATGTATGACAAATCAGACTACTTTAATACCTTCTAGATCTTGAGTCAATTATCTATGACACTGATGGACCACTGGTGATATATATATATATATATATATATATATATATCATCATCTCATGTCATCCTTCAGCATCAGTTTCTGTTGTGTTAGACAGCTGGAATTTGATGATAAGGGCATAACATGAAAGTGTCATCTTGTTTGTTTTTTAACACGTATGCAAATTAAATCTATACATGGCAATACATCTGCACACGAGGGGCACAACATAATAATAAAAAAATCTATGAACAGATCCCAATATAAAATTTTACTTCATCCATATTGCAGTATTTCAGGGCAGGTACAGTAAAAACCTACAGTATGAACATATTGTGGAAAAAAGCATTTCATAAAAAATACATTTACAAAAAACAAAAAAACCCCAAAAACTACAGTATTAAACAGAACTATTAATCATTCTTATCTCTATTGTTTTTCATCTTATTCAGTTAAAAGTACTGACAATTATTTTTCAGGAAGCCATGTGCATATAAGCTATATAAAAATATAATCATTTTTTAAATCAGAAAGCCTACACTGCCCCTAACCTCTCACCCTAAAAATCACCATAAAATGTAAATCTTGCAAATGGTATTTGAAAACTATTCAGAAGCGCAGAAACAACTACAGTATCTTTTAGTGTTAAACATGTCACCTGAGTAAAAGACTGTTATTTATTTAGTGGTCAAAAGATGAAAAATTGATCTAATTATAGTTTTATTGGTAAATAAGTGACTCCAACAAACCAGTATGTCTTTATCGACTACAGTGTAACATGTTTTTCTTTTTCCTGTTGAAGCATTTCTTTTTTTCTGATGAAAATGCAAGCTGATCAACTTTTCTATTCAAATTCTGTTCATGTCCTATGCCTAGAGTTCCAGTTCAAAGAGCTCTTTAATGTGGTAGGATATCTGAGCAGAACTGTGACTTCCACAGATTTCAGACACCAGCACAGAATATACTGTATATATAGTGCCGAGAAAAAGTTTGTGAACCTCTTAGGATTTTCACATATTTCAAACCTAAAATGTTAAAAGATCTTAATCTATGTCCTAATAACAGATAAAGATAACCTGATTAAACAAATTACACAAAAACATGATACTTTTTCAACATTTATTTATCCACAAATGATTCAACATTCAATATCCACATGTGAAAAAGTATGTGAACCTTTAGATTCAGTAACTGGTGGCACCCCCTTGAGCAGCAATGACTTCAACTAGGCGTTTCATCATGAGCATCAATATCTGTTTTTTCTGAAGTCCTCAGGGATTTTTTTTGATCGTGGCATGACATGTTTCCACCTGTATGGTGAAGACCAAACTTTATATAGGATGGGGCCTCCCACACTCACCCCTGAAGATCGTAATGTTGCGGATGCAACCCCGGTAATAAAATGTTGACGTCAGAGCTATGGAGGCCTAAAGTCAGCTTTTATATTAAGCTCAGCATAATCCTATCACCTGACAGCGATACCCATTAGTTGATGGCTATTTTCGAATTGACAGAGAACTACTTAATTATTTAAACATTTGATTCTAATTATCCCCTTAATTGAGCTAATAAAACCAGGGGTTCACTTACTTTTTCACATACCCTGAATCTTAATTACACATTGTTTATCTAATTTATACATCATTTTGGTTCAAAAGACACGGAATTGTTTAATATAATATTATTTAAGAAAATACTGGTTTTGATTCAAGAAGGCTGTCATGGTAAAATTATGGAATTTCCACAGTTATCATTGAGATATTGAACATTCAATGCAAAAAGGGTTTATTCCCAGTTGGTGTGGATAGGCAGAATAATACATTTAAAAAAATGTATCTTCAGAACTGGTGGACAATTTTCTTCAGGGCAGAATTAATTTGTTATATTCTGAATATAATTTGCATGCCCCTATATTCGCAAACAAAATATTCTACTAGTTTGGTAGCATTTTACATTAGGTGTCTGTAATTACACTCTAATTGCAATTGTGGTTACACAGTAATTACATTGTAAATGCACATCCAAATGTATAAACACTGTGCAATTACAAAAGTCGCTAGCAACAGCCAATATTTTCCACAATGTACTTAAGCATGCTTCGGCCTTTTATTTATACATTCTATACGTGTTAATTCCTGTTAATACAGTGTAGTTAGTATGCAGTTAGACTAGTTTATATAACATTTTCTAATATGGAAAAACATGCAATATTAAGCACATACTTTCTGTGAAAAATGATTTCTTCTGAACTTCAAAAGTCAGAAATTTCGTTTGTGTGTGTGTGTGTGATATTGAAACTAAATAATATGAAATGTGGGTATTATCTTTATTTATACACAGATTTGCACACTTATACACTATGGTAAGCACACTTACTGTAAATAAAAAAAAAAATAAATAAACATGTACAAAATTTGGTTTAAAACGTAAAAAAAATCTTGGAGCAGAAAGATGGTTTAAAAGGTGTTGATATATTAATGTAAGACACTATAATAGGCTGCAAGGGACCGAGCTTGACCTTGCATAAAGGTCATCTAATGGCTGCTTTTACAACAGAAAAAATAGCCATAACTTTGTCTTGCTGTCAACCCTTTGTTCCTGTACAATAGATAACATTATTATTATTTAAAAACTACCAATTTTCTTTTTTTTTTAAAACTGAATATAGTATTTCTATGGATAAATGAACACAGTTTATTGATAAAGAATATTATGCTGTCTACAAAGAATTTGTTTAGCTTCATAGCCAACCTAATTAATCTAAATGCATGGCTGAAAACGTGGTGCACACAGGAAGGCTTCACCTGTCTTGATCATTGCACCACATTCTACAACTAGGACTCTATGTATAGGCAAGATGGACTGCACTTAAATTTAAAAAAAAAATCTACTTACAGAATCTACTTGGAGAAAAGAACCTCGAGCAGGTTCAGAAGCATTTAAACTAGAAAGGAAGGGGGGAGAAATCAACAAAAAAATAGAAGGGAGATCACATCAAAACAAGGGAAAAACTCAGGTAAGACAGCCATTCAATGTATCTAAATGCTAGAAGTATCAGGAACAAAATTTTAGAACTTGAAGCTACTGCACAAACAAGGAACTATGATGTGATAAGTGTTACAGAAACGTTGTCTGAGAGTGATGGAGACGAATATAATATTTGTGGGTATACACTCTATAAGAAAGACAGGCAGGACAGAAGAGGTGGAGGGGTAGCACTATACATAAGAAAGAGTGTTGAAGCACAGGTGATAGAAGAAGAAAACAACGCCAAATCAATATGGGTCAGAATAACGGACACAAATTCAAAGGGCATAATAATAGGAGCATGCTACAGACCGCCAGATTCAGACGCAGAGCAAGATAATCTGTTATACTATGAGATTAGAAATGCATGTGGCAAAGGAGAAGCCATACTAGTGGGGGATTTCAACTTCATCCATATAAAATGGAAAAACCCGGTGGGGAGCACAACGGATGAAATTGAAATGGTGGAAATGACAAATGACTGCTTCCTAACACAATGTGTCAAGGCACTGACTAGAGGGGAGGCATGCCTTGATTTAATCTTTTCAAATAACAAAGACAGAATAAGACAGAGGTCACAGAACCATTAGCAAACTCAGACCACAACATGGTCTCATTTGAAGTGATTTTTAAAAGTAATGACTAAAGCTAAGGTTTACAATTTTAGAAAGGCAGACTATGAAGGTATGAAACACAGACTAACAGAAGTAGATTGGAGTAAAATAGAGAAAACATCAACAGGAAAAGGATGGCTGTTTTTTTTTTTTTTAAATGTAGTACTAGAGGCGTAAAACAATTACATCCCAAAAGTAGACAAATCTAAATCTAAAACAAAATTGCCAAAATTGTTTAAAAGATCAATTAAAAAAAAAATGCACTTACAGAGTGTTTAAAAGGGACCAAAAACAAATCACACAGAAAGAGTTCTTGGAACTGTAAATGCAAGTCAAAAAGGAAGTTACAAAGGCCAAGAAAGAGATAGAAATGAACATTGCCAAGGGGGCTAAAACCAGTTCCAAAATGTTTTTCCAATATTATAACAGCAAGAGAACATTCAAAGAGGAGGTTAAATGTCTAAGAGATACAAATGGCAAAATCATAGACGAAGAAAAAAAATAGCAAATATATTAAATGATTACTTTTCACAAGTTTTTACAAAGGAGAATACGGACAACATGCTCCACATGTCAACCAGTTCCTATCAAGTTTTAAATAACATTAGCATAACCAAGGCAGACGTGTTAAAGGAACTAGGACTTAAAATAAGCAAATCCCCTGGATGAGATGAGATCCTCCCAATAGTACTCAAGGAAATTAAAGAAGTTATTTACAAGGTGAAAAACTTGACCCCACTGCATAGGCCCTCTCCCAAAAACGAAATACCGCTGATCACAGTAGCTGTTAAGTTGTAGTTCATGACTAGAACAAATTTTCAAAAATAATTAAAGGCTTGTCTTTCTAAAAGTGAGACAACGTCACTGTTTCCCCATTAATTATCGGGCCTCCTTTTCTGCCTCCCTTACAACCGTACAGTATTTCTCTTTTTTGATGTTGATTTGATCCATCACCCTGTCTTGGTTGACCTCTGACAGCTGTCAGGAGACTTACCCTTAACTGAGGGTAGCTCCTTTCATATGGAAAGGTTCAGTTTCTGGGATACACCTATTCTATAAATTATATATTATAGAATAACAAAATGCATATTATAAAGCTTGCAACTTGGCCTTCGTCAAACAGAGACATAAATCGGCCAGTTCAAAATACCGTATTACTTCAATTTGGCGCTGCCCTATAATTAAAGATGTCCTCATATTGACGCCACAGTCATATATCAGCTTTATAATGGAGGCTGCCCTCGAATAAACGGCACTATCGATAAAGAAACATTAAGATTTTTTTTCCCCCCACTAAAAAAACACACATAGTAAACAAATAAGCATGCAACACTGACTATGTACATGTAACGTCCCCGAAGAGATGGGAGCCTCAATCTAGCAAGTATATTACAAACTAATGTACACACACATAGTAAGCACATTTTATTTTATGGTAGTACAGTTCTGAAAGAAAATACACGACAAACTATGTGCAAAACAACTGTCCTTCTGAAGTTACAGGTGGTTTTGTTGTTTTGTTTTCAGTTAAATTGTAATTTCCATACTCAATCCCCTACAAATAAAAACAATGTGCTTACTATCTATGATAAGATTAAGTTTCAATTTCTCTTGCAGAGAAATTACAAACAAGCAAGTTACACTGAGAAAAAACAAAACAAAAAAAAGAGTAGGATATATTAAGTTTTTACAGAAATCAAGCTGATATTCGGAGGTAATTTTTAGTGCAGAAAAACATCTACGTCACATTCTTGGACTTAACTGCCACACCAGCATTGTCCCTCCCCTTAACAACCAATACACACTTCTGATTCGCTGATACAGTACTCCCTGACCTCCCAACTCCTACCTAATAGGTAACTGTCAGTAAATGTACTACATTCAAGCCCCAAAAACACACAAGAGTATAGTGCTGCAGATCGGAGCATCTCACACACCGCTTCTAAAATGCCTTAAATCATGTAATAAAATATTGCATATTTATTGTTTCTAAAGCACAGTATTATTAGTAAAGGCCACACTCGTACAATCACCGCCCTTGTTTAAGGGTAATCGAAGTAATACGGTACTTAAAAACATATTATACAAAGATGTAATATTAATTTAATTAAATCAGTTTGAACAAGTTGTGCCATTGACTTGCACAATTAGTATTGCTGATAAAATAAACAAACAAACAAATCACATACATAATTTTACAAAGCAATAACCCTTTTGTCAGTGTAACATCGTCAATTGGATGGATGCAGATACATCAACAAATACATGAATAAATAATGTTGTTTTCCTGCATCTGAGGTTGAATGAGGGGACTGGGATGGCTAATGAAGACTAACCCAAAGTTAACATTTTAAAAAGAATATCATCTTTTGCATTTTGGTCTGAACAGTAAAATTGTTACAAAAGTTATTATTTAGTTTAATAACACCCACTTTACTCGGAAGGGTGCAATAAGAGCAATTTTCTAAATCAGATTTAGTCTTAGATTGTTTAAATCTTTTCTAATCCAGAGTGGTAGCCTGCAAGAGTTTTCTAATTTTGTTCCAAAGACTGTTGAACCTTTTTCATAATTATATAATTGTCATTAATTAATTAAGTCCACAATTTTGTATTAATTAGCAGTGCTAATACTTCAAATTAACCAGCCCAATAAGCATTCACTATGATAACTATAATTTATTATGGGTAATTTAAATTCTATTAATCACCAGTGTATGCTCATAGATACCCAACACGTATAAATCAAATAACTGCTGTTTGATCATGTCAATTAGTGTTTTTTATGCAACACATAGTAATCTTCATAACTGGAATTAACTGTTTAAGTTAAAGAGTAAATAGCGGGGGGTTCTGAAAAATATAGCGTTACGCATCCCAAGATTTATCGTCATTGTTAACATCCTGACCACTTTTTACACTTATATCTTTAAAGTGTGTTTTTATAGCGCTTTTCAAAACGGCCACTCTAGTGCAGTGGAGTTTGAGATCTCGGGCTCGTTTCTATATACCAGTACGATGTGGTATCAGGCTAGTAAGATGTCAGAAGCACAATATACGATAGAGGTAGCATTTCTATACAGCGGCTCTCACACCACTTGGTAGTTTTACCTGTCTTATTTCACTCACACCAATTTACTTATATATATATAGTGTACATTCAGATATAATTAATTTAATTTCTTAACAAGATTTAACAATTAGCTAAATATTTCACTAAATCTTAAATCTCTTAACAATATTTAACAAGAGGACTTGGGAATTAATGTACGCACACAATAAAGGGTGAATTTTGCAGCAAAGCAACGTGTAAAAAGGACTAAATAAATTATTATTAGTATTATTTTAACCGAGGCCCATGCCTCATAGTTGGCTACATCCTTGCATTTATTTTAAAATATACAAACTTTAAAACAGCAACAACAAAATAAAATGAAATAAATAAATCAGCCCACTTGACTTACAGCTGTCATTGCGTTACTGACATCTTATTGTTTTTATTTTTTTTCCTGCTGCTTGTGTCAAAAGGTAATCTATTCGGAAACACTACTAAATTTGGATTGGAACAAAATGAAAAAACACCTGTCATAAAAGCATATGAGAACCATTTGTCTTCTAACTTTATACAACAGATTTAATATTGCTAAATTCTGGTTTGAAATGTAGTCTTCTTATTGATATTTATTGTGATGTATATATATATTATATATATATATATATATATATATATATATATATATATATATATATCAAAAACAGAATTAAATACAAAAAATGGGTGGCAATTTCTTTACACAACCTGCAGGTATGTGAAATATTCTTATGTTGCTTTCCAGATTAAATAAGAAATGCATTTAAATGTATTATAACTTTTAAATTTTCCTGTGGAATGCCTTGGCACATTTTAGCATTCTGGTATGGCATCCAGATTCAATATTAGTATTATGCATGAGTAATGACAGTAGAATACAAATTGATGTAACCAAACAATATTTAGAGAGTTCAATATTCATTGTAGTACAGATTACAGAGGTTAGTAAAAGTACTATAGCGTCAGAGTGAGTCATACTATCATTCTGTGTAGGAAATTAACAGAATTGAAATATACAAAGGTGGGATCCGAAGCCATGCTCTGTATCTACTTGGGTTCTGGTCATAAGCACCCCGACTGACAAAGAATGCGTTTAAAAGAGTTGTTATCTAAATACTGGACAAGTGGTTTATCTCCACCATCATCTGAATGGATCCTTTGTAGACTGCTCTAAATTCATATTTAGAACACATTGTCTCCTGTTTGAGATTTTTACAATTGTTTAAACTGACCTGTTTTAAACAAGGAGATCTGTATGAATGGATTGCCACGTCAAGTCTTTTTTCAAGTGCGATCACTACTTTACATATTTTTATATGCAGGCTTGCATGCAGGCATTTAAAGCAAACAATTAAAATGTATAAAAAAAATACTTCACAGGGGCCACTTTCACCAATGCACATATGCACAAATGTGTGTATGTTGCAGAGTATTCTAAACCTCCACAAACATCTCACAACTACACTAGACTATTCTCAAACAGAAAATACAATTTCAATTACATCTAGAATAGATACACAAGACCAGAACTGTAATGACTCAAGTCAGTGACTTGACTTGAGTCAGACTCGAGTCACAATATTCAATGACTTGACTCCAGTCATTGTCATCAAATGAGTCGATTCGAGTCCCTGCATGAAAAGACACAACTAAACTCGAGTACCTGCTCAAAAGACTCGACTCGACTGAAGTCCCAGCCAAAAAGTCTCCACTCGACTCGAGTCTTTATGATAAAATAAATTACACAATCAGTTTCCTTTTCAATAACCCCAGCCCTTCTATTGATGCGTACAAGCCCTGCCTCTTTATGAGTGAGAGAAACACGTGACAACAGAGAGAAAAGAGTGTCAGCAGCATGGAAGGTAAATAAAGAGTAGCTGCAGTTGTCGAGTTTGCAAGAACTATGGAGTAGACAAGGAGAGAATTAACCAGTCTTCATCCTGCCAGCACTGAGAAATGACGAACTAAAATAAGCTAAAATAACTGAAATCATTTTTGGTCTTTTTTATAATTTCTTACCAAGTATCAATAAGAAATAACTTATTTGGTGGGTCAATCAATAGATTTTTATTTAAGTAAGTTTAAAACTTAAATCCGGTAGAAAAAAAATAGGGGTTTATACTTTGTTGTCTGGTTTAATATATATTGACCTAAAGTTATACTACGTTAAAAAATAAATAAATAAATAAAAAAAAAAGTTTTAGAAAACAAAAGAACTGGCCAAAAAGCCATATTTTGCTAAAAGTGTTAGCTGTTTTTAAAATCCAAACTACCACTTGCAAATCTAAACTCGTGTACAGGTTTAGAAACTTAAAAAAAAAAAAAATGTTTTGCACACAAAACATTATTTTTAATGTAATAATGCACTGTACAAGAACACACAAAACAACCCTCTGGAGCTTGAATAATTGTATTTATTTTTTTACATTCCTGTAGCCTTCTACAACCACTGGCAGCACACTGTACAAATGAATGAACAATGAAGCTGTTGCACGGCATGTTTGTTTCCCAGAATTCCCGAATTGAGTTAATCAGCTCTAGACGTGTTTGAATAATTTAATACATCAGGATTTATATGCTGGATAGATGTTAGTTTGGTTAAAAACGTTTTGCTTTTTTAAAGAATAAATTCATAAAAACGAAAATGGGCAGACCACAGAAGCATGATTTTGGGAATAGGCACAATCATCATTCATGGGGTTTCTATGCGATGTCTTTTCACTTGTAAATGTTAATGAGCGTGTTTAATTATCATCATAATATAACTATAAATATTGTTACTGTGGATTCCAAGATGGCAAAAAGTAATGCAGGTGGCTTTTTTTTCTTGTTTTTTGCTCTGTATGGACTGTCATGTTGTATCTCTTGTGGGTTTACGGTTCTGTATAAAATTGCTTACCATGAATGCCCTTGTTATAGTATTAAAGCAGCTGTTTGAGAATACCCTTGCTGTAAAAACTAGGCAGGAAGTTTCACTGTTGAGAAAAAGTGAAAAACACTTCAGTAAAGTGTTTCTCACGTTTTCAGTAAAATTGTAAATAAATGGTTAAATTCTTTTGTTTTGTGGTATCCATTAATGTACATCTAACCCAACTGAGCACAGGTAAAAGGGCCTCTGTATGGTCAATAACAAAGTCAGCTTATGAATTCACTGAAATGGAGAGACAAAACACAAGACAGAAACTATGTATGATGAAACCTTTAATGGTGAACATCAGTGGGGCAAGTATCTCAATTTGTATTTTTAATTGAAATGTTTTGTTTTTTTTCACTTGCAGATTGCCAATCTGTAAACTGAATCTGATTAAATCAAACTGTCTCGAACTGTCAGAACTAATGAGTCGAATTGACTCAAGACAGATAGGTGACTCAACTCGACCAAACTCTGTGACTCGACTCGAGTTTGGAATGTCAAAGACTTGAATTAAGTCCCAACTTTTGTGATTCGATTACAACACTGCACTACACCATTCTCAAACAGAAGTAGAAAATCAAGTTTGCATAAGCATACAAGAGATGTTTGGGGAAGAGATGTTTGAGTTAAGTTTAGTTCTTATGATTCTCTCCCAATGCTGTGGTATAGAGTATGTTAAAGTAGCATTTAGAAATGGTTTGTGTCCTGATGACAGTCGTATTCTGCAATGTCATCAAGTTAGTTCAGATGTATGAAAGATAGTTTACAATTTGGAAAGCATGCTCATGATATTCGATAAAAGAAAATATACTTTGCCATACCAGCAATATATTCACTGTCCAAAATGTAAACCTTATGAAAACTAGTGAAACAGTCTGCTATGCTCTGCTTTACTCTAAATCTGTTCTATCACAAAGTCTCTGCATCAGTTGTTTGATAAATTGAGTTCTTTGTTATCTTTCCCTCTGCATCATTTTCCAATCATTTTCACATCTAATCGCCAGTCAGAGTTGAATGCAAAACAAAAGAATATAAAAATGTACAATACAGACAATTTCACTGGCTGGCAGGGCAGACAGATAACACAGAATTATTGCAGTATCTTGAACACAATCAGTGGGGAACATATTGGGGGGCTGTGCACTGTAGGAGAACCAAATGTAGCCTACCCCATCACAGATCCAAAAGATATTCAACCTACATTGTTTACCTGGTACCCCACAGCTTTACTCCATAACACTACACATGTCCATAAAAAACAATCAGGGTGAGATAACACTTGAAGAAAGAACGGGACACAGTTTCACAGTTTGAGTTAATGATTTAGAAATGTATACAAAATGCTTTGTTTTGTTTTTATTTTTCCTGTCTAAAAAAAAGAAAAAAAAAGAAAATATCAATAGTCTGATTGTGGGAATCTTTTCCAAAGCACAAATCTCTATTCGCTATACATTCTTTTCAAAGTGGATGGACCGATATATATATATATATATATATATATATATATATATATATATATATATATATATATATATATATATATATGTATGTTTGTGGCAAAGTTTCACGGGCGGGGTGTGTATTTTCTGTTGTTACAACACAGTGTTCACAACCACCATCAGTAACCATGTAGTCCTATATTTACCAAGACATAGATTTGGTTCTCACATATTTTAACAGTATAACCATTTAGGCACAAGGATTGCACAGCACTTCACGTGCAGGTAAAAAGTAATAATATGTGAACAGGGGGAATTGCACTCTATTAATTCACGTGCAGTTGTACCGAGACTCCAATTGAATGATTGATTAGCAATCGAGTCTCGGTACAGTTGCATAAAAGCAGCATGTTTTCACTCACTCGGGGTTGTGTGTTCGGTGAGTGGAGAACAGGATTGGAGACAGAGGTAATAATAATAATAATAATACTAATAATAGCAATAACAAGTAAAATATCAGCTCACTGTGTTTGTTTAGTGTTAGTCCGTTTTGTTTGTCTGTTTATTTTGGCTACCAGTGCCATGTCCTGTGTCTTGTTTGTCTTTGCAACCTTTTATTTTCTGTCTGTCTGTGCACTATTACATGCTGAAAGAGTAAATTCATGCTCATTATTGTAATTAAGCTTATTAGTCAGATCTATCAAAATGAGAAACACATTTCTTCTAAACAAAATCTCACAAATGCTTTGGTAATGACATACTGTAATGGGTGATCACTATCATTAAAATACAGCACACTAGTGATCCTATTCTGAATAGCTTACTGACATAGTTACATTTATGTTTTCTAGTTTGTGTGGCCTTAATTTCTTTATTAATCCTTCACTATATTGTTCATGGGATTTGATTCTGTTTTTTTTTTTTTTATTTGTAATGGTTTGGTCCCAGTATAGATGGCATTAAAACTCACGCATAACTATACCAACCACATTAATAGTTATCAGACTCTTACAGTGCAGTTTACAGTGAATGCACATATAGTGGAACCAAATGACTGTTTTTTTTTTCACTCTGGGTGCTGCAACAATAAAAGATTCAAAAGAGTAGGCACATTGTCTAGTTTTACAGTCAAGAACATATCCTAAATTGTAGTCTTGTGCTCAAAGGCTCTTAACTGCTGTTCCTATTATGTGTCCATCTGTTTGCTTTTGATACTGTGCCTGTCAGTGAGGAAAATATAGGATACCACCTTTGTAGAAAAAAATGATCCTAACAGATTTGATAAATGTAAAGATATGATGCTGTTTCTTTTTACTTATCCACTGTGAATTCAACACATGTCTCCTTTATTAAATTGAGCCCATAGTTATTTTGGATTTCCAGCAATTGCCAAGTATCCCCCGGGCCAAAGTTTTCCACTATACCTCTACAGTCCATATTTACTATATATAATTATACTATATATAATATGTATAATTTGCAGAATTATCTGTTATATAAAATGTGAATATATTTGGCATGTGATTGGTTAAAACCTGTTTACAGTTAATAGTCTTTTACAAACTCCCTCAAATTACATCATCACTCTGTCCTTCCTCTCGACACAACAAAGCAAAATGGCAGAAAATAGAACATGAATTACAAAATACACTACAAAACAAAGACGTTGCATGCACTAAAATCATCATAAAAACTTTGCTTCCTAAGATTCAAACAAATCCAGCTCGACGATGTAAATAAATATGACCTTCACAAACTCAGTGGACTCCTCAGAGAATTCTATGTCACAGTAAAAAAAAGTAAGAGGGACAATTCTATGCCAAAATAAATAAATAAATAAATAATTATCCGCTATGGACTTCAAAAACATTGTTTTGACTAATTCATAAAACAAATATGGACTATAGACCTCTGCTCATAGTGAAAAACTAAAGGCCATCAGGAAGAACTATAGTTATCTCCAGGTTAATAATAGTACATCTCCAGTCTATTCTCCTCTACAGTCCATATTTACCATACAGTAGAACCTCATTTATCTGTATTCCATTCATCTGAGACTTCAATTATACGAGGCTCCCTGATGAGTTTTATCTCTGTAATACAATACATTACTGCCAATGTAGGCTTAGCGCCCATGGTGCACAATCCCAGAAAACTAACAACACTTAGCTATCATTATTAAATATTAATGCATGCAAGAAACATGCGAATACCTTGTGATATTTCTAGGTGCTAGACACACAACTTAGTTTATAGGAAAATGTCTTAAAATACCTTATGGTCTTGTAGCTTTGCAGTATTTTTATTTATTTAATTATTATTATTTATTTTGTTTGGAAACAGAAAAGGCTATGGAAACAGCATCAAACGAAACTTATCACTATTATAACACATTTATTTTTGAAAAAAGTAAGATACAAATGATGGACACTGACAAAATATTTTTGGTTTCTTTTTAATCACTCGATCATTCATCCTTGACCATGACACGCTTGAGTGACTACGACTGAAGCATATGCACTTAATCACCTAATTAGTGAGACTGTTGATTGGAAACTGGATACAGAGTGATTTTAGCTGTTGAGTTACAAGCTTGAATAAAATCAATAAAGAAAATTGCAGAAACAAACAATATGCTACGTCTGTCAAGAAAGCAATGCCTTTGTGCAATCGGCATGTTGGAGGCTGGACTAGGGCAGCGTACAACCAGACACACTCTGTCAATGATAGGCCACAAACTTGGAGACCAAGAGTCACAACACCTGCCCAAGATCAACTGATCATTTTGCAGATGTCTTCGTGATGTCAGTTGTTAATCAGCACAATAAAAGGTCACTGTACCTGCTCTGAAACAGAGTTTGTCATTTTTCGACCACAGCTTATATAAATGATAAATTTCTTTTGATGCTCAAATATGTTATATGTTTCTTTTGATGCTCAGATATAAGTGATAAGTTTCTTTTGGTGCTCAGTATAGATAGATAGATAGATAGATAGATAGATAGATCATATTTTATTAAGTTACAATAGATCTTAACTTTAGAGCACACTGGAAGGGAAAATTAAATCAGTGGGTAGTCTGGGTTGAACCTTAATAATGGACTGACTCAATTGCCAAATGCACACATAAAATATTGCTCAAAAAACAAATTAAATAATAGTAAAATGATTCATAAATATCTCACAGTAGCTGATTAAGATTGTTGTCTTGCTTTCGATTATGATAATTATTGATGCATGTTTTATTAGATCTATCTCCAGAATAATATCGACCAATCCCCACCATTTCCATTGCTTTAAAGAATTCAAAGTTATTTTTGATATAGAGAGGTTACGAACAGGTATGTCTTCAAACACATGCAAATTGACTGCAATTGCAATAATACAGTACATATTGTGATCCACATTTGTTTTTCATATGTGCTCTCTTGTCTCTATGCACAAGCTGAATTAGTTTGACTTTCCATAGCAACTCCCAGGCTTGCAGAGAGATATGTTTTAAAACTACAGTAGCAGTATATTGAACCTATAACCAAATATATATAAAAAAAACAAGTTAGAAAAACACAACAGCCATTTAAAGTGGTGATATCAAAAACAAAAGCCCAAGTTAGGAGAAGCAATTGGGGCAACCTGGTCAAGCATCAAGCAAACAGGCACAATTGGAAAGGTGCTGGGGCCCAAAATTCACACAATTGTTGCTTCTAACTTGGCTTCTTTTTTTCATCGCTCCACTTTATCACTCCACTTTACATTGAAATGCTCATTCCCTTATCAGCTGGGTTGTAACCAGAATAAAGATGCTAAGTCACAGACACTGTGCCAAGGAAAGTACTCAACACAGACTGAAATGTTCTTGGTTATCCTTACAAGCACTACTACAGAGAGAAAGACAGACAGGGAATGGGAGAGGCGTCATCACAGGTGCAGACAAGTATGCTTTGAGAAGACACACGAACAACATGCAGGTAAGACACAGGTAGATCAGGGCACACACAGACAGACATTTAGCCCATACATACAAGAATACGTGAAAGAGCATGAAGCAATATATTTCCAACAATGAAGATGACGAACAAGACCAATAATGACAACGAGTGCAAGGGATAATGAAAATGCAAGGTAAGTGTTCGGGAAGTGGCAGTGATGGTATTAATTAATTTATTTATACATTTATAATATACAAATTAATTTCTACATTTAAAAATATATATTTCTAAATATATTTATTCCTGTATGCATTTTTTAAATCATTTATTTATTTCTGCCTACTAAATTATTCCTTTATTTATTTTTAACGAAACGAGGAACTACAATTTATCAGAGAGCAGAGATTTAGACAAGGAAGCTACACGCCACTCTTTTGTACAATTCCATTCTGTGGTATCTACCAAACAGGAAACTAGATATTTTCAAACAGGACATAGAGCATTTCTAGAATCGAGCAGAACCTTCAGGTTTTCAGCAAAAGCTTTTCAGGCATGGATGTAAGCTTAAAAAATGACCACATTTCAATAACTGTGTAGTGGCACAGTGGGCTAAGGCCGTGTTGCAAGTTCAAACCATATATGTGCTGTTTTAAAACATAAATAAATTGTTTAATATAAATGATGTGGATATCAAACTGCTTGCGATCCCTGGTTTATTTTGAAGTTGACCAACATGTGGAATCACATGATTGGTAGATGCCCAGTTATTTAGCTTTTCTGTTTGAAAAGTCGCTACACACTCTTAAAAAAGTAAACGGAAGAAGAACAATTTTACCTTAGTTTGACGACCTATATCTCATTGTATCTAAGAGGTATTTACATTTTTTTTTTTCACATTTGATGTAAGAAAGTTTCAAGTTTCAGTTTGGTACTGGTACAGATGGTAATTCTAAATGATTTAGCAAAAATCTTTGAGCTGTATAGAGACTCTTGGTAGTTTCAAACAAGTTTTTGTAACTTCAATGAGGAACTATCGTTCCTCTCAATATGATAGCATTATTATTATTATTGTTGTTAAGTATTAATATGGTGTTGCATATTAACTTATTGTGTTGTTATTTTCAAACAAGTACATGTAATTACAATGATTAAAGTAACAGAACGAGGGGGAGCATTGCAAGTCCCCTCAGTAGACAGTGGACTATGTTTTGTTTTAGTACTATTGATACAGTATACTATATGTATGTTGGTTTAATGATCAGTTTAAACTTTTTGAGATCGTCCAGTCTTGGCATCTCTATAGATATTAAACCCTTTTAATGTCATTTTCTATGGAATATCTTGGGCATACTCATACATACCAACTATACTCAGGCTTTATTTTTATCTTTCTCTTCATTGTATGACACAAGTGTGAGGTGAAATAAACATGCTAGCGATTAACCTTGCAGCATATTCTCTTTACATCTTTGGTCACAAGCTAATCACCTTCATTAATCTAAACTGTGAATGTGGCATCCTCTTAGTCTTCTGGTTATAGGAAGGGAACTGTGCTGTTTCCACAAGAAAAACAATAAGGAAGCAAATCTGTTCATGTTAGTACTGGATCAGTTTCTTTCTCTGGCTATTACATGCAAAACCTGTGGTAGATCCTTGAAACAATAGGCACAGAGGAGCTAATGAAATTTGACTTAGTGTCTTTGGTAATTGTTGCAAAGTACCCACCCCTGTATGTATTTTGTGTTGTATGTTGTATGTTAATGTTGGTGTATAGTCATTGGTACACAGGATATAAACGGGTCTGTGTAACACGAGTGTTTAAAATGTATATCTGTATTTAGGCACAAGGATTGCACAGTACTTCACGTGCAAGTAAAAAGTAATAATATGTGAGCACGGGGAATTGCACTTTATTAATTCACGTGCAGTTGTACCATGACTCCAATTGAATGATTGATTAGAAATCGAGTCTCGCTACAGCTGCATAAAAGCAGCATGTTTTCACTCACTCAGGGTTGTGTGTTCGGTGAGTGGAGAACAGGATTGGAGACGGAGGTAATTGTAATAATAACAGTTAAAAATAGAAGATCATCGTGTTTTGTCTGTATAGTTCATTTTGTTTGTCTTTTTGTTTGTCAATCGCTCAGCTCCGCCCAACTCCACCTCTCTGTCGTTTATTTCCTGGTTCCTGTTTCTGGTCTGACGTCACCTACTCCAGCAGTCTTTGTGACAGTAATCCAATGTCATTTTTATATGCTCTGAAATGATTTTGTTTATATCTCCTTCAGTGTCTTCATCAGCTGTCATCACAAATACATACTTCAAATATGCATTCTAATTAATTATCATATCAGAGGTATACTACATGGTGCTCACATAGCATTCCCTGAACAGACTAGGTTTGTGATGGCATTCATAAACTGTTCATAAACTGATTTATGAACAAGGGCATGTGAATACAAATATCCAAATAATCGCAATTACATTGAAAAAGATAATAGTACCGCTTATAAAAGTTCACCACAGCATTTTTGCACACTATTCTTTACAAGGCTTACCATTGCTTTACGTCACTTTGCTAAGCTTCTACTATGATACACTTTCATAAAGGACAACACAGCAGGCACCAACACTAAGTAATGTATTTTGTTGTAAACACTGCAACTGTTCAGTAACACATTACTATCTTGTTTGCAGCATAAGGTAATAATATTAAGAAAAGAAAATTGAGAATAAACTCATCTGATTTATAATAACTTTAGGCAACCAAAGTTTACAGTACAGTATACCTTTTAGGCTTGCAATAGAGTGGACTTTAATGCCAGAAAAACAATCATTTCTGTAACCTTCAGTATGCAGAGGTTTTACAGAAACAATGACTTGGTGCATAATGGAAATATTTTTCTTATCCTTGTAAGTACCATGTTCTGAATGTTGATCCTTTTTTTTGTTTTTTTGTTAAAATCAGCACAGAATTACACAATCCCAATTCAACTCACTTGTCTACGATTTGATGCTGTTCTTTTTTAAGATCTGAATTGGTCCACTTGAAACTAGATACCGGTGTCTCAGTCTGCGTGGTGTAATAGGAGAGGCGAGTTTATAGATGGATTCCTGCCATAGATTACTCTTTTTAATGGACTTCAAGTGCTTAAAAATAAAGCGTTTGCAGAAATGTCCATTACAGGATTAAATGCAAATCCATGATTATCGGTGTAACGTCAAATTTTGCTTATCACAATCTACTTGGTCAAAATCCAATACCTGTTATTATTATTATTAATAACACATAAATACAGAATACATTGATATAGTTCACATGGGAACCAAATCCTTTGTGTTGTGAAAATGTAATAAAGTTCTAGGTCTTCCAATTGATAGATGCCTAAAATATATCATACTTTGATAATGTTCTTTATTGAAGGTATCAAAATATGATGGGTGCAGATCAGTTATCAAATGTTTATACCTTGGCAGTTCTATGTATTAAGGTTCCACAATTTGATATGTGTGTGTGTGGACTGTCAAATTTCATACCTTGGCAATTCTCTTGAAGGTAACAAAATGTGATGGCTGCTGATCAATTGTCAAATGTTCAACACACATAACATGCAATAGCAACAGTATATACCAGCTGTCCCAATAATAATAATAATAATAATAATAATAATAATAATAATAATAATAATAATTTTACAAAGGTGCTACGTTTCACTATAAAAAATAAGCAGTCAGCATATAGCTGTGCTTTTTCTTTTTTATTTAAACATATGTAACTCCCTCTGTAGTACAGTTTACCGTTTAACAGCAGCTGTCTGTATTCAGTTTAAAACTAATTAGTTACATGTCGAGTAAAATGTACGTTTACAAAACACGTCATTTCATATCCAAAGACTTTGGTATTGGTTTTTGATAAGCATCCTGTAAGGGAAAACAAAGTCTGGGCTTGCGCAGTGCAAGGATAAAATAAACTGGCCATGCGAAGTAATCAAAGTAGGAACGTTTGACAGGTAGCATAAACGGATGTGACACCAGTACTAAACATACTTGCACGTTCATATCTCCCAAATATAATGACAATATTTATTTATAGTTATAAATGTAATCTGATTTGTTTATTCTTTCCATGTACTATTATGTTTATTCTTTCCATGAGTTACTAGGTATCTAATATATATATAATATATATCTATAATATCTATATAAATATGACTGCAGTAATGTCATTACACTGTGTTGAAAAGACTTGGAAAGGTAGACAGGGACATAGAAAAGTTATATAGTCTCGCGCTAAAACAGAGAGGATATGCCAGACGCAATGTACGTCCTCCAATAATAACCCAATAAACGTGACGCCACTGTGAATTACATGATCTAAAGAGACATAAAAAAAATAAAGAAATAAATTAAAAAACAGTTGTTAGATGTAAATTTATTGTACATTTTAAAATTATTTATTTCTGTAAAGCTACCTCCTAAATGTAAGGTATTGTATAGTATCATAACATGTTTATGCGGTGTCACAACAAATTTGGTCCCCCATGAAATATGGTCCCCTGGGACCATCCTATGAACATTTTCCATGGGAATGGGGGGGGACGGGGGACGCCAGCATTCACATGAAAATAATCTTGTTATTTTCTACGCTGTGCTGTAATGTTTGCAAAGAATGCAACACCATGTACCGGTAGCCTATAGACTAAAGTAATACTGTAGAGGCCAACTATACCAATTTATATTTTTACATAATGCGATGCGTATGGACAACACATTAATGATGTTTACATTTTAAATAAATTAAGCACTATAAAATTGGACACTTCGTTATTTTGGACAACCTGTCTGTCTGCCGACATGTCCAGTTTAACAAGGGACTACTGTACTGAGCAATTATATCTTTTTAGGGTAGATTAGTATCTACTTTTCAGTTTGGTGTTTTTGTGAGCTTTCTTGAAGTGTTGATTGTTTTTGTGTACCAGTACTAAACAAGGACATATGCTGTCCAATAAAACAAAAAATGCATAGAAAGGTGCAGCCAAGAACTCATCTCTTCCCGTTTAGCAGTTTCTGTAAAAAAAAAAAAAAAAAAAAAAAGAATGTATCGGGATGCTAGCTCTAATAGGAACTGACACCAAAGAAAAAAGCATTTAACCTCACGAATGTCATTTGGTTCATTATATAAAATGGTTTTCGTACAACTCATTGGTGTAGTAACAGTCTCAAAAACTCCTCATTGTTAACAGCAGATATTTTCATTTTCATGATTTTTGCTTAGACCTAGGTTAAATCTGTTTGTTTTCAACAAACGCACAACAGATGACTCTTAAACGTAATTTCTGGCACTCTGTGTGACAGGAATAATGGATCAACCTGTATGCACTTAAGCTTAATTCTGGACTCAATTGTTACTAGACGGTTATGAAAAATATCTTCTCTAGAACCAAGATATCTACAATATTTCTCTGTTTCTATGGTGCCCTTTGTGACACTGTTTACAGGGTTATGGAACAACCTTTCGAAATGAGACGCGAATCATCACCATGGTTTGCCATCCTGGTTAAACAATAATAACAGAATTGAATTGAAAGAGAGCTCTGAAGCTATATTACACATTAAGAATCACATTACTGGGGCTTATTTTTTTCAATTCTCAACAATGCATGAAAGGTGTCCCCTGTCACGTTTTCTTGTAAATATAGTCAATAGATACATTACTTTGCTGACTTGTCACTGAATGTATGAAGGGGAAGGGTGGTGTGTGATGTTTAGCCAGGAAATGCTTAATTCTTGGCTTGGTAAGCTCCTTAACCAACATGCGAGAATGTAGCTGGAAGGTGTGGAACATGGAAGGCAGATGATTGACTAGCTAATAAAATGGGTTGCACAAACCCAGTCTGGGTTAGTTGGGCTTCAGTCTAAGTGGAAGGCGTATCAGCTGGTCACTCTTTGGAGTGCTGACCCTGCTACTTCGCCCTAGTCTCACTGATCGCTGTCCACCGAAATCAAATGTATGAGTAAGAAGGAATCAGCCAATGCCAATAAGAAAGCTCAATGATGATAAGAAGAGGGATAATATTAGTAAGTGGAGGGCCTTGAATACATTAAAATATATCATTAAATACATAAATTAGCCAAAACCTGTGCATCTAGTAGCTGGAAGACTAGAATTAAATATGGCATAAACATTTTTTTAAAAGTATGTTGTTCAAATACCTTGCAATTTTCCTTAGCCTGAGAAACAATACACTGCAATGTCTTACCAGAGTTATGTTTTAATAATTTGATGATTAAAAAGTTGCAGATATTACCCAAGTACTGAGAGACTCTGATGGATTGAGTCATTAAAAACTGGAAACGCTCAGTACATCTGGGTCTCCTAAGTGTAAAGATGATAACTAAATCCATGATTTAATTGTGGGGCCATGTACGGTACAGTCCTTGATAAAAGTGCAGGTGGGCAGCAATGTTGGTTTCGATTGAAAAAAATAAATGGAATTTAGATTGGATAAAACATATTTGCAGATATTTCTTTTAAAATAGTTAAGCCATTAACGTTACAATCTGCCATAACACTGATAATAAGGGGTAGGCCTCCACGGAGAGTAAAACCAGGACACACACATACTTTAAACGGTATAAGGGCAATGTTTTTAAAACAAACAAAAAAATACACCACAAAGCTGTTGAAATGATTATAGTAAAAAATGTTTATAGTTTTTTTTAACTATTATTATAGTTTCATCTCAGTTCTAGCATCAGAGTCCTCCAAGAAATGTTTCTTCAATGTAATCAAACAGCAAAAACATGCTAATAAAGCAGAACATGGCAAAAGCAGAACGCTACATGATGGAAGAATGGGATCAAAAGAGCATGTTGTTAACTGTACTGACTTAATCTTTTTTCTTTGCTCTCCTCACTCAACACATGAAAAAGTATATTCCAGTATGTGTAACGCATTTCTAAATGTAATGTAAACCATAAAGAACCTGTCAGAGACTTACAAGATAACCGTTCAACAGCTGTCCAGCAGAGCAATTTTTGGGTTCACCTAAACAGAACTCCAGATGTCCAAAATATTTTTTGTTAAGGCTTTATAATTAAACTAAATGAGAGCTGTTGCTAAAGGCTTTAAGAGGCAATTATGCAGAAAAGCATTACTGTCGGGGGCTATGGGACTGTGCAACAATTAAACCGGCTGAATAAAATGTCTCTGCTCTTGCTAATATGGCAATTCCTACTGTATCTTTCCTTTTTGGCATCTCTGTATTCACACAGCAATTTATCATTTGTATTTCCTTCAGTGAGAGCATGTCACAATGCTCGGCTCCCCGTTGGCAGAAATTGCAAAAAAAACAACAGCTTTATAAATTTGAAACTAAACTTTTTTTTTTATTTTTTATTTCATCACAATCAACCATGCTTCTAGCCACCTGAACATTATGGGAGGTTTAGAGAAAAATGACCCTTAAACATAATAACATATTAAGGGAAAGATATTTGAACAGATTTGAACAGATAAATAACACAGGCCCTGGTCGAATTGGGACCTAGACAATTCCATTCACACATGATATCCAGTCAAAACCCATCTTCAGAATAGTATGCAACGCAAATAAGTATTCATAAGAACATAAGAACATAAGAAAGTTTACAAACGAGAGGAGGCCATTCGGCCCATCTTGCTCGTTTGGTTGTTAGTAGCTTATTGATCCCAAAATCTCATCAAGCAGCTTCTTGAAGGATCCCAGGGTGTCAGCTTCAACAACATTACTGGGGAGTTGATTCCAGACCCTCACAATTCTCTGTGTAAAAAAGTGTCTCCTATTTTCTGTTCTGAATGCCCCTTTTTCTAAACTCCATTTGTGACCCCTGGTCCTTGTTTCTTTTTTCAGGCTGAAAAAGTCCCTTGGGTCGACACTGTCAATACCTTTTAGAATTTTGAATGCTTGAATTAGGTCGCCACTTAGTCTTCTTTGTTCAAGACTGAACAGATTCAATTCTTTTAGCCTGTCTGCATATGACATGCCTTTTAAGCCCGGAATAATTCTGGTCGCTCTTCTTTGCACTCTTTCTAGAGCAGCAATATCTTTTTTATAGCGAGGTGACCAGAACTGAACACAATATTCAAGACGAGGTCTTACTAGTGCATTGTACAGTTTTAACATTACTTCCCTTGATTTAAATTCAACACTTTTCACAATGTATCCGAGCATCTTGTTAGCCTTTTTTATAGCTTCCCCACATTGTTTAGATGAAGACATTTCTGAGTCAACAAAAACTCCTAGGTCTTTTTCATAGATTCCTTCTCCAATTTCAGTATCTCCCATATGATATTTATAATGTACATTTTTATTTCCTGCGTGCAGTACCTTACACTTTTCTCTATTAAATGTCATTTGCCATGTGTCTGCCCAGTTCTGAATCTTGTCTAGATCATTTTGAATGACCTTTGCTGCTGCAACAGTGTTTGCCACTCCTCCTACTTTTGTGTCGTCTGCAAATTTAACAAGTTTGCTTACTATACCAGAATCTAAATCATTAACGTAGATTAGGAATAGCAGAGGACCTAATACTGATCCCTGTGGTACACCGCTGGTTACCACACTCCATTCTGAGGTTTTTCCTCTAATCAGTACTTTCTGTTTTCTACATGTTAACCACTCCCTAATCCATGTACATGTGGATGTTAAATCTATGAATTAACACAGGAGATAAACCACAATTCTCTCAAGGTGTATAACCATCATAACTTTTCGCAAAATGAAGATGCATTGTTTAGGCTTGATGAGGCATAGCCCCTATGGCAAGCCAAATTATCATTTAGAGAAATCTTGAAATGCATTTCAAAATATCTTAAATTGAATTGCAGATATCTCAAACTAACTCAATTTCAAGATATCTCAGACTCATGTTGAGATATCTCAAATTCACTTCCTGTCCTGTCTGATTGTCCTGAAATACTTCCTGTGAAACAATTAAGAGGAATGTGACCAGTCTTAAGAGATTTCCACGCAACATAGCGATTTGTGAGCAAATTAACTTTTGAATTTAGCTCGTGGTGGGGAACGTGTGGGACTATTCATGACACATCCCCCAAATTTGAAGGAAAAACAACTCGCAAATCCATTTTTTCCAATGCAGCATCTATTTTGAATCTCACTCAAAAGCCCCATTTTTTTCGCGAAAAGGACTTGCAGAGAAAAATCTCTACAACTCCCCTTATGACACACACAGGGCGTTTGAATATTTGGCCCTAATTCTTAGAGATACTGCATAATCATAAACCAGTATTTTAGTGATGAAAACACGCTCTGATAGCTACAGGTGAGAAGGTGTTGTCTGCAGTGCACAGCTGGAAGGCAGTCAGAATAGAACATTTATTTACAGCTGAGTTTGATGTGACAGATTTGGATTCAAGTATAAAATCATTTTCTTTGATCACATAGAAAGAAAATGAGAAACACAAAAAAGATCCCTGACACCTGATTTCCATTGTGTTCAGAAGAGCACAATATTCATGAATCAAGAACATCCCAAACAATAATAAAAACAAGAGATGTTGCAAGAAAGGCAAAGGAGTCTGTTTTAGTGCTGGTATTTGCTTTAATGGGCGAATCCATTTTTATATCTGTAGCAGTGTGCCTTTTCAATAATCCTTAACCTTTAGCCTTAAACTCCAATGCCGATCCTTCAGCATTTAAGTAATAATTTATTTTCAATAAAAGGCAACTGAAAATGTAGGAGAAGTAAAGTACATTGTATACAGTAATCTCACTGCTAAATACATGTAATTAGTTTATTCTGTGGCTTTTCTTAAATTGAACTTCAAGAGGTGCTGTTACATTCTATCTGTTCAATCCCCGGTTGACCCCATGACATGAACTGACTAAATTAAGACCTGTGAAAAACCTTGTTAACACAGTACTGCTTGTTATTCACAAGTTAAAATGTAATTTACGAGGCATGAGCCGGGGGGTAGAGATAGGGCAGAAGAAGCAGAAGGGAGCGGTAAGTAAGACAGAGTGCTGGCTAGAAAGGACCGGACCTAGGATAGAAGAGCAGGCGAGGCCCACTCTAGTAGCAGACCAGCGAAGCTGGACATGGAAGCTAGGATAGAAGATGGCCACTGACTGAGGGCGGCGATGCCAACACGAGCCCAGGGGCGAAGGACCCAGCAACCGAAGACAGGATACAGAAAGTGGTCACTGACTGAGGGCGGCGATGCCGACACGATCCCAGGGCCAGAGGACCTAGCAACCGAAAACATATATGAGGGTTATGACTCGTGGAGCCGCCCCTCAGAGGAAGGCGGTCCCGGAGACGGGGACACGAAAGGAGATAGAGAGGGAGAGGTACCCAGCGTCTGAGACTTCTGTAAAGGGGCGCTCGTTAGACCCCCAATTGGCCGAGACTTCACGCTGCCTGGGACCTGAGATAAGAACAAGACATAGAGGTTAGTATGGGACTTGAGCATGAGTAGCCACGTCCCGAACTGAGACAGAGTATAGAACAGCCTTGAGTGAGGCAAGATAAGCGCAGGAGCTGCGAAAGAAAGTGTGGCTGGGGGTCCGCTCTGACTCACATGGTGAGAACCCCCCTGAAGGTCAAGGGAGGCTGAAGCCTGTCCTGAGGTCAGGGAAGTGATGATCACTTGCCCCCCAAAAGGATGGACCCCCGGCTCCTCGCCAAATCTCCCACACCGTGAGACAAACAAAAGAGAGCACATGCCAGTGCATAACATAAACAAAAGACTAGAAGGACAAATGGGACAAACAGGAGGATGGTTAGTAAATTTAGTAGGATATAACTACGTGTATACCTGCTGCTCAGTGGAGAGGAAAAAACCCCTTGAAGCTAATTAGAGGAAAACCTCTAGTGGCTCCGGCAGACAGGTAGCCCCCACTTCAGGCATACTAGCAATTTTGGAATGGGCTGCAACTATGTCAGAGGGAGATGAATGAACATAAGAATCCACTGCAGAAGAGGACCAGCACCCCACGGTCTTGATCAGGCTCTGATTGATGCTGGCCCTTGCAGCAGAGGTGGCTGCATCGATACGGAATGAATGGGGTGAATAAAGCTGAGGAGGGAGGCCTGTCCTGGAGAGTAGGGTGGAGAGGTGGGTTGAGAACCAGAGACAAGTGACGATAGGTCGGGAAAAATCGATGAATAGAGGGTTCGGGGGGGGGGGGGGGGGGGGGGGGGTTGGGGCAGGGTTTCCTTCATGAGAGATATCTTGCTTGAGGAAAAAGGGCAGATAGCATGGTCCTTGAAAGCTGAATGAACTGACCGCGCCGGAGTTGGTCTGTCTTTCAAGTGCGCAGCCGAATAAGGAAATAGGAGTTGGAAATAGAAGAGAGGTTATACAAATGAATACCCACCAAGGGGAAGCAAGAAGCTGAGGGAACTGTGAATTCTGAACTTCTGAGAAAGAACAAAGAAAGCTGTGAGGCAGATGATCTCCATGAGTAGATCCTTGTAGGGGGAGAAGCAGCCTTTCCGAAGAGTAGATATGATTCTAGCATTTTTAGAAGGAGCAGCAACTATATCAGGGAAGGATGAATGAATGTAGGAATCCACTGCAGAGGAGGACCAGTTCCCCCACTGGGGGAAAGGGGAAAGGGGAAAGTCAAGGAGGGAGGCCTGCTCTGGAGGAGAGGGTGGAGAGGAGGGAGGCCTGCTCGGAGGCGAGGGTGGAGTTGAGGAGGGAGGCCTACTCATGAGGCGAGGGTGGAGAGGAAGGAGGCCTGCTTGTAGGCAAGGGTGGAGGAATGGAGGGAGGTCAGCTCGAGGCGAGGCGAGTGATGATAGGAGTGAGAGGAATCAATGAACAGATGGTCTGAGGAGGGGAGTTGGGGGGGGGGGGGGGTTCCTGCTGTGGAGATACCTTGAAAAGGGAGATAGGGAACTTGATACTTGACGTGTGAGTGGACCGACCGCACTGAATTGATCCGTCTTGAGGTATGCAGCCAAGTGATGGAGTAAGCATGGAAGGTGGCCGAGAGGCTGCTGATCTCTATGGGTAAATCATTGTAGGGGGAGAAGCGGCTTTTCAGAAGAGTGGTAATTAGCAAATGGAGAATATATGTTGATATAGGCAGACAGGAAGGTGAGGCAGGGGGAAAGCTCTTAAGAATCCCACAGAGGGTCAGGCGGAATGCTGAATATAAGAACATAAGAACATAAGAAAGTTTACAAACGAGAGGAGGCCATTCGGCCCATCTTGCTCGTTTGGTTGTTAGTAGCTTATTGATCCCAGAATCTCATCAAGCAGCTTCTTGAAGGATCCTAGGGTGTCAGCTTCAACAACATTACTGGGGAGTTGATTCCAGACCCTCACAATTCTCTGTGTAAAAAAGTGCCTCCTATTTTCTGTTCTGAATGCCCCTTTGTCTAATCTCCATTTGTGACCCCTGGTCCTTGTTTCCTTTTTCAGGCTGAAAAAGTCCCTTGGGTCGACACTGTCAATACCTTTTAGAATTTTGAATGCTTGAATTAGGTCGCCGCATAGTCGTCTTTGTTCAAGACTGAACAGATTCAATTTTTTATAGTGAGGTGACCAGAACTGCACACAATATTCAAGATGAGGTCTTACTAGTGCATTGTACAGTTTTAACATTACTTCCCTTGATTTAAATTCAACACTTTTCACAATGTATCCGAGCATCTTGTTAGCCTTTTCTTATTAGCTTCCCCACATTGTCTAGATGAAGACATTTCTGAGTCAACAAAAACTCCTAGGTCTTTTTCATAGATTCCTTCTCCAATTTCAGTATCTCCCATATGATATTTATAATGTACATTTTTATTTCCTGCGTGCAGTACCTTACACTTTTCTCTATTAAATGTCATTTGCCATGTGTCTGCCCAGTTCTGAATCTTATCTAGATCATTTTGAATGACCTTTGCTGCTACAACAGTGTTTGCCACTCCTCCTACTTTTGTGTCATCTGCAAATTTAACAAGTTTGCTTACTATACCAGAATCTAAATCATTAATGTAGATTAGGAATAGCAGAGGACCTAATACTGATCCCTGTGGTACACCACTTGTTACCACACTCCATTCTGAGGTTTTTCCTCTAATCAGTACTTTCTGTTTTCTACATGTTAACCACTCCCTAATCCATGTACATGTGTTTCCTTGAATCCCAACTGCGTTCAGTTTGAGAATTAATCTTTTGTGCGGGACTTTGTCAAAAGCTTTCTGGAAATCTAAATAAACCATGTCATATGCTTTGCAATTATCCATTATCGATGTTGCATCCTCAAAAAAATCAAGCAAGTTAGTTAGACACGATCTCCCTTTCCTAAAGCCATGCTGACTGTCTCCCAGTACCCTGTTACCATATAGGTAATTTTCCATTTTGGATCTTATTATAGTTTCCATAAGTTTGCATATAATAGAAGTCAGGCTTACTGGTCTGTAGTTACCTGGTTCAGTTTTGTTTCCCTTTTTGTGGATCGGTATTACGTTTGCAATTTTCCAATCTGTCGGAACCATCCCTGTGTCAAGAGACTGCTGCATGATCTTGGTTAGCGGTTTGTAAATTACTTCTTTCATTTCTTTGAGTACTACTGGGAGGATCTCATCCGGCCCAGGGGATTTGTTTATTTTAAGAGCTCCTAGTCCCTTTAACACCTCTGCCTCAGTTATGCTAAAGTTATTTAAAACTGGATAGGAACTGGATGACTATGGAGAGACTGGAGGGAGTTGGAGAGAATCCCTAGCACAGACCATGAGAGCCAGGTTTTGATTGAAGGGCTATGATTATTCAAATCTGGGCGCAGAGGATTGAAGAGACTGAGCAGGCTGTAGAATAGGAGCTCTTGAACAAGGTGGAGGGCTGGAGACATGTAATGCTGAGCAGATTGAAGGAGGTTACTGAGAGTAGGTTTCAGTCAAATAGCATCTGGAGAAGCTGAGGATTCTGGATGGGGGTTGTGGAATCAAATGGGACCAACTGACTGAACTTGGATACCGAAAGTAGAGGCAGAAGGAACTGAGGGCTGAGGTGGCAGCTGAACTGAACGAACATGAATCGGCTACTGGGGAAACACGGCTCCTTTGCACCCCATATTCTAGAAATGAGGGCAAAGATGAGATGCCACCTTTCTATGTGTTAGTTAATACAGGATCGATTAGCGGTTTGCTACTATCATGTCTGCTTGAAATAGAAAAGGTAAACTCACATTCAGAGATTTGGGTTTCGCAACGCCAGTTATTCTCTTAAGAGTGGAAATCCTTAACTCATAATCAAGACAGATTTCCAGTCTCATACCACGTCTCAAACCAAGTATTAATGCTATAACATTTGGGAGGATGAGCGGAGATATGAATAGGATTGCTGAAGAAGTGCCCCATATTTTGATTAGATGGAGATTAGTGTTAGCCTTGATTGTGGGAATGCTGCCACGATCTGCGTATTGGAGGAAGGCTGGAGCATTGTAGGCTCTGGAGAAGTGCAGCTGCAGACTTAAAACAGTAAAATATAGAGCGACTTTTGCAGCTGCAGTAGTGAACTGAGCTGAAGAGGGAGTGGAGATCTCCTGTAGTGAGGAGCAATTAACAGTAGAGGGTGGGATCTGCTGAACAGAGCAGAGGTCTAAGGAAGAAAACAATGGAGTGCTGTCAGTAGTGTGCAGAGGCCCAGTTGTGAGAGCAGAGATCTGCTGAAGCAGAGATCTGCAATAGAGAATGGAGGACTACCATTGGTAGAGTGCAGTGGTCTGCTGCAGAGAGTAGGGATCTGCTGAATGCAGTAGATATTGGTCTTTCAGTGTTAAGGCCGATTTAGATGGAGCCAGAGATGGGGCTGATTTTGGGCAGAGATGAAGATTGCAGAGATCTGAGACCGCTGCAGAACCAGAGAGGATGAAGAATATGTTGCTCTGAGGAGTCTGCAAAACCTACTGATTGGTCGGGAGCAGTTTATTGTCTATTGGGGGTGGGAGGACATTGACTGGAACGTTAATAAATCGTAGGACATGGTTCCATGACTGACTAGCGGCTCACGTTTATGAAATGATGACTTTGATGAAGCTGGTCGGATTGGAGGAGCAGCACCAGATGAGGAAACACGAATCTGGGAACAGGAATAAGTCACAGGAATGGATGCGTGATGCAGGAAAGCAGGACGTTACTATGATGGTAGATACTGAGCATCTCGAAAACAGCTGAGTAAGGTTGCTTCATGACCAGGTCCTTGAAGAGGGGAACTGTTGAAATTGGAGAATGTCAGTTGCTACAGAAGGTTGAGGAGGAGGGGGTCTCCTGCAAATCCCTCAGAATGATAACAAACTGCAGAAATGTATAGAAAAGCTAGAGCATGTGAGCTTCACAGTGATAGCAAACCAGCTTAGCGACTATATAAAATTTGTGGTGTTATACTGCCACCTAACGGTTATGATCAGAATTAACCATTGGCTTGAGTGAAGCCGGGTAAAATATATTTGGTTATTGTGATTAAAATCCTTGTCGGTGTAGAACAACAATTGCGTATTCTTTTAGATTTGAATATTCATTACATATTTTAGGACAGTTAGTCATGTATATGTCGAAAGCACAAGCCGCCACATGCCGAAACGGAGCACGAAACTGAATGGACAGGTCCCTAAACCGTTGAACGTAGCCAATAGAAATCCGGGGCAGGATCCCATGAAGGAACGGTAATTTGTGCTGGCTCTGGGAGCGGAGGAGGGGCGCTTGTTTGCCAGCGAAGAGTAAAGGAATGTTCAGCTGACACATCTTTGGCAAGGCAAACGCTGATGACGGGAATGTCGATGTCTTGTTGAAGGAGCTTTAAAGGTTTTAGTGGAGGGCCAGTTTGTCTAATAAAGATGCGGACAAGTTGAGAAATGAAGCTGCGGTTTGGACGATGCTGTTGCTGGGCTGGAAGCTGGAAAGAGCAGGAAAGACCAACGCTGGAGCTCCTGCAGCCGAATGGAGAATCTGAATGATGAGAAGCAGCACCGGAGCAGTAGGAAAATATTTGATAATACCTTGGGAGCGCTGAGCAGAGAATTGACCTCCAGCATAAAAAGACGGCGTCTGAGCGTTTGCTACAAAAACGAAACGCTAGGGTGCAAGTGATCAGGGCTTAAATAGAAAATAGGTACTAATTGACAGGAAATTGGAAGCCCCCTGCTGCACACCTCCTGAACTACGCAGGGCTAACATTTAAATTAGTGGCACTGGGAGTGGTCTGGCATTGATAAGCAGTTTATGAGTGCAGGATGGAGTCATTAACATTATCATATACGAAACTAGAATAAATTACATTCCTCTATTATTTTCTTCAAAAAATACAAAAGATGCATTAGAAACACTAATAAAATGATGCATTAGAAACATTAATAAAATGTACATTACATAGCATTAGGGTTGTGCAGCTACACATTACATGCTTTATGTGATTAGGTATTAATTCAGTAGAATACAACCTATTCATGTTAATTACACAAAACAAAACTAAGCTTTCTCTTGTTTGCTCTTGTCTACACATTTATTAAGGGCCAATCGATAACAATCTGACAGTGTAATTAACATACAACCAGTTGTGTTCAGGTTTGATGCCAAATAATTTGAATTTTTACAATGCTCATTTCCATATGTACAATCTCCCAGTGTGCAGCTTCTGTCCACTGAATTATAGACAAGAGTTAACCTCTGATTAAACTCAACAAACAAATTCATCTCCCTGTATACAGCAGTAGTAGATAATTCAGTAAATTATTAGCTCCTAAAGACGTTATTTCATGAAACCGAACAGACCAGAACAATTTGATTTGGCCTTTCCATTGATTGTCATTGATTGGTACTCAATTGTATAGACGAGGGCAAGTGAGAAAGCCATCTGTGAAATATATAGGAAATTACTTGGAAAATCTGAGTATGTGCACACCCATAAGTAGTATATATTTAGACCAGGGTGGGACAAATCACTGTGTCCACTAGCCTTCAAAACCTGGTGGCCAAATTAACTTTTATGGTGGACAACATTTTCAAATGGGAACAAGAGGAGGCATGTATGTAACATACATTTTCAAGGATATCTTTTGTATGTTTTTTGTCTTCAATTAGTATGGTTAATTAAACTAAACACTGTATTCTGAACTGCTAGTCAACATTTAATTAAATGTTTCAGAGTGAGAGATTATTGTTTATATATATATATATATATATATATATATATATATATATATATATATATATATATATATATATATATTATATAGATTATATATATATATATATATAACTATATGGAAATACTATGCAACTCTTGGCAATACACTGGGTAAAACACAATGTTTTACCACAACTTGCACCCTTTTTTTTAATAGGTAGTGGGGGTATTTGTTTTTTATCCCTAATATGTTGTGTATTTCACAATGCTCTCCCACTGGATTTACTGTGGGAAACAAGGTTCAGGAAACTTTACAAGGGTATGCATGAACCATTCTTAAGCTCTTACCTTTTTTGGTTAGCCTATTTTTTAATCTTTAGCAAATGTCAATGTACGTCACAGAACTTTATATAAACCCCTCTGAGAAGGTATGTCATGAAAACATATTCAGTGTTCTGGGATGCTGGATGCCAGTTTAACAGTAATTATTGCACAAATGAGAATCTAACCGGCAAGCCCCTAAAGGGTGAAAGTGGGTTGTCTTCATCCCTCCTCATGAGTGAAATAAATACATCACTCAGCATTCTGTTTAAAAGAGAGGTATAAATAACTTGAAGTATTTTTATGTCAAAATTACACATCTGAATTACATTTCTTAGATTAAGCTCCACATCTGCTTAGGTATGCTGCATAAAATAGTGGCATTTGTGAAAAAATGCAAGATGAATTTCAAAATGAGATCCAATAAAACAAAATATTCAAGATCAGCTTTAAAGCTTTTCAAGTACATCAGATATGAAGTTGTTTTTTTCTTCCAAATTTGAACAGATGCATTTGTTTTTATTATTCAACAAATCAAATCTCATGGAGCACTGGCATCTATGGAATTGGGTTTTTCATTTTTAATGTGTGGTGACAAGTATGCAATTGACAATTTAAAGAGACGTGTAAGAAGTAATCTCACCTTTTTATCCTGAAAGCTGGCCAATTTCGAGGGGGGGGGGGGGGGGGGGGACGGGACGGTAAACCAACCTTATCTCTATGACAGATGTAAAACTTGTATGGTGGCATTTCAAAAATAATGTCCAGCTTTAGCACAATGCACAGATTATCTAGATCTAAAATATCTAAAATATACTAAATATACTAAAGCATGACAGACAATAATAGAATAATTGAACTTAACAAACAGCTATTTACAAAGCGCTCAAATACTGTAAATTAAAATGAACATGTTGTTTGGACAACATTGAAATATCCTAACTGTTACAATCAATCAGTGTTGTCAGAAAATGAAATGATTGTTGTTCATCATTAATATTGTCTGTTTAGAAAAAAAAAATGTAGTTCATGTTATCTTAAAGAACAATTGTCCTCTTTTAAATAATAAACAATAAAACACAAATACATACACATTGATTCTGTTCTGTAAAGATGTTCCTTTTTTTTGTTATTAAACAACAAAAAAAAAAAATTCTTTCTTTCTTTATTTCTTTCTTTTCTTCACCATGAGCTTCACTGCCAGCTTTCCACCTTTAAACTGCTGAGTAACAGGAGCTGAAGTCATGTGGATGACAATGACTTCCTCCATCTTGCCTCACTTTCACAGTTTTTGGAGTGTATAGAAACATTTTGTTGCTGAAGGAAATACAGATAGGGCTGGAATCTCTTTTTAGAAACATGACATTCAAAGTCAATAGGCTGTAGGGCCATCATGGATATATCATCATTCCCCTGTGTTCTCTAAAATGGCTCAGATTGTGATTACTTTTGAAACTATTTTTAAAAAGGATACATTTTTTCATCTCTGCAACTAATCTTTTTTTAAATATAAATGTTAAATAATGAGAGATTATCATTGTAAGATGTGTTTGGCTTTCATCAGAATGCATTCATTCCTAGCTTTCATCAGAATGCATTCATTCCTAGCAGAGGTAACCCCACAAAGCCTGTATCTTCCTCTTTAAATAACCACAACAGTGGAAGGTGGTGTTGAGCTTTAGAAAATACTAGGTATTAAAATATGTCATGCTAGAAACAAAAAATAATATCCTTAAAATAGGCAAAACAGCTAAAAACAGCTAGTTTGGTTGCATTTGCTAAGTCTTGAGTTTGACAAGATGCATTGTCATGGAACACTGTGCCTTTAATAAATGTATAATTTGGCTATAAAATGAGGTGAAAGGTCAGAGATGAGAAGTGGAGTGAAATAGAGTGTACGAGAGTGTTAACAGAGACTGCTGGTGACAGAAAAAGAAAATAAAATATAGCTAAAATGTAAAAGCTCTACTATTGCTGAAAGGGACACAGCTCCTGGTGAGTAGGAAAAGGTGTGCCGTTTGGATATAAAGAAATGATACGCCTTGCTTTATTAAAAAGTTAACTTGAACCAAGGCAAAATAAAGTTGCAACAAAGAGAAGAAAACTGGCTTTTTCTTTTAAGGGTGCAACAGTAGCTGCATGAAAAGAATAGTCAGATCACATGACTCCTTTTACAAGGCTTTCCTGAACTCTTACAAATATATTAACCAGCTGCCTTTTGTCCAGTCCAGTTTAACTCTGTTACTGTTTCACAACAATGACCTGGATGGATATGTGATACTCATATTACATAGTCAAGCGGTTCTTCTACGCACTATCTGTCAGATGTGCTGTGATGTGAAATGGTTTCATGTAGAATGTAAAATGTACCAACTACAGAGAAAGATAGGACTCAAATATCCACAAATCTGTCTAGCTTTTGTGTATTGTTAATGCACAATACAGGACTCAGTCATCTATTATTCACAGGCTTAATTCTGCATTTTTTAAGATCAAAACGACTAACAACCAAGGCATGCTAGTTCCAAAGATAAAGCGTTTTCATCATTTTTTATCACTGTATTGTCATTTCATGTTTTATGCAGTAATTCAGTGTATAAAAGTAATATCCAATCAGAGCAGCCTAGGTGGCACTGTCATGCTAGTGGTTTTAGACAATATTAAATGCAAGAATTAAAATATTTATCATTCAACTTTTTGGTAAGTAATGTCTCACCAATCAGTTGCTACCTTGGCCCTGAACTATTGGATGCACGGATACTGTTTAAACACACGTGGTGTGATTCCCACAGTGTAATTGTTATGTATTTTGCATTAGAATGATGGCAAAATGTAAGAATCAATTAAGCTTCACAGATTGTGTTTATGAATAAAATAATGTTTGATGTTGATGAAACTGGCATTTCTGTGACCACTGACTGCATTTTCACAAATCCCACTGGATCTGCAACTTTCAGGTCCTATCGATGTCTTCACTGTGGCCTGGTGCACTTACTGTTAAATCAAGAAAAAACAATACAAGCACTGCAAAGTTAAGATACACAGGCTTAGCAGAATCATTCATATGAAGACTATATTATCTTGACTCTCACTGAAGCATACTTTTTATGATATGTAACTTTATAATGATTGTATTAGAATTCTGCCTAATACAAGCTATAGTAATTAAATATTATCATCTTATTGATAGCTCTACTACATGTTTATTTTAATTTAGTGTGAACTGATTACTATTTTATTTACGGTTTTGGAGGAAAGAGTTAGCGACAAAAATAGTTTTCTTTGTCTCAGTTTATTAGCAGAGACAAGCGACTACAGTGGATAGCCTTGTTATATAAAGTGATTTGGTTTCAACAAGTTATTTACAGTTTCAAAACATCTTAGGTAAGTGAAGTTTTTTTTGGTACAAACGATAGATTGTAAATTGTTCAATAAAGATGGCAGATTTGCATGGGGTACCACGTTCAGTTTCCTATAAACAAAATTATTTATGACAGTGATGGTTCTTTCTTATAATACATAAACAGATGTTTTCAGAATCAAACAGATTTCAGATGCCATATTTTTCTTTTCATATTTTCTGAACTCAATTTAAAATATCATTTGAAAAAACAGATTCGGTGGTATATTATATGGTTCCTGGATAATACATTTTTGATAGTGCTTTTTTATTTGCATGACATCTGTGAGGACTGCTTCTTGCAATTGCTTTTGATCCCTACTACACTATATATCATTATCTCTTGACATTTTTCCAAAACATCCATTCAATATCTGTCTTTCCACAAGTTTTGAAGTAATTAAATTCATCAGGCAAGCTTTCAATTCTTATATACCTGCAAATATAATTTCATAGACTATACCAATGAAACTTTATAATAGGGATAGCATTACTATATGATTTGTATTACTACTAAAGCAAACCAACAAACACTCGGGTTCCATAAGCAAACTACTTGGGGTGAGGGGGAGGCGAAAGTGATTCAAAGCTTGAGCCTAGGACACTGCACTTCCCAACCCAGCACTCTAACCACGGCACACAGGAGCTGGGAATGCTTGTGTAGGCAGTATTAGAGGCTAGTAAAATAGCCATAATTATAATCCTCACAGAACAATCAAGTCTCAGTCAATCGAGTTCTGATTAGAGTGGTCACTATCCCACGTTAGAATTTTTGAACTGTCCTTTTAAATTTAAAAAAAAAAACTAAAACAAAAAAAACATATAAAACAAAACACTGAAGGAAAATACAAAAATGACAACTTCTGATTTCAACATATCAGGCAGATTAACTTTTACTACTAGTTTAGTGGAATTATCGGTTATCTAGCAGATAATGACCACTGCATTGGACATTAATGCTCAAGTACAGTATATTGATTTAAAATGTTATTTATTTCAGCTCACCTAGTGTGTGTGGCAATGTGGAGCATTGTCCCCTCAAAGGGGAGAAATAGTCAGGCCAGTTACATTTTAACAACATTGTTGGTGCTTCAGAATGCAGTGCTCATAGAAAGTGAGAGATCATGTAACTGTGTGGCACAGTGCTGGAAGATTCATTGAAGGCTTGCATACAAAGCGCTACCAGATTACTTCAATATGACATAGAACACATAAACAATCCCTGGCTTCTCTCAAGCAGACTCAAGAGTGGCACACTGCGTGGTGTTTTTTTTTTGTGATATACACTAATGATAACTGCACATCTAAATTTTACCTGCAGAGTTGCCTGGGCCACCCAGCCATGAAACAGCAATAGTGCAGTGAACCTAAACAGAATCTTAATCAATAATGTGTAAAGAGTCCAGCTATGAGTAGACACCAATTATCCTATCTGTGCATCTGTTGGATGCTTGTCATTAAGCTTTAACCATTTATGCTTTTATGTTCATTTTAGTTTAACTAATTTTAAGACATTTATATTTTAAACACTGTTTAATTACATCAAAGTGTATATATTGTATTGTATATAGAAAGCAAAAAAAAAAAAAAAAAAAACACACACACCCACAATAAATACCTTTTTGCAAGAAGCTAAGGGACCCGCCCCAATAATATGTGAACATCTATATATAATTCGTTTTATTACTGCTAAAACTATTCCTGAGCTGGAAATTAGACTTGACTGATTGGATGATGGTGCTGAAGTAACCTTAACACATTGGTGGTGTTTTGCTCAAACTGCATTGTTTACCATTAAATATTGAATCTTCAAAAATGCTGTTAAATGTGTTCTTTCGACTCAAAACATGGGACATTATTTGAGGCATGTCTTTGTTTGTATGTAACTGAGATAAAACACCGTCTCTTACCTTCCACGCTGGTACTTCACCCCACGGTACTAGCATGTATATTCATAGTGCTGTTTGCTGGACTGTGCTAGTCTGGAGGTCCAGAGGCTTTCTCGAATGAACGCGTTACAGTGGCTGCATTTGTTTCAGAGGAGGCAGGACTGTAGGTGTGTCTGAGGAGGGTATGCAGACAGTGTATTAAAATGCATTTGGCACCAGGATGTCGTGAAAGAGCTGCACGAAGGGAAAGTCAGCTGAGAGAACACACACTCAGGCAGGAATAAGAAGACTGTCAGTTCATTCAGCGCCTACACAAGTGAACATGGATTTTGTTCTAAAACCGGTGTTCGGAATGCTTACGTTCCTCTTCGTCTCACTAAGCATTTGCCTGATTCTGGCAGAAAATAATCGTAAGTAAATCTATTTAAAACATATTTATCGTTAACTAATAATGCAGTTTTATAAATGAAATATAATAATAATAATTAAAAAAAAAAACTTAAATACTTGAAGTGAAATGAAACAAGTATGTTTTGTGTTTTTTTTTGTGTTTTTTTAAAAACCCTGCATGTTACCATTCATTAAATATTGAATCTTCAAACAAATGCTGTATGTTAAATGTGGTTCTTTTCGACACTCCACAAAACATGGGGACATTTATTTTTGAGGCCGTCCTTGTTTTGTATTGTAACTGAGATTTATTTTTAAAACACCGTTCTCTCCATTTTCCACCGCTGGGGGTTATTCACCCCACGGTTCTATTTCCTGCCTGTTATCATAGTGCTGTTTGCGGACCGTGCTAGTCGAGGTCCCCTCCAGGGCTTTCTCGACTACTAGATGAAGCTTCGTTTACAGTGGCGCCTGCATTTTGTTTCAGAGGAGGGACGGCAGGACTGTAGGTTGTTGTCGTGAGGAGAGGGTCTATGCGACAGTGTATTTAAACTGGGATTTGGCACCAGGATGTCGTGGGAAAAGGAGCTGCCACGAAGGGAAAAGTAAGCGACGAGGAAGTGGAGACACACCACTCAGGAAGGAATAAGGAAAGCCTGTGTCAGTTCATTCCGCGCTACCTACCCACAACTCGGGAACATGGGATTTTGTTTCCTAACCGGTTACTATGTTCGGAATTGCTTTACGTTCCTCCTTCGTCTCACTAAGCTTTGCATGATCTGGCAGAAAGAAAAGACAAGCAAACTAATCGTAAGGTGAACATTATTTAAAATATGTTCTTTAATAATAATGCAGTTTATAAATGACATAAATATAAAATAATTAAAAAAAAAAAAAAAAACTTTGACAACTTTGACAGACAATTGTTTTTGTTGCGTATATTTTATTTTTATTTTACTAGAGCTCGGATAGATTGTTTTAGCATGTTCTCTAATTTTTTCTTTTGAAATATGATTTAGTCATTGAATTAAACATTCAGTGTTGAATAGCTGTATTTAAACGGCAGCAGATCACAATATGTTAACTGTATTGGAACGATTTCGTTTATTATTATTATTATTATTATTATTATTATTATTATTATTATTATTATTATTATTTATTATTATTATTATTTTGAATATGTACGACATGATTCAGTTTACAGACAGTTAAAATGTACTTGAATAGCCATAAATTGTGGGAGTTGAAGTGTCTGTCCAACAGCACATGCAGACATTTCTACGGAGGTTTTAAATGACCAAGCTATATCGACAATGCCACTATTGTAGTTCAGCTGCAAGACTAAATTTTACGAGAACATAAACTTTCTCATGCTTTGCTCTTGCTGCCTCTTTTGTGCTATGCACTGTTGCAAATTTCTATTAAAACATGTCATTGTTCTATTCATATTTCATCCACCTTAAATGGAGCATTCACATACTATGTTTAGACCACAGTGTGGTACAGCAAATATATTTTCTGGACGTGCTTTGAGGTACCTGACTAAATAACAATTACAAACCCAATTTCATCTGCTACATTAATGGTAGAAAATGCTATTGGAAGTAATTTATTGTGCAGCTGTAAGAACTATTTTGGTGCTCTTTAAGTTGTTTATTTTAAGGTTATTGTGTCAACGTAAACTAATTGTACACATTTTGACTGAAATGCTAGACAGACAATACTTTTTTTCTGTCTGCTATGTGTGTGTGTGTATATATATATTATATTATATATATATATATATATATATATATATATATATATATATATATATATATATATATATATAGTGTGTGTGTGTGTGTGTGTGTGTGTGTGTGTGTGTGTGTGTGTGTGTGTGTATTTTGGAATATTTTTAAGTTTTTTACAGAATGTATCCATTCCACAAGTATATTTTACCTAAAATGATTTATATTCAATTCTTCATTATTTCACCAATTAGGGTTAGCAATCGATGGATATGCAAAATGTACATGGGGCTTACCGTCATATACTATTCATAAGAAACACGCCATCAATATGTTCATATGATATACTATTGAATACTGACTGTATAAATGCTGGAAATCTTCCGACCAACTAAGCCCTGCTGTGTGGTTTATTATTATTATTATTATTATTATTATTATTATTATTATTATTATTTATTATTATTATTATTATTATTATTGTTTAGTCATTTAGCAGATGCTTTTAACCAAATTGTGCATCAATAACTGCTACAGAGTCACTTTTAATATGGATTGCATCACCCAATTAAATCATAAATTGTATTTATTTTTTCTTGCCTCAAGACAAGGTATTATTTTGGTAGGAATGATGGCAAGGACCTGTGACCTGTAACTCACATAAAAATGTAAATGAGAAGCCTTGCTTTGAGGGGTTACCTAAAGAATGAGGCTTGTCATGCATATTCATAAAACTGTATGCCCTCAATGGACCCCATTTTTCACCCCAATCTACCTCCCATGCCTGTTCCTGCTTCTAAATCAGTATGCTAAGTACAGCTTCACCTTTGCATTATACAGCCTCCACACACACCTTTGACTTTATTAACCAAGCATTGTGTTTGGTTGCTGATAGCGATGAGTCTATTACAAAAGCAAGGCCGTTCTTATGGTGGAACCCCCTTTTGGTATTTGAATACCAAAAACTTTTGACCAGTTTAATTACACTTAATGTAAATAATGTAATTATTTACATTAAGTAACATTACATTTCATTTTCCTTGTTTCAGCCCAATGTGGTCTAAATCCTTCTGGAGTCACTGGAAGTCTCTAAGTAGTTCAATAGTTCGGGACAAACACCAATCATGAAATGTTTTAGTACAACTATTTATTGTGGAGAATGCGGAGTATGCTATTTTACAGAGAATTGTGTTGTATATATGCTTTCATTTGGCATCAAACCTAACTTGGTTTGAGGGCACGCTACCTGGCCGAATGGACGAGACGGAGACCCTCAAAAAGAACAAGCGGGTCTCAATGCCGCGATTAGTATTAAATATAGCCCACTTGAAGGTTTAGCCAACCTTTAACAAATGATCACTAGCACACAGGAGAGGAAAACAAAACCCATTTTTGGGAAATAAACCTCTAGGAATTCAAGGCTGATTCGATTGCCCTTCCTCCAGGCAGGCTACTAACGCTTAAGAGTATATTTTAGTAAAAGCATTTTTAGGATCCATAATTTGTTCTAATGTAAACTTGTTAAGCACTGAACAACCAACAACCTAACCATTTGATAAGGGAGCCTGGAACTCTGTGGCAAGAAGCTGTTACGATTCTGAAGGAATGACCGGAGAACTGCTCAGCTGTGAATCTGGACCTGGAAAGAATCTGGCGAAGGTGAAAGAAGAACCAATGGCGGGTGACGATTATTCCATTTTCACTAATAAACAGCAGGTCTGAGGGTGATGCGCCCTGAGGAATACGGAGATGGATAAGAGAGAATGGGGTCATATGGGCTAACGTGGGAGTTTTATTTATAAACGAAATAGAAAGGGTTCCCTAATCTTCCTGGACAGTTTTACTTTTGAACAGGAAGGGAAAGGTATCAGATGAGGTAATTGCGTGGTCGGAGATACAGGGGTGAATCTGGGGTTTGAATTTGAGAGCAATGTATACTCTGGGGCACCTAAGGAACCCAAGAAGTCTAAGAGAAAAGGGCTTTAAGGTTTATCTAAACTGGGAGGAGTAGCCGGTGCGGATGAGAGGCACCAAGAGAGTACGTTGATGGTGATAGGTAAGCAAGCAGGGTGAGAAAGAGATTCTAGTCGTTTAAGCCCTTTCAGGATTAGAGAAATGTGTGAGTTGCCGATTGTAGAGTCGGGATGCCGAAAATTAGTTTGTAGAAAAACTGGATGCCGGAAATTGAAATATTGATGGAGGAAACTCTTATAGCTTCATTCTTAAGGGACACATAATATAGAATGATACTACAGGCATTGAAAATGAAGGGAACAGAATGCAATTCCAAGATGACCAGTATATTTGCAGTGAGCGGGAGTGATGCTGAGAAGAGTTGTTTCTTGAGCCTGCAGAATAGGGAATGCAGCAGGTGGCTCACATGAATGTCAGGTCTGAAAAGGGAGGAAACTGGGTTGGTAGGAGGTCGTCTTCAGGAGCTAATGCTCTGAATCTCTGCATTTGGAAACGAGAAAGAGAATCTGAGATTACATTCAGGTGTTGAACTCTGAGAATGAACTGATGAGTAACCGGTAACCAAATAATCCTTCTGAATATTATCGTTATATGGTGGGAGGATGAATGACCTTTGTTAATTTGGACTGTAGCTGAATTATCTGAGTGGAGAAGAATAATTGGAGGAAGACCCCCAAAAGGAATGCGGCTACAGCAACTGAATACAGTGATCGAGGATAGGAATGCTGATGAATTCTTCGGGTCATGGAACAGAAAACCATTTTCCATTGTAGTATTCTCCAAAGCCGAAAGAGGGAGCTGCATCTGAGAACAGCTGAATGTCTTCGTGCAGCAGGAGACACGCGATGTAAAAGTAATGCTGTTCCAGACTTTTTAGTAGGAGCTCCCGCAGGCAGAGTTCCTTGCGGCAAAAAGGATCCAAAAAAAAGGAGAACGAGAGCGGAGAAGAGTGAAAGAGAAACGAAAGTAAAAACAGGAACAGTGAAGGCGATCTGCCCAGCCTGACCTGTGTTTTCATGTTTGTGATTTATTTTGTTTAATTATTTATTTAGCTCTGGGAGCAGTGTTTTTGTAAAACCTTTTAATTTATTTTTCTTTGAATAAACAGCGCACAGAGTGTGTTTTTCCTGCAGTACTGGTGTCACAATAATATTTGTTTGTTTTCTTGTTTGTGCAAGAACATAACACATTTAATTTCACATCAAAAGTGCTGCTGATGGCAACAAATCCCCAGGCGGAGTCATGCCGGCGATGGCCAGCAAGCAACCCTAACCAGTGGCAACTGCAGATTCTCTGACAGCGAGGTGAATTCGGGAGGGGAACCCTAGGGGAGCCCATGGCCAAAAAGCTCCACTTCTCCCTCATACTCCGTAGACTAGCCTCCCCAGGTGATGCAGAGGAGGCGGCAACCCCAGGCGATGCGGAGCAGATGCCCCTGAGCGGAGCAGGTGTGGCATCCCTGAGCGTGGCATCCCTGAGCGGTGCAACAGTTGGCAAACTGGCACCCCCAGGCAATGGCAAACTGGCATCCCTAGGCAGTGCAGGCTTTGCAGCCCTAGGCAGTGCAGGAGTGGCAGCCTTAGGCGGTGCAGGCTTTGCAGCCCTAGGCAGTGCAGGCTCGGCATCCCTAGGCGGTGCAGGCTTTGCAGCCCTAGGCTGTGCAGGCGTGGCATCCCTAGGCTGTGCAGGCTCGGCATCCCTATGCGGTGCAGGCTCTGCATCCCTAGGCAGTGCAGGAGTGGCAGCCCTAGGCGGTGCAGGCTTTGCATCCCTAGGCAGTGCAGGCTTTGCAGCCATAGGCGGATCAGGCTCTGCATCCCTATGCGGTGCAGGCTCTGCATCCCTAGGCGGTGCAGGCTCGGCATCCCTAGGCAGTGCAGGCTTTGCAGCCCTAGGCTGTGCAGGCGTGGCATCCCTAGGCTGTGCAGGCTCGGCAGCCCTAGGCGATGCAAGCTTTGCAGCCCTAGGCGGTGCAAGACAGGGCCGGAGTGGTCCCTCAGAAGGCAACAGCAGGTGCGGATCCTCAGGAGGCAACGGCAGGAGGGGAGCCCCCAGCCATCCTGGCGCGAGCAGGAGATCCACTTCTTCCCCTGGTAGTGGAGACAGGAGCGGTAGATATTCTTCCCATGGTGCTGGAGGCGGAACCAGCATGTAATTTTCCTCTGCTGGTGGAGGCGGAAACAGAGGGTAATCTTCCCCTGCTGCTGTCTTGGGCCCTGGACTAGTGAGCTTCCCTTTCTTGGGCTGTGGTCGCTTGGTCTTCCCCCTTTTGGGCTGTGGACGCACTGACTCCCCCCTCTTGGGTGCTGGACTAGTGAGCTTCCCTTTCTTGGGCTGTGGTCACTCGGCCTCCCCCCTTTTGGGCACTGGACGCTCGGACTCTCCCCTTCTTGATGTAAGATGTTCGGGCTCCTCCCACTCGGGCTTAGGACATTCAGGCTGCTCCCACTTAGGTGTAGGATGTTCGGGCTCCTCCTACTCAGGCGTAGGACGTTTGGATTCCTCCCACTGGGTGGTTGGGCTTCCCCCTCTTGGGCACTGGAGACAACCGGGTCTGGTCCCCAACCAGGCCCTGGTTCCACGCCTCCTCATAACAGAGGTCTCCATAGAGACAGTCCTCCCAGTTGTGCCTAAACTCTCCACAGGCACTGCACAGGGAGGCCCCTTCAGCCGGCGGTCTCAGACGGGTTGGAACTCATGACCACCACCTCTTGCAGGTTCATACAGCGCAGGTTCACGTCCTGGCTGTGCGAACTTCGGTCTTCGCTGGGGACTCCGAAGGGAGCGTCGCACTGGCTCTGACTTTTTCTCATCATTGCTCTAGTGAGCTCAGAGTGGACACCTGCAAGGCTGGCCTTTGTCCTCCAGAGGTCGGTATCTCGCTGACATCCGCTCTTGAGTTCCTGGGTGAAAAAGGAAGCTGGCTTGGACGTGGGATCGGAGGATGCCGACTGAATCTTTGGGTCTCGTAAGTCATGTGTGGAATTGCTGTTTTGAGGAGAAAAGCTATTGTGCATTCCAAATTGGGAGAAAACCGAGAGGAAAATTATAATTGGTCACTAAATAATAAAAAAAAAATCAATTCAAAACATTATTTTCTTTTACTTTCATTTTTATTTGTGCATTTCTGAGTCATCCTGCATACCCCTTATGGCCGTTAGAAGTAGCCCCAGTGCTATGTGTACCCCCACTTGAAAACCCCTCACTAAAGGTCGCCACACACCAGCTGCGATGTGATGTCTTGCGATATGGTAAATTTGCTGTGATACTACCTTTCACACCAGTGGTGACAGTCGTGCACAATGTGATAGACAACTCTCCTCTGATTGTATCATCAGCTGGAAAAAAATCACTGTTATACAGCTAATAAAAATGTAGAATACATAATAGCTTTTCAAAATACTTATTTCAGTAAAGGTAAATGAGTCATACACACCAGCTATATTCAGTTCTTGCCAGATGTTCTCCTTCATTGCCGTGTCTTTATTGTACAGCTCCAGGTATTTTGATACTGCAAGAATTAACTTTTCTTCCACCGTTGTTTACTGAAGGCGCACAAAGGAAGCTGTTCCTCATTGGTCAGTTCCCTAAATGCGACGTGACAAAATCGCAAAAAAAGCAAAACAGCAATGATATTTTTTTTTTTTCCATTGCTTCAGTGCATCACAGGCAGTGTGAACAGCTCCTATCAAAAATACATGTTTGTTTTTTTTTGTCATGGTGCGATGTGTTGTATGGCACATTCGCTTGTTGCATCACGTCTGGTGTATAGGGGCCTTCAGAGAGCTAGGCCAACTGCTTCATTAATACAATTATTACTGCCTTTTACATTGTTGTCCTTTGAGTAAGATTAACAACCTTGCTTATATTTATATCTCAAGGACTTTGCTGTAAATATATATTTTAAATGGCACTGCATTGTGATATCATGCATTTTATAGCACTGACTACTGATTTGCTGAGCTCTTGAATGCTTGATAACTGCTTGTCTGGTATAGATAACTATGCATGGACATTTTTTTACAATGTAGCTCCTCTACCTTCTTTCATGATACCTTGTATAGTTTAACTTTTCAATCCTTTTTGAAAGTACATTACTACATAGTAACATTTTCTCCATGTTGTTCCACAGGCATTAAAGTGAGCCTTTCAGAACGAATAATTGTAATTCACAGGCCCTGTGGTTTCAGTAAAGTAACATGGTGTTATGTAGAGTTGTTAATTGAAAGTGATTCTCTATCCAGAATAGAAAGCAAGAGGGCTAATACGTGCGTTCCAAATAGAGGAGAGAGCTCCTATGTTGTACTTTTTTTTTTTTAGGACATGTTGTTGTGGTTGTTCCACCCCGTTGTTTATTGTTTATTTCCTACGTTATTTTTTAGTCAAAACCTTTCCGTATGACTAAATAAAAAAACTGTATTTTTTTACAGTAAAAATTATTTGTCTGTATTTCGTCAGTATTCTATATATATATATAATGTGTGTGTGGCCTTTCGCTCATTGCATGTTAATCTATATATATACACACACACACAACACACAAACAGTTTTAGACAAATTACCATTATTTTATTATGAAGCAATTGTCAAACATAAATAATTAAATTGTATTTAACACTTTAGTGCTTAAACAGTTTTGTGATAAGTAAACAAACTTGTTCATTAGTGTGTATTATTAGATGTATTAGTAGAAGCGTTAGACATAATAATTGGTAATGCAACAAGCAATAAGAAAAACAGAACTGAACTCTGAACTTTACACCCTACTCTTAAACTATGTGGCTTCTCATTCTGCTTCAAGGATCTATAACAGCGGGCCCTTATGCTGATTTCTGCTGTCACCTTGTCTTTATTTGACATTACAAGCATGTAGCAGGAAAAATGATTGGTTTCGTTTGGAGAGTACTTTTATAAACTGACTATGGGCTAATGTAATTATAATGACACACAACCAGAGTATGCTAACTGAAACAATTACTAGACCAATGTTGAAACTAATTACAGGTTTTTTTTTTAAAGATTGGTACAGTTGAAATAAACACATTGATTTAAATGTAATAACCTTCATTGTCACAGAGTTATCTTATTTGAATGCTGCATAAGCACCATTGGCCATCCGTTTTGCATTATTATGAGATATGTGCATTTTTCAGCGGTTCATTACTTACGCTATTATTAATGTCTTTTTAAAATGCGAGCTTTCGGTATTATAAATGAGATGTACTTTTAACCCTTTGCCGTCTAATCAGAATTCCCATATTTGGACATGAACATGTGTTTTATTGCTTGTTGTTTGGTAACATTAAATCAGAGTTTAAAACCCAATATATTAATAGAAAGGTCTGAAGTAGCTGTTTCCAATAATATAATTTGTTAACTAGTGGAATATAAAAAAATAAATACGTAAGCCACGCCCCCCATAAAAATAACAAATATATATATATATATATATATATATATATATATATATATATATATATATTATATATATATATATATATATATATATATATATCAACCACTTTCCAAGTTAGATAGAAAAAAAAATATCTGGATATTACAGTTTTTTCAAATAAAAAAAAAAAAATATATGAAATTGAAATATATTTCAAATATTTTTTACCTTTCCAAACACATAACATTTTTAAGGGGTCTGATATATCTCGCCCGGTCCTGATTCATTTTATTTTTATTTTCTTTCTGATTCTATGGCCCCCCCTTTTTATTTTTTTTTTACAATTCAGAATACGAACACACTACAAAGGTTTGTATGTTTGTCAACCATAGTCTGTATGTAAAAATTCCCCAGACTTATAGAAGCTGGCCGGACTAAGTAAAATATCTAAGTACTTTGTTAAGTCTTATGCTAAACCTTTTACACTGAAAATATACAAATACATACAAGTGAAAATGCAGTTTATTATTATTATTATTATTATTATTATATTATTATTATTATTATTATTATTATTAATTATTATATCATCTATATAATTCATATTAATATTATAATACATATGATATAAAGAATGTAATATTTCAAACGTGCTTTTAATTCTTTTTATTTTCAGCATACACTGTAAAATAAATAAGCATGCAGCAAACACTTCGTATTAGTATATTATTATATGCAAACGTTATAGAAATAAGTTCAATACAACAACAAATAGTAAAAACAAGTATGAAAACAAGCTGTTTTATGTAAAGCAGAATAATTTAGCCTACATGTTGCGACCATGGCAAGTAAAAAATAAAGAAAAAGTATATATTCAGCAGAAGAAAAAACAGTCGATAGAAAAAACTCTATGATGATAATGCAATACATGTAATACAAAATAAATACAAACCAATTTTCGGAGGGAAACATGGGTTTGTTGTTTCTAGGGCCTAGGTTTTCTCAATAACAAGCTTCAGAAAGACTGGTTTGATTACCACACAGCTTATTATTGCTGTGAGACATCACAGAACACAGGGGGTGCGTCATCGGTCAAAAATGCACGAAATTAAATGGTCCGGCGTCAAAGGGTTAAGACATCGAAACATTTCTCAAAATACTTCATACTTAATACTTTTAGAGGTTTTGTGAGTCAGCATGATGTACAGCAGCTGACGATTCAATTACTTCAAGATTGGCTAAAGTCTGTGCAGTGTGAAGTATAGAAATATTTCAGATTTGAGAGGGCTGATAATGGAATATTAAAACAATATAAAAAGACCTTGTTTCTCTCCATGGATATTGTGAAGTAAAGCACCACTAAGTTAGAGTAAGTTTATTGCTTTTCATATGTAAATATCAGTTAACGTCATGTTTGATATTGCAATTGGGTTATTATATTTGTGTTTTGGAAGAATTCTATTATCGCTATCGAAATATATGTGCAAGATATCGATATACAATTTTAATATTGTTGCCCACTACCACTTAATACCATTAGTAACAGTAAATGCCAGTCAAGAATGGGAAACAACCTCTCTCAAAGAAGTTAAGGTTATATACACTGCATATGATAAACTTTTTTTTTGTATATTAACTTCTGTCTGGTAAGCATGCATTATGATTTATACCACTGTCTCACAGCATTTAAACGCTTAAGTGACAAAGAATAATGTACCCGCTTAAGAAATCCAGGTAACTTTGCACTTAACTTTGTACTGGTCCGTGTTCTTTAAAAGTTGTATCAGCTCAAATTAAACAATAAGACAGTACAAATAAGTGGTTCTCCCTACAGGAGGCATTTTGCAACATAAAAAAGAAGGGGAAAAAATAAACATGTAGTGTAATTTAATAATATAGTTTTGCCAAAAGTCCAATTTAATTCATCTAAAAACAATTCCGTGATGTGATGACTTTTTTTTTTTTTTTTTTTTTTTTTTTTTTTGGAGTGAGGTTCAATTCTGTTTCATTAAAGAGATAAATATGTTATGTGGTCTGAAGTCACTTCCTCATGGATTTTTATGCACACATGAAAGAAACAGTAAGATTAAATACATTTGACCGTCTTTCCTAAAAGATTGAAAAACATGGTGTGACAGGCTGGCGAGTGGATAGAGGCCCAGAGACAGACTGCAATTCAAAAAAATAATACTTTTTATTACAAATAAACACAAAATAAAAGTGCACAAGGGCAAAAACAAAGATATTTAAACACAAATAGAAAGACACAGAACAAGACTTACAAAAATAAAGGTTTCCAGGCTGGGTGATGCCTTCACTGGATCAAAAAAAGAAAAACAAAAACAGCACACAACAAGCACAAACAAGCACAAACAAGCACAAACAAGCACAAACACCAGCTTGCTTCCTCAGCTCCCTCCTCTCCTAATGGGAAGCTGAGGCCTCCCTTTATGTCGGGTGGCTGAGTGCTGATTGATCATTAATTACTCCAATCAACCCCAGCCACCTGAACACAATAAACCCAGGCAGGTAGGGGAATTTAACCTCATCCCTGCCAATCCATATAGGGCAGAGCTCTGCTCTGCCACACACGGAAACTGCTAAAAACCACGGAAACTTTCTTGTTCACTTGGCTTGGGCAATGACTGTTGGTGTCTGAGCCCAGAGACCCCCTTCTCCTTGAGGACGTGAGGCCCAGAGTAGCCTGCTCCCATAGGCAGACACTTTGACAGAGGTGACAGAGGGGGTGATTGAGAAGGAATGCACACAGGGAGGAGATGCTACAAGCAGAGTTACACAAGAGCTCTCATCAACTTGGTATCATGGGAATCCTTGCTATGCCTATTGAACATAGTCAGCGCTACTGATTGAGGCTTATTTCCCCTTTGCCTGTGATGTATATATCTTGGTAACTATGATCGATATTGATATGGATGTGGTAAAGTATTCTCTAAGTGTTATTTTCCCTTTAGTGCAGACTACTAATTAAAAATAATGCTTTCTGGGAGAAGGCAAACAGGTAGTGTGCAGATGTTTGTATATTTCTACTTACCATAAATTATGTAACTGAAAAAAAAACAGGTCACCAGAGGATTGTAGAGAGGTTTAAACAGTATGGTGTTTAAAAAAAAAAAAAAAAAAAAAAACACCATTGAGAGCACGTTATTATTAGTGTTTTGTTTTCATGGAAACCGTTAGTTGTGTGTGATTGTATGTGATACTAATGGCAAGTTGCAACATTTTTTGAAATTTTTTTATAAAAGTTGAACAGAGTTTGAAGGTATTTATTTACCATGCAAAAAAAAAAAAAAAAAAAAAGAATGTTCTACCAGTGTGATCTGAAGTTATCCAGTTGTTTAGTCGATAAAACATTTCATATTTCTTAATCCTACTGAACGCTGAGGTTATCAGCTGCTCTGGTCTGCATCAATACAATGAGTGAAGCTGTCACTCCCATCTGTCACCTTTATCTACAAGCACAGGCAATAAATGTCTTACTTGTTATTAAGGCTCAAACTCTTTAGCACAGCCGGTTGTTCTTTCTCCCTGTCGATTCCATGTGTGACTGTTTGTGTCCTGCTGTATTACTCACATTTCAGATAAAATTTGTTTTTCACCTGTATGACAATAGATATAGATGTCTGGTCCCAAGATCTAAATTTAAGTTATTAGGACTCTGGTTTTGATACATTTTGACCTCTACTGCATATTGCTGATCTGTTTTAATATAAAGCTTATTGACATATACTCTGCTGGATAATGACTAGTCCTGATCAATCAAGTGAAATCCAGTATCTGGCAAGTAGAAATGGCTGAATGTTTCTCTCCTGGCGGTTGAACTAGCGGATCTAAAAGCTATGTTATGTGGAAAAATTCCAAGGAGACTAGTCTTTCCATGAATGGTGTTAGTTATATTGAAGTGAGCAGGAACAAAAACAGGAAAGGACACTTTTTGGAGTCAATGAAATGATCAAGACAGGTTTATGTGTCTCAAAAGAAAGTAAAGAAATGGGTCACTTAAGCTTTGGAAGTCTAAGGATGATGGAAAAAGTTCTTTGGAATGAAAAGTCTAAGAAGAAGTGACTATCCCAGGGATGTTTGTTGCCTGTGGAATATGCCAGTTATATCAAAGACAGTGCACCAATGCCTCCTGCTGCTTAATTTGTGTTGTAGCATGGCATGCTTCTGGAGGTGTATGTGTTTCGCGAGTGTCAGTATGATGATGACCCTGACAGCAAAGATGAGGTGATGCAATATCAGTGGCTTTCTAACTGCCCAGCCATGCTCTTTTGTGTACAGTAGATATTAAAATGCTTTCTTGGGTAGCGTATTGTTGCTGGTTCTTTACAGTTTTTAAAATACCAATTAAAACTGGAGTAGGCAGTCTTTGATAGATGGGTATTTTACTGTTTGACAGCTGATGTTTCTAGTGTGACTTCCATCCTAATCAGCTCATCAGTGTAACTGTTCACATAGCAAGTCCAGGAAACAAAGTAAAACACCTTTCTAGATTAATTCCGCAAGTTTATTATATTTTCAAGCACAACTGTTTATTTTGTAGATTATAGACTGAGAAAAAAAAGCAAGTCACAGGTGCTGCTCAGAAAAAGAATAGCAACATCAAGCAGAAACATGCACTTAAAAAAAGTGAACTTGTCTTTTGCATGCTTTCCAGAGTGTTAGAAGATATATCAAATCTTATTGAGCACTCAAGCTGCTGTTAAAAGTTTGACGGTATAATATTTAATGCAGTTTTCATCATCATTTTTGAATAGATAACCCTAATATTATTTCATACCTAGAGATACTAGGCAGAGTTAAGAAGTCAGTGACCAGGAGGCAATATTCAGTAATGAGTGAAAATAAAATAAATACAGTCTGTGTTCTGGGCTATAAATATGCATTCAGTTTTGGTATTAAAAACATATATACACCCACCTCTCGTTATATCGCCCCTTACTATACTACAGATTTGGATATATCGCGGTGCTTGGGTTGCCTCCCCATTTTTACAGTCTAACTGCACATACCTTAGCTGCAATATACATAGGCAATTTCACTTAGAATTACTGTTTTGTTTTATTTTGTTCTGCACACCACAAACAAAAATGTACAAAACAATTAAAAACAAAGCATTAATATTGTACTGTTACTATACACACACGCATTGCACAGTAACACAAAGCAAATTAAATATCTAATTGCTGAAGCAGTTTGTAGTTTAGCCAACGAGGTGTTCACTTGTGGTAGCAATGCAGTAGCAAAAGTCACAGGGCAGTGACATCAGCTCCCTAGCAACATGTTGGGAATGGATTCTTTCAATGCAGCAGGTTTGTGCATTTGAGAAAGGCGAGGAAGACTCATGAAATTAATTGGAGAGTTAAGCTGATGAGAAGCAATTACCCTCTGCTGTACGAATTAAAATGCTGTGCTGCTTTTTATATTAAAAAAATAAGAAAAAATGGGTTGCACAGAGGATTTACACTGGACCCTGACGCCCCTGATAAAACGAGAGAGTATTTGTTAGACTATTTGTTTTTTCTAGGGGTCTCTCGCTATATCACAGCCCTCGATATATAGCGGATTTATACTGGACCCCAACACCCATGATATATAGAGTGGGTGGTGTTTATTTAAATGTTGAAGCTTTTGATTTTCCAAAGTAGCTTTAAATTGGTTAATATTTCATCACTTTTTTAAATCCTATCAGCACAGTAGGCAGTTAATGAAAAGAAGACCTCAAGGGTTTGAAGCCAGAAAGAAATGAGAATTCCTTCATATTTTTATTTGACAGATGCACAGGTAGCACAAGAACTTGATTGAAACATGCTTTAAAATATGTCTGCACTGCAAGCTGAAGTTCAAAATATTCTTTATAATTTGCTCTAGAGTGCTATGTAATATTCATAACTTTTAATTAAACTCTGTTTAGGGTACAAAATAATATGCAATAGCAGAATGTCCTCAGTTTTACAATACAAAATGTTCCTTAGAGTTATGTTAAACATCTCAAAAATATAATAATACTGCAGGTTAGTTAATCTAGAACGATGCCTGGCTGTTGTTCAGTATAGTTGCCCTTGGAATACAGTTGCAGACAAACGTATTGGCACCCTGTTCTTATTATACCATAAGTAGTAAATTATGGACAATCATTTATTAAACTTTAACCACTTTTTAATAAAGCAAAATTCAGTTTCTAGTAATTTAATAATATTTAAAAAAGAAACAAATATATTTAAAGTATTCGTTCTTGATAAAAGTATCGGCACCCTGCTTTAGTATTTTGGGTGTCCTCCTTTTGCTTTTATTACAGCTATCAGTGTTTATGATTATTCTTAATCAGTATGTTACATCTTGTTAGTGAAATCTGGGCCTATTCTGTCTTTCATATTTCTTAGAGCTCAGACAGATTGAATACACAATGCTTGTCTAGAGCTTTTTTTCAGATCAGTTCAAAGCATTGCTATTGGATTGAGATCTGGTGATTGAAAAGACCATTCCAGAGCTGTTATCTTCATTTTTTCAATTCCAGAGAATTGTGTTGAAACATGCTTCCGATTCCTGTTCATATTTATTGGCACCTTTTAGACGATTTGTTTTATCAATTTTCTTTAACAGTGGTTTGCAGTGAGGTCTATGTGCATACACATTTTCTGTGTTCAGTTGCCTTTGTATGGTGTTTTTTGTGCAGTATTATGCATGTACTTCTTGATTATTGCTCTGATTGTGGATTTTGGTATTCCATATTTCTTTGATAGTGTTCGGTAACCATTTCCTTTCTTGTAATTTGCTATGGGTGCTTTTCTCTCGACTTTATGTATTTTTCACATACCTCTATATAGTCGTGCATACTGATAAATCCTCTCCTGATCACTCGTTTTATCACCAAACTCCTCAATAATGCTATCCAAGTAATTATTTTATTACTATAACATCTCAAAAAGCTCTGGAAATGTCTGTGATATTCTTTGAGCGCTGGATGCGGAAGCAGCTACCTCCTTTGTTTATGTCTGCTTATCTCTGTATGGTGCAGCTGCTAGGGCTATGGCTATTGCTCATACGCCCCCCCCCCCCCTTTTTTCGGTTTCATACAGCTCCTAAGGGAAAATTGTAATGTCGGACCTGGTCTGACATTGGACCGCAAAGGGTTAGCACCCAGTTATTTACAATAGCTTTTGATCCCATACATTCCTAAACGGAATCCTATAACTCAGGATGCAGGGCTCTTGGTTATTCCAAGGGTAAATACAAATAATATGGGAGGAAGGGCCTTTTCTTATAAGGCTCCTACATTATGGAACGCTCTACCTTTGTTTGTCAGAGAAGGTAGGAGTCTAGCTCTGCCAGTCCACATGCGTAGCAAACTGCTAATCAATTCTCGATCCATGTTTTCCAACACACTAATTCTGTAAGCACAACTAATGTGGCAACAAGACACTGGGGAAGGCTGCGTCTCGGTCCAACGCAGGACTGCTGATTGCCCAGCAGCTGCGTTTGTATTTCTGTGAAAAACAGAAAAATACACACAGAGAAACAAATTCTCACACCACACAGTAACTCAGTTACCGTTAATTTAGTATAATTTTCATAACAAAAAACAAAATTTTATTTTTAAACTTCAAACAAAGCTAGCAGCCTGAGAGAGAACACAAGTAGCTGACTTAAGATAATTCGATCCCGGGGAAGGGAGACGGAGCCGCCAGCTGCGCACGGGGCACAAGGCCGCTGAGGGACTAACAAGCAAATACTATAAGCATGTAACAATATATCACATAAATCATGTAATTACACAAGGGAATAAGCAGATATAAGTAACTTGATACTTATCTGTTTGTAATATATCTCGTCTCAGGTCGGATGAAAGGAACTATGATAATGAGATCTGTGTGTACAGTCTATATATACCCTCAGGGGGCCTGCACGACTGCTTCAGTCTTTGTTATATCTATTCAGGTTACAGATTATTCCCAAAAAGAAATGGAAAGATGAACAGAATAAATACACAGGCATTTGTAATTGAAGCAAAAGGTCTCATATTGGGACCCCACAGGGGCAGGAAGTTGAAATCAAAGGTAAAAAGGTCTGGAGTGGCTACGGAGAGACCAGGTCTCAAGAGTCAACTGGCACAGGATGCTCACAAGTGTGATATTGCAAAATATATTTTGATTAGCCTGTATGGAGGGAAATAAATATACGCTGGCAGGCAGTTTTTATTTTTCTATTATTATTTACACTACAAAAGCTTTATAAACTAAAAATTGCGTGACAGTTCAAGGAGGAATTATGATGATGTATTATTATTATTATTATTATTCTCAATAGAGTCAATTAAATACCGGGGTGGGTCACCTAACTGTTGTTTGAAGCAATGCTACTGCCTGAGAATTATGGAATCTTCCAAGGCTGTGGTTGAAATGATACTTTTGTGCAAGTGGCTGGAGAATTTTGTGTTTACAGCAAATCTTGCTTGGATACACCTGATGTAGTCAATAAATCATCTTCAGAGAGGGGAATTGTTGGGGAGCATTTAGCCATTTTTAAGTTTGAACTGCTTACTTCAACAAACCTTATTGACCACTGGTTCATATTTTCTTCAATAAAGCCACATTATTATCTTTATTTTTCTCAATAGATCAAAGATGATATGTTGTTTATTAAATTGGAGGTGCAGCATTTCCAATACCCACTGCTAACGGTTTCAAGTGTAATCTTAATCTGCTTGAAGCTTTGTAGAACAGTAGCTTTAAAGACATTACTATACTGCTGCTGCCTCTGGCACAGGATAAACTGGGAGATTTACAGTTGAAATGTGACCGTGCTGTTGTAGGTGTATCTAGTCGTATAATTATGTGGAAGTGTGCCATTTAGGCTACTAAAAAAGTTTCATGTGAACATATTCTGTGACCAGACATATCAAGCTGTGTTGCCTTATGCTCACAAGAAACATAACTAGCAGTGGTGTATATAATAATTAACATTAATAACTTCTGCATGCTGCCTTCTTTTCTATTTCCTAATCCTGGTCCCTGCCTGAAAAAAGTTAAATGACGTTGTATTGTATACTGTACAGTAGCTAACTGGTAGTTATAGAATGGTTTAGAAAAAACACCTTCTCTGTACCCTGACCAAGAGTGGGGGAGGAGAGCCCTTTGGTACACAGATTGTAGTTTAACAGAGCCTTTACCAAGAAAAAAATTAAACAACCTACACTCTTGACTGTTAATGGCAATCTAAAGATTTGATGCATACACTGAAGCATAAAATGAATTGCCTTTATTTACTCTGGAAGTAGCCTTAAGCCTTATCATGTAAAAGTGTGCAATTTATAAAAGCACAATAAACTTGTCATTTCGTAGTACTGTTGGTAGAGGGGTCTGCTTTTGGGGGGAGGGGAGGGAAGGGGAGTGGGAGGCAGAAAATAGACTAATTTAAGGCTACCATCTCTCAAGAGATTTTGTTACTCCCTGAAAATCAAGGTCAGTAATTGTTTCAAAGCTGTTTATTTATAAAGGAGTAAGTGCTAGGACAAGTACTAGATATTCTCTCTCTTTATAAATAGCCATTGTCACATCCAGTAGCCTTCTAGTTTCTTACAGTGTGTGATACAGTCGGCATTGCTTAATTGGATATTGATTATCGGGATGCCTGGATAAATGGGATACAGATTACCCTGTGACTTGATTGACTCACATTTTGTATTATATAACATTTAATCATAATGTGATGTGATATTATTATTTTTCTTTTCCTTTAGAAACAAAAAAGTGTGACTAAGGTCATTTCAAATGCCTCTCGTTTGGTTGGGACAGCCGCTTATTTGGGATATTTTTACTTATCCCGAGGCATCCCGATAAAGCGGTGCTGACTGTATTAACATAATTTAACTGGGCAAATGTAGTGTATAATTTCTGGAGATATAAACCCTGCATCAACTTTCAAAGTGAGAAATTTATTAAGTTACACTTCTCTGTCTAACTTTAAACTATAAGGGCTCACACTTCCTTGTGCACTGAAGTAAAAGCCACTGATTTCTGATCTGACTTTATAGTCCTACTTGTATATCAGGTAACACAGTCGGCATTAATAGCAAGGTTAATGGAGGTCTGGGCCAGGTTTACTTCTGTATGAAAATGAACTGTTTCGCCTGAAAAAGTGGGATTACCCATATGTAGATCGATGTTTATGCCTAAGTATACACTCAGAAAAAGGCGATATATATTTTTTTTGTTTGTTTGTTTTACTTCCAAAGAGGCCTAGGTTGACACATCACTTTGACATGAAGGGATAGTTGGATCTTCTGGTGATGGATCTTCTTCTTCAGATCAGCTTCGGGAAGTGAATTGTCTGCATTTGCAAGACAACCCCAAGCTGAACATGAAAGATTTTGGGTTTCTAGAAATGTCAATTTTAACCCTAAGCCGATGCAGTCGACCTGATCTTGATAAGGTTTTGGGTCATTGAGTAATCTGTTCTCCAATTTGGCCACTATGGACATCATTTACTAATTGCTGCTAAATTTAGATTTAGTCTGCGTTAAATAGTGAGCATAATGTGCACACTAAATCTAAATATACTGCCTGATTTACTAACAGAAAAGGCACTGACCTGTGCGTGTGCTAATTAGCAAATTTTCATGCCATAGCATACAGGCGCTAAATATACCTCACTGGAGGTCTGGAGATGACAAATACTATGACCAGAAATAGCAGCATCCACCAAACAGGATGATACTTCAATGACAACCACAGCTGCACTCTCAAGATCTTCATCTTCAAATGTCCGTCCTCCACACACACACGCAGAATTACTTTGCGAAGACAGATAGAAGGGATGTTCAATCAATCACACAAAGATGCTCCTGGGAGAAAGTCCAGATGAAATAATAAGCAGATGCTCCACTATGTATAAAAGTGTTTTTTTTTTTTTTCATTTATATAATGTTAATTTGTCACAAATATGATAGTATATACGTGTTTTGGTTGAGAACCGCTACACTTCTTACATATGTTGGCCATGTGAGCTGAATTATTCTTAAATAAAAAAAAAAGAATCCTTTTTCCTTTCTCCTTTAATGCATATACAATAAAAGATATGTTGTGCAATGGCATAATGTTGTATTTTTTTTTTTGTTATACTTATACGAGAAATATTGATTGATGATACGTAGCCTCACTTCTCTTCCCTGTCTTGCATTATCACCCAGCAGAGCAGGTTCCACAGGTGAATCAGGGGGAAGGTTGTCTAACATGTCTCTTGGTAAACCATTGTTGAAAGCCATGTTGTGCAAAATACAACAACGATCTGACAACATTTTGCAGGACTATACTGTAGCAGCCCTCCTGATTTGTCTAGATGTCTGCATTGACTTTTTAACAGCCCAGATGTGCGCTCAGTGATCGAGTATGTAGACACATGTGTGCTGTATTACACTGAAACTTTGCTGGACTGCTAGGATCAGTCACGGGTTAAAGCCATGGCCTTAGCACATAGCTGGCACCACCTAATAAAGAAGTAAACAAGATTGTTGCAAAGTTACAGTTATCAACAACATTAACACCTGGAATAAAATAACACCTACCAACAGCCACCCTTCCCCATATGTCTCAAAATCATCAAACAGACCACTGTGTCGTTATATAATCATTGTGGGCAGTACCAGGATAGCAAGCAACCACATTCAGGATTGTCATTAGAGTCACTCACCATCTGTACATTCAGGGAATGCAAAAGCTTCCTATTCGGGAAAATATGCTCCCCTCACTTGGAGATGACAGTGCTATGTGAGTCCAATCAATAGCACCCATAACATTGGGGAAGACAGCCACCTGGTAAAAGCCCACTTTCAAGTCCTGAAAACCAGTCCTGTGTGGGGGAAATGTAATATAATTCCCAGTGATCTTGGGTTGGGAAAGCCCAGCAACTGAACCCACAGTAGATTGAAAAGCCAGAGGCTAAATAATGCAATGAACACAGCAGCTTCACTAGACCAGACACAGCATTACTCCTGGCCCTTGTTGGCTCAAGATCAGCTTGTAGCATACAAAGCTAACATAATCTCAGTGTTCAATCGATACCTTCCCACCACCTCCTCAGTGAGGCCAAAAAGAGTTTGACGGGGCTGAAAATGTGCTGGCTTCTTCTCTTCCAAAGCCTCCTTTCATTTTCTGCAGCTCTTTGGAGCCTAACCATTCAACCTCTGTATCTGAGTAATGACTCCATGATGCCAAATAGTTTTCATCCCAGAAAAAACGCTTTAAATAGTGCACCTATCAGTCCTAAATGCCTGGTTTCCATCAGCACTAATCAGTAATTACTTTAAGGTGCACACTAACGTGAACGCCCGTTAGTAAATGTGAATACAGCTCATCTCATTAGTCTATTTGCCATCATAAATTAGTCACTAAGTAATGGGTGCCCCTTAGTAAATGAGGCCCTATGTGACTAAAATGCAACATTACCATGAGTACTTTCAATAAATACTGTACATACTAGTATGCATTAACCTTACATTTTAACTGTAATGTTACTTTGAACTACTGTACAAAAACTGTCTAACAATAGAAACAAAAACAATAATTCTTCTTCTTTAATGATCACTAACAATATGGCTGTGAAGCAAATAAATGCAGAAACAGAACTTTTTTTTCTAATTCCAACACTGCAGGTTGAATAAACTTAACAAAAGGCCTGAATTTACACACTGAATATTGTATTTGTTATATAGATGTACCTTCCAAATGCTTGGTTGACAGATTCGAGCACCTGTGCTGGTAGTTTTCATACACACCCACCACTGATTTCATTGTACAGTAGATCAAAAACACTTACAAACCAGTGGAAAATGCTTTTGCCATTGAGTGTTGTTATTATTATTATTATTATTATTATTATTATTATTATTATTATTATTATTATTATTATTGCTGTTATTAGCAGTAATATTCGTAATAGTCGCAGTGGTAGTATTACATCTAAAAGGAATACAACTGCTAATGGCACAACAACTTTTATTAAGAAATACAACCAATTTTACACTGCTTTTGATAAAGCAGGACTGACCTGGGTGACAGACGCTAGTACGCAATGCATGTATCAGTGCCCCAGAAGCAGCTTTTTACAGACGCATCCATCCAAGCTTCTCTGGATTGAATGTTGGCTCAAATGTTGATTAGAGCAAATGTTTCTTTATCTCTGCTGCAATCTGGCTCATTGTGTGTCTCAATCAACAAAAATATGGCTAAACAATAAACAGACATGTTCCTTGCAGAAGTGAAACCTTCATGAAGGCATAGCTGTTTGTTACTGTGTCGGTTTACGAACGGCCGTCGTGCATTTTGCCTCGCTCAGCCCGGATCAAAACTTGTCGACCCACATCCTGGTATGTTTGTAATTTGATTTTATTGTGGATGTTCAGTTTCAGGAATTTTGTAATCTTTATCTTCATTTTCAGTTGAGGCGTTTGCAAACAAAACTGGATAAGAGCATCCTCTCAAGAATTAATAAGGAAAATAAATATGGTTCGAGATATTGAATGGGACATGTAATCTCCTAGCAAGGAGTTTATCAAAATGTGATTTAAAAGTACACCACAATGTAAAGGATTTTGCACACTGTATATTATAAATTGATCAAACATTTTATGTTTGATCATTTAAAAGTAACTTTTTATAGGAATATATCAACTTCATACCTGTGATTCAAAATATTTGCATTTATTTATTTATTTATTTATTTTATTATTTTTTGTAAAGCAATACAAATCAGTAGCTTATTAATCTAATTTCCATATTTATTTCTCTTGACAGGTAATTGTGACGATCCACTGGTATCTACATCACCCCATACATCATTCAATAGTTCATCACAGCTGTCTGATAGTCACAGTCCCGGCTTTGCTAAGCTTAACAGACGGGATGGTAAGTTCACCGCACAGGTGCCCAGTTTTATTAGTTCTTCTTTTTTTAATTCTTATTTTTAGCCTGCAGAGGCACTGTTGTCCGTGGCTTGAGTACCGGCAACGGTAAATAAGTCCACAGTCGTACCAATCCAGGTACACAGTCCACTGCAGGTGCACTTGCAGGTGCTCTGTAAATAATAATCATAAAAGAACAAAAGGTGAAAGGGAAAATAAAACACAGTAATAAAACTTCAAAATAAAAGGTGCTGCACTCTTCAGCGTTTACCCCGACCGTTGCTACCCGCATGGCCCGGGTCTCTGTCCTACACTCATGCGCTCCCTCACTACCTTATACAATTATCGGGGTCTGCCCAAGTTCTTTCCCTTCTGCACAAATAATCTTTTCTTTCTTTTTTCTGTGGTTTTTTTTCTGTAGTTTCTGTGGTTTTCTCCAGCCGTGCTAGGTTCACCCGTAGCACCCCCGCTGGCTCATTCATCTAGAGGGGGGAGACCCGAGGGAACCACAGAGCATAATTTTATTGGTGCAGCAAGGTCCTTGTTTCTTTTTTCAGGTCAAAAAAGTCTCTTGGGTCGACAGTGTCAATACCTTTTAGAATTTTGAATGCTTGAATCAGATCATCGCATAGTTCAAGACTGAATAGATTCAATTATTTTAGCCTGTCTGCATATGACATGCCTTTTGTAGCGAGGTGACCAGAACTGAACATAATATTCTAGATGAGGTCTTACTAATGCATTGTAAAGTTTTAACATTACTTCCCTTGATTTAAATTAAACACTTTTCACTATATATCCAAGCATTTTTGGCCTTTTTTATAGCTTCACCATATTTTCTATATTAAGACATTTCTGAGTCAATATAAACTCTTAAATCTTTTACATAGATTCCATCTTCAATTTCAGTATCTCCCATATGGTATTCATAGTAAACAAAGCACCTGAAGACATATGTCATAATGTTTATAAACATCACTTGGCTTATTGCTGACATTAAAATAAGCAGGACCGCTTAATTATGTTACAACAGCTCAGAAAACAAATGTTCAGCACTGTTGTGAGAATCATATTTACAGTCTTCCTTTGAAATAGCTTTGAACTTCCTTTGAAATAGCTTTGAGCTCATTTCTTAATCATCAGATAAGTTTACCTGAGATTGCATTATTAGGCATAAATAATAATATTAGGCATGTGCTTGAAAGGGTAATGTTAGTTGTTTGTTTGTTTGTTGTTGTTTTTTCCCCGTGAACGTGACTTAACCATGCAAATGACATAGCCATGTGTGACAGAGATTGAAGGAATTCAAGCTGTAAATCTCCCCCCCGAACAGAAAGGGCACTGTGTAAGGTTGCTGATATGCTTTCTCCCAGATGGACAGCCTCAACAGTAGGCGGAAACCGGATGGTGACCACATTAGAGGGAGCGCGTAGCTGCATGTACATGGAATTTTTCTTAAGTGGTAGTACTGTTGTTAAGTGTCACACTATCTGTAGCGTAGTGAGAAGTGTGGCAGGATACAATGCAAGCATCAGTGTGAAACAATTTATTATATGTGCAAATAAGTACAATTATAAAATAAATTAAATTGGCACAATCACATGACCGAATTGTCTTGTGCAAGGCTAGGGGCGAATCAACTCAGAATATCACTCAATTTCATGGATTTTTTTTCTTTAAAATCTCTTTGGCCACAGGGATAGTTAGAGTAAAACCCTGGCGCAAAATCGAAATTCGAGGTGGAGATTGGTCGCATTGGATCTTTACAATGATGGTGCGCATGTTTATTAACCAAAACAAACACAAATGCAGGAACAAAATAAACCCGGCACGAGGGCCAAAATAAAAAGTGTAAACAAAACAATAACTGTGTGTAGGCTGGGCATTCACTACTACGTTTCAAAACACAGCACAAACACTTACTTGCCTACACTCCCCCCCCCCCCCCCCAACTCCTACCCTCTACTCCTTTGATGGCAGTGGTCACAGAAAGATTGGCAAACTACTTTTAAAATCAAATGCACACAATGTTTCTTAAAAAAAGCCAATCTGAGCACTGCATTTCCTGAAATTTAGAACTTTGTGTACTTAATTCTTTAATAATATCTTATTCAGAAAAAAAAAACCTGTTAATCTCCCCCCCCCCACCCCCATTATAAAATCCTTCATGGGGTGGGGATTGGGGGTGCACTGCATGGGCATGATTTTTCATGGCTGGCTACGGAACTGCTTAAGCTTAGTGGCCTTGGTGCCCTCTACAAATTTACTGAACTGAAGGCCATTTTGGCCTTTTCCTTTTTGTTACCAATTTAGTCCTATGTATGTATGTGTTAGATACTTGGACACTCAAAAAGTCACTTACAACAGTTAAAATACTAACCAAACCTTATTTGTTTTATTGTATTAGCATTGGCAACATTATCACTCTCTTATCTCTCTGCTCAAGACCAGAATATTTCATTCTTTTCTTTTTTCTTTTAAACAAAAAGTTATTCAGAACTAAATTGTGATGGTATAAGAGTGTCTTCTTGAGAACTTTTTGGGTGGGTAAGAGGACCATCTGACTGGTTCTGTCAACCAAAGTGCTCGCAATAAATGATAGCCATATTTTGTACTAAAATAAAAGTCAACACTTGTTCCATTATTCAGTTGATAGTTTACCTTGCATGAGACCGCACTTGTGGGAAAAATAAGATATCCTGTTGATAAGACTTTGAACATTAGAGGCAAGGCTGCATGCATATTTTAAGTAAATGATTAATTAGATGACTAGAAATGTACATGCTCTCCAATTAATTGAAAAACAATGCAGTAGGTTGATTGGAAATTGTATTGGAGATATAATGTTCTGCTGGACATTTTTTGTTACGAAAAGGGCATGCTTTGCTTTATAATTATCATTATCTGTAGGACTGAAACCAGTGAATTATTGATGAGAAAATCACCAGTCCATTAGTTGTACATCTGTTCTCCACAGGAATTCATGCACAATCTCCCTGCAAAGTGTTTAAGTTGGAAAGTATCATTTTCATTAGGATATTTAAATGATGTGGACAACATGCTCTGTTATTCAAAACGGATACAACACTGATGCAAAAACAAAAAAAAACAAACAAAAAAAAAGCAAACAGTACCAGTGTTAGTTTCCCTACTTGAATGTGCGGCAAGCTGCTAGAACTTCTACTAATTTAAGGAATTTACTATCTTATTTACTATACATTGTAAAGAGTAAAACGGCACCAATTGCCTTTTAAAAAAATTGACAAAGACAGAAGAGTACAATTCTGCCCCTGGTAGTGTAGCTTTTACCAACATACATTTCTTGTTAAATATATACACATTGTGGAATTGCAAATCCATGGCAACCTGGAATTCCGCCACGGCCCACGGTCTGGCAGACCGTAATATATATATATATATATCTATCTATATATTAAATATATTATATATATATATATATATATATATATGTGTGTGTGTGTGTGTGTGTGTGTGTGTGTGTGTTTGGTCCTATACCAGATCAATTCCGACATTACGATTTTCTCTTTCCAGTCCAGTGTCGGACCCTGTTGTCTCTAGTCGTTTTCTCTAAGGAAAAAGCAGAGACAACCTTTCAATGACTGACAGGAGCCAGAAAAAAAAGGGTCCGGATCTAAACAATACATATAGTCCCTGCACCAGAGACCTAACACGGACATGATAGCTGCTTCTGCATCCAGCGCTCAAGGAATATCACAGACATTTGCCAAGCTTTTAGAGATGTTCTAGTAATAAAATAATGACTTGGATCGCATTATTGAGGGGTTTGGTGCTAAAACAAGTGATCAGGAGATGATTTATCAGTATGCACGACTTTGAAGAGGCATGTGATAAATACAGCGACAAGGGCTGGGGCGGGGCTGGAGATGCAGTACTGAATGTCCTATTGATATGCAGTGCCCTTTAAACCTGTGTTACTGTGAATAAAATTACTTTTAAACAGCGTGTTTAAAATACACAGAGCATGTGAAAATAATTTGGACCTGACGCGCCTGAGAGGTGCTGAATAAATGGACTGCTAGGGTTAAAAGGAATAACAGTGTTTCGGACAAAGATGTGCTACAGCTTTAAAAAGTATATTTAAATGTAGTGTGATTGTTACCTATTAAAGTAGATTTCAAAGGGACCAATTTATCAAGTTTGTATGCTTGTTTTAGGTGTTATTGGGAGCACCTTTTTAATTTGGTCTCAGGTGAAATGTGCTCTCCGTAGCAAGTCACGGCATTGATTGCTGGTATGTTGAATGATACATCCATTTATTGACAGAGTTGGGGGAACATACTAATAAGTAACTTGTTATTGTAATAATATTTCTTTTGTCAATAATGACAATGTAACGCTTTCGATTTTTAATGGGAGTAATAACATTAGTTACTTTCCAAAAACAAGCTTGTCTCGTTAACTTTTCTCTGTTATATACCTACATTGGTGGTCTTTTCTTTTTTTAAAGCCATAGCACGTGTCAGTTCAGTTGTAACCGCTAACGTGAACTGCTCTTTATTGCATTTACAGTCAGCATGACACGCCATCAAACCGGAAACACTAACAACTTGGCTTACGGCAGTCCCTAAAGAAGTAACTGCTATTTTCCTTGAGCACATAGAAACCCTGCACACAGCTTTCATTGCATGCTTCACACAGTCTGGATTGAGTGGCCCGAGGACAGCTCTTAAAAAGGCATAATCCCGACAGATACATAAACTGCTGCTTCTTCAGTAACCTAAGCTCCTTTTGATGAGCTACAGTAGACTATTTAGATTTATAAACAAAATGTTGCAAATTGTTTGACTGAATGTATGCTTTGAAAAACTCCAATTGCATGCATACGGAAAATATTACATAATTGATGCTTAAGTATGTATCTACAAAACACATGTATCTATTATGTTAAGTAGTTTATCTAACACATATACGTTGCCCATTTCTCCCCAACTAACGCTCGCTATTCTCTTATAAAAAGTCTTTATGTAACTTGAGTTTCTTTTTTTTTATTTTTCACTCCTTATGACTTGTAATTTGCTATATCCAGTCAATTATTAAGAGTTGTTTGTTTTACTAAAAACATTTTAAAAACCTGTTTGACAGATTCAGTACAATTACCAGGCATGCAGTTACAGTAAATAGTCACAACAGCCATTTCACAGGACAAGACAAGAGAAAGAAATATAAAGAGTAATATGTAACGAATAATCTGACTTTTTTTTATTACATAATAAGTAAGGACATTATATTATTTACATAAATATAAAAAGAACAGAATTCTCAAAAGTCAGAAATAAATCCTAAATGTGTACTATGTATCAATTAATCAACAGTATCAGAACTTAATTTATTTATATATACTTGTCTACAAATAGCAAGTTTACTTAAAAGCTCTTCATGTGAATACATGAGGTAATCTAACTTTCAGTTACTTATCAAGGGTCTAACTAATTACTCAATGAAGTTTCGTATAATTGTATTTCATGTAATTACGTTTCATGTGGACAATGTAGCATAGGTTATACTCTGCAGTTCCAGGCAACATGCTTATTCGCCATCTGGTTGTAGGACTTCAGTTGTTGAATTGTCCTATGAAGTCCTTCTCCAGGATTATTCTTTAATCATTAACAGGTTCAGCGCAATCATAATGTGTTGTCCTCTTTAATTCATCAGCCAGGGGTGTGGCCCTAGCACATTTTTAATCCTTTGTAAGTCAGTAGACGATTAGTTTGTCTGAACAGTCCTCTTTGATGTAAGGACATGGTTGAAACAAAAAGAGAGAAGTATCCAATTTCATTTGAAGATATTAACCATCAGCAGACATGTTGAATCTAAATGAATGGCAGTTTATGTTTGTAATTTTTTGTTCAAAATCTGCAGTATTCTTTGGTATTATTGTCTCAACAAGATCAAGGGGTGGAGACATGCTAATTAAACATATATAGATGACAGTTTTGGTTGGTTAGTCATGCAGATAGAATCGTGGTAACGTGTTTGTGGTTAAGCTTGCTACATGCAGGACTATCTTCACTTGTCATTTTGTGTAAAAGAACAGCACTCCAAGAAGTTAAAAAAGCAGGCCTGTATGTTTATTTAAACACAAAAACAAAACAACAACAGCAAAAAACATAACTCCTTCCAGGAGTTCTAACTACTCATTTCAATTGTAAACTAATAAACTAACAAACATATGTTTTTCTCAAAGTATCCACACCGTACCGTACCTTTCCTTTGTTCCAGCTCCTTGGTAGTCTCTCCCTTAGTGGAGTCCTGAGCTCTCCTTTTATATGATGTGGCTGCTCTCAATTATCACCAATTATTCGATTTGGAGCAGCCACATTCTCACATTTTTTTGGCAGGGACAGGAATTAACCCCATCCCTGACATCCACCACCAAAACACACAAACACCCACACTATTTACAGGCTGGTTTGTTTTAAGCAAATAAACTCCTAGTCCTAACTCATTCCAGTCATAGTCAATTGAATTTATATCAGTTGAAAACAAAGGCCAGGGCATCACACTGGTGCTCCCCTGCGGTAGTAAAGCCTACATTTCACAAGCATCATTTTCCTCTTCCAACGTGGTGACATTATTATGTCTTTCCAAAACATTACCTTCTTGAATGACTGCAAATGCGTGCAGTGATATTCAATTACAAATATGCTGATTCTGGGTAGGGGTAGAAACTGTAGTACTGTTGACTCGAGAACTAGGCTGCGTTTACCTTGATGAATCCGTACATCTGTGATACAATGATTCAGTTCAAAGTCAACAGGGCATGGACAGACACTATGTAGCGTACATAGTTTTAAAATGTAGGCAGTTCTTGGTTAAACAGCACTGCTTTAACTTAAATGTATACATTAATTTATATTAGTATTTTGAATCACCCCACAAGAGTAGACATTCCGTCTTATTTTGTATAGTTAATTCCAATGCTTATATGTTTGTACTTTGATTTTAATTGCATGGCAAGAGCACAACATAAGTCAAGGCAGTTGATATGTGTACCTTTGCTATGATTGGTTGCAACACATGTACACATATGTATTCAATAAGGGCATCAGGACATATATATTCGATATATACAGACACCCTTAGGGCCTTATTGGATTTATAATCCAGGTCAAACAGTGGATTTGAAAAAAACAAGCAGAAGTAAGTTTTAGGGCAATTTAATTTTTTTTAATTAAATTTCCTTATGCCATGTAATTAACAAACCTACAAAATTATATTGCAAAAGTCTACCAGAAGCCATAATAGTACAGGTGATCCTCGACTTACGATGCACGGCACTTACGAGTCTTTTGCGTTATTACCCTGCTTATGACATTAATACGGCATTTACTAATTTACTACACGGCGTGACCTGAGCAATTGACTCAAAACGATACCTAAGCTATGAACTCTGTCACATGATGAGGGCTTAACTTCAGGTGATTGTATTTCCTGCTAGGAGTACCGCATACGCACACTGAATACGTCACTGGAAAGCCCAGAGTCTGTACTTTTTAACAAGCCAGGTAGGTGTCTGAGTAATATGCTCGTAATCACCGGGCTGAGTGTAAAGAGTTAAATAAATATTTGCATGACTACAATGTAACGGGTAATTTTTGTAAAACTATATTATCTGGCTGAAGAGTCAGGAACGTAACCCCCATTTATAACATTGTTCCTATGGGAAAATGTGCTTCGTTTTACAACGTTTCGACTTACAACACGCCTTTCAGGAACCAATTGTGTCGTAAGGGCGAGGACTGCCTGTAATACATTATTTCATGTTAGATGTCAAAATGACACATTTTTAAATTTTTGTCAGTTTATCATTAAGTATATGGAAAACTGCGAAGCATTATGTAATTCAATGTTAAAGTAACATTATTCAGCAGGTTTTATTTGACTTTATGAAGCAAAATTAGTTCATTCTATAGGGTAGTGCACACATTTTGGCCATAGCTGTGCATAATAATTACCATATTTGTTGTGATACAAGTGTTGCAGAGACCCTGTCAATTAAATGTTATCCATGTCTTTGTGCTTGACACTGATCTTAAATGACAGCCAAGGAGAGAAGAATAACACTCTGAATAAGTCTTTGAAATGAAATAACAAAAGTAAATTCAGATATTTTAGTGATACAGTATACAATGGGCATCTCCAAGGATCGTCTGAGAGATGCCTGAACCCATTCCACGTGAGACGTTACCAGGTATTAGATTAAAATGACTCTGGAGATGCTCTGGATATTGAGGCAGCACAGTATTCTGTTCTTCCACTCAGCCTGTGTTCCTCTCTATTCAAATGAATTGGCAAAGGTCAAAGTATTTGCTCCATGTATTACTGCAGTATGCCAATTAGAATATCTGCTGAACTTGTTATTATCTACTAATACAGATGAGCTACATTTTGAGTCACTTTTTTCAGGTTTTTATTTTATTTCATTTTTACATCTTAGAATTTTCTCACCATATATATATATAAAATGGAAACAAATTAATGAACCATCTATCTGTAACATTATACCCAAAAGAACTGGAACAATATACAGTTTGTTTTGAGCGGTATGTGTAAATTGAAAAGGTAACACATTTTAATTGGAGCTTTGATTGGAGTATGTTACCAACATGAGGTCCATGATCACACTTGTATTTGATACAGGCCTGGCAAATCTAATTTGCAGTGCATGATGGGAATGATTGGTACCAAAATGGCAGATATGTTAAGTGTCTGTTGGTTGAGGTAATTAGGCAAAAGAGATTCCTAAAATCCACAAAGTTACGTGGAACACCCGTTCTGTGTAAAATTGTGTCTTTCAAATCTAGCCATTCATTTGGAGCTGACAAACAAAAAATGTTAGATAAGCCAACGATAAAGCGCTTTGTGATGGTGGTCCAGTGTGAAATAAAGATTGATTGATTGATTGAATGTGTCTGTATGCCAGTTAGTTATTAAACATAGTCACATGGGCTTATCTAGCCTGTGTTACTTTTGTATTTGACAGGCAAATAGAAGTGAAGAACTGTTTCTGAACATTAGCCAAAGCACCTCAACACTGACCTATGTAAGAAGAACCACTCAAAATGATTGCAAACATCATAAAAATGGGACCTTGCACATAAAAACTATTAATGTAACTTTCCCTTTAATAATGAAACGAGTTTTCCTCTTGGATCGCTGTCCTTGAAATGTCTCACCCATTGGCTTCTAACACAATAGACTGTGTTTAAAATATGACATTAAAGCAACATGTTTCCTCTCACTTGGTGTGACAGAAAATGGCTGAGCAGCGACGTCAGGCCAGAATGAGGAAGAATAACACAGGTAACTTCAGTTCAAAAGACGCGTGGTGCGCCGTTTATTAAATACAAATAAATACAATATTTAAACAAAACAAACACTGCTCACGAAAATAAAAGGTTTAAACAAAAATAAATCTCGAACACAAAACACAACACTCATGTCCGGCTGGGCAAGAGCTTTCACGGCACTTTTGTGTTTCAGTTTCAGTTTCGCTCTTGCTCCCTCTCTCCCGTACTCTCCTCGGTACACCCACCCAGAGCAGGGAGAGCTGCAGGCTTAAATACTGTGGCTGAGGGGTTTAACTACTTCGGAATTATTCTATTACCCCTCGGCCACAATCTGCACAGGTTTATTAATTGTGTGACTGCCGGCTAGTTTAACAACGCACTAGCCGACAGCCACACATTACCACATGGTTTTTAAAAAACAAATACACGGCTTTGCCGACATTTCTATATATAAACAAATAAATAAATCATAATACAAACACAAAATAACACAGGGGCGGAGGGGGAGACCCTGTTCTAAAAATACACTGTACAGGGCTTCTCGCCCTGTTACACTTGGATAAGTGGATCTCTAGATTTAAATAAAAATGTAAGTGTCAAGATTTTTTCTTCAGTAAAATTACACATAAAATGTACACATATCTACAAAATAATATTGCGTATTACTTCTAGTTATTTCAGCTGATTGATTGTACATAATTTCAAAGACAGTATTCTGGAGTCCATAACTAACCATTAATGGCTATATTCCATTTTCTAATATATTTGCACTTAAATTCCACAAATTTTAAATGTTCATCAACTAATATTCAGGTACTGTATAGCATTCAAATATTATTACAACAAGTTAATAGCCAAGTTCACCATCATTTTGGCAAAGTCTGTTTTATTTCAATATATTGGGAAATGATCCTGATTAGAATTTGATCTTCTGACAGCAGCAGAGATAGCAAAGCTTTATCTGGACTGTTGTTTACAAAGATTCCCTGATTGTTTGTTAATTTATTTATTTTTTTATTTTTTTTATTTATACAAAACATACAAATGCAGAGACTGAAGCCTTATGTGATAGGAATACTCTGCAATGTACCCGGCTCTCTTTTTGGAGTGAATGAAAATGTCTTTTTAGGTGATCCATTTAATCAATCAGTCCCTTTGTTCATGAAATTGAAAATAGGCTGTATACTCTGACTTACCTTTTTGTCATATTATTCTTCTGTTTTTAAAGGAGCAGGAGGTTGGTCCCCGTTGGATTCTAACAAATATCCATGGCTAGAAATTGATCTTGGAGCAAGAACTGAGATAACTGGTGTTGCCACTCAAGGGAGATATGGGAGTTCAGACTGGGTGACAAGTTATCTCCTAATGTTTAGTGACACCGGTAGAAACTGGAAGCAATACCGCCAAGAAGAAAGCATTTGGGTAAGGAAACAACTTTATCTGTTCAATACCAGTATACATGCATTACATCTCAACCAATTCACATTCACACATTCATACAGCAGAAAGACAGATGTATGGGTGGATTTCCTGTGGTTAACATCAAACTTCCTTGCTAGAAAAACATATATCAAACATAAATATTCTACGGTAAATATTTTTTCTTGAATTAATTAACCATTAACCTAATGAAGTCATTGCTCTATAATACAATTAAACTGTTTTTATTTTAGCAAAAATATAACTACAGTCGATCCTCGACTTACAAGTCTTTTGCATTATTACCCTGCTTCGACTTTACAACATCGATACAGCATTTACAACATGGCGAGAGCTGAGCCATGCGTCATGTGCGTGGCTCGGTGTCCGAACCGCAGAATCTGCCGTGCTCACCCTGACTTAGTCTGGCGGGTTTTTTTTTTAATTTATTTGCCATTAACAATGTCTGATAAGAGAAATTGACTCCAAATGAAACCTAAGCTGTGAACTCTGTCACATGATGAGGGGTTTAACTTCAGGCGATCGTATTTCCTGCTAGGAGTACCACATACACATACTGAACACGTCATTGGAGAACCTCTAGTCTGTGCTTTTAAACAAGCCAGGTAGGTGTCACAGTAATATGCACGTAACCACCGGTCTGAGTGTAAAGAGTTAAATAAATATTTGCATGAGTACAATATAACGGGTAATTTTTGTTATTTGGTAATAATTGTGTTGTAAGAGCAAGGACTGCCTGTATTCTAATTTTTTTTTTATTTTTTGTCGACTTTAGCTACTGGATAAATCTTTTTGCATTCTCATTTATCAGCATTTTGGGGACATGGCAAAGCTACTTGCTTGTTTAACTAAACTTGTCCCACTTGTCGTATTTAGCCTTGTGCATGCAACAGGATGGAGACTGGGCATTAACTGGTAAATCCATAATGACAGTGCCCCACTCAACACTGCTCAATAAAATGAAAAAGACCTAGGAGTTTTTGTTGACTCAGAAATGTCTTCATCTAGACAATGTGGGGAAGCTATAAAAAAGGCTAACAAGATGCTCGGATACATTGTGAAAAGTGTTGAATTTAAATCAAGGGAAGTAATGTTAAAACTGTACAATGCACTAGTAAGACCTCATCTTGAATATTGTGTGCAGTTCTGGTCACCTCGCTATAAAAAAGATATTGTTGCTCTAGAAAGAGTGCAAAGAAGAGCGACCAGAATTATTCCGGGCTTAAAAGGCATGTCATATGCAGACAGGCTAAAAGAATTGAATCTGTTCAGTCTTGAACAAAGAAGACTACGTGGCGACCTAATTCAAGCATTCAAAATTCTAAAAGGTATTGACAGTGTCGACCCATGGGACTTTTTCAGCCTGAAAAAAGAAACAAGGACCAGGGGTCACAAATGGAGATTAGACAAAGGGGCATTTAGAACAGAAAATAGGAGGCACTTTTTTACACAGAGAATTGTGAGGGTCTGGAATCAACTCCCCAGTAATGTTGTTGAAGCTGACACCCTGGGATCCTTCAAGAAGCTGCTTGATGAGATTCTGGGATCAATAAGCTACTAACAACCAAACGAGCAAGATGGGTCGAATGGCCTCCTCTCGTTTGTAAACTTTCTTATGTTCTTATGGAAGCTGCTATATCGTAGACTATTATTATTATTTTTTTTTTTATGTTCATTTGACTACAGCTTTCTTTGCGAGGAGCTATTGTTTGAGGTCTCATTTCACTAAATATTTAAAACCCACTGTTGAAGTTAGGGTGCATTCTTCCATTTAGTTCTTCCATTTAGTTGAAATTATTATAAGTCATACTTTTGTGTACTTTTGCGTTAATGAAATTGTCAAAGGGTCTCAATGTTTGACAGTAGTTCTCCTAAATAAAATAAATAAGGACTGTCAGCACTCTCCTATTATCACTATCCATGTAAATTTTGGAGCATTTTTCTGTCTCGCTTTAAAGTTTGTTACTGTAGCATTGACAAGTGCTGTGTCTTAGGTAAAAGAAGCAATGAGAGTGTGAATGAAAAGACAGCTGAGGGCGGTTGGTTGTTAGGGTTATTTTGCATTGATTGGGAAGTAACATTATTTGTAAACAATAAATAACAATGCAAACCACACGTAAGGAATACAAAATGTTTGATTAGTTGTTTCCTAGCATACTGGACCATTTTATTAAAGTGTAAAGAGTAACTGTTGACTGGCTGTAACTGTGGGAGCAGGTTGACTTGTAAAGTGACATCATACCAGGAAATGAAAGCAACAGCATGAGCACTGCAATAATAAATACTTTTTCAGTAATCAAACAAAACGGCACATTGGCCAAACTAAACAAAACACAAACAAATGAAATACAAGTACCCTTCAGGAAGATGAGAAGGGAGGTGGGTAGGCAGGTAAGCAAGTAGGTAAGTAGGTAGATATATAGGCAGGTAGATAGCAATTGTTTTTACGAGTCTCCTTGTGTATCTCTCTAAATCTTCTCCTTCCTCATTTGAGCGGTTGATGTCCCCTTTATATATGTGACCATCTTCAAATCAACAAATTATTCAATTAATCTGGAGCTGTCCATATATGCATAGGTTTAATTATCTACGTGGCTGACAGCCAATTCATTAGCTCATTAGCTGACGGCCATGCAACTAATAAGACAATTATAGAGGACAGGCTTTTAGCCTGTCATACCTTTGATCAGCTCACCAGCTCTGAAAGTTGGTGAGTTTGTTGAGTCAGCGTTGAGCCAACTGTGTGCGTCACTAGCTCTCAACTATGAGTTTAGGAACCATTTTAAGAGTTGTTGCTTCTCAGTGTTGAATTCTCAGCATTGAAGGAACGCAGCCATTTAATTTTGGGACAGCCGCTTATTCAGGATTGTTGCAAAGTGGCTGGTGGAGGGGAATAGGTGTAGCAGTGATGCGATGCAGGAGTGACAGGCAGACAACGATATCCAGTGAAAAAGTGCTTTTATTTGTAATCCGGGTCTGGTGACTGTCAAATAATAAATCCCCGGCTATACACAACAATGTGTAAAGCGCAGGGATAACAAAAACAGGGCACAGTCCAGAACAAAAACAAACACACGGTCACCAGTCCTGGGTGAGTGCAGACGTGCGTGTGCGGTGGTGAAGACACGGGTAATTCGTGACGGTTGGTTCAGTGGTGATCCAGTTCGTGCTGACCCTGGTCAACAGCTCCGGATAGGTGAGTTAACTGTCTGGTGGTGCAAAACGCAGACAGTTACAAAACAGACAAAACACAATACACAAACTCTTTTTTACTTTCTGCACGAGAGCTCCTCTCTCGGTCCTTCTCTCTGCTGAGCTTTTACCCAAACGAAGGAAAAGATCAGTGTTACCCTGGCCCCTATATGTAATCCCGCATGATAGCTAGGTAAACAGTTACAGCTGCCTTATTACTTGCAGCTGCCCCTCGTTTACCTTTCAAATCAATATGGTCTTACAACAGAGTCTTGCTTCTTTCTAGGCTGACCCACTTCCCTGACCCAGAAACGAACTGTCAGGCCAGCCCTTCCAGATACTTCTCCTCTTGTTCTTTAGCGCCCTCACGGGTCGGGAGGAAGATTTATCACCAGAACTCAGATTTCTGTCACAAGGATATTTTTACATCTCTCGAGTTGTCCCGATAGAGCAGCGCTGACTGTATTTCTGTTAATTTTGTACGTATTACGTACTTTAAATAACTATTAAGTTTATGAATACAACTGCCCTGATTTCACCAAAAACACCACATAAAAAACACATTTTTGTAAGGATTCTTTTTGACAAGCTCTTCCCTTGAATTTCTGAATGTTTTTCATGACTGCTCTGTACGCTTGAGAGCTTTGTGGATGACACATGCAATGTATTTTGAAAGGGATTACAGTACCCGCTCATGACAAGATGCAAGATATGTAAATATAATATGAATATTAGATCTGCAATACAACATTTAAACAAGCATTATCTAGTCTAGCACCCACTCCAATTTTATAAAAAGTTTCATTAATATGAATAAGGACAGGCGATATTCTGTGCCATAACAAAACTTGAGACATTACATGAGCTTCTTTACTGAACGCAGAAAGCAGCATCTGCTGACAGCTGAGTTGTTAGCTTTTTGTTTCTCCTCAGGTCTGATCCAGGAGGATATTCAGTTGAAAATGTGTTGTGATTTCTTTCATAGACATTGGTTGCTTGCCTGTGTAAATGGTTTGTTGTAGATGAGACACAGATGTTTTCTACTGTTTTCAGTGAAAGCAAACTCTCTCCCATTCTGGCTTCAAGCCTCATACTTTCGTGTATTACACGTGGAGGGTTTACTTAATGCCATTGTCTCCACGAAAAGAGCGAGCACATTTCAAAATGATCAAATTGACTCAACTACACATCCAGATTTCATTTGAGGTGATTAAAATACACATGCTACAGCGTGCGGTGTCGAAGGTTATCAAGTGACGAAATGTGCAGTGAACATGTAGTCTGAAATAAACAGGAGAGAGAAGAAAAAATAATAAACTTTTTTAATTTATTTTTTGTTTTTCTCTTATTTTCGCTTTTGTTTATTATTCTTTCTTCAGTTCATTCGAGCCACAAAGTGTGCGTCACCCAGCATTCCACTGGGAGCCGCACTTGAACTGCATGGGAGACGTGGTTTGGACACCTCTGGAATAGATGCTTGGTTTAAAGTATTCTAGTTTAATCCAGACTGCTAATTATTAGAGACTGTGCAGGAATATGGTCGCTTACAGTGTTCATTTAAAAATGTCCATAGAAAGCAGAATACATTATAAATTTGTATTTATCTTATTTCATACAATCCACATTCTATTTTACATGCATTTACTTGCGAATTAATTACTTGAATGTACCTCAAAATGAATGTACTTAAATGTATATTACTAACCATTGAAAACGGATTAGTAAACAAGTAAAGGCATTTATTTCGTAAATAACCCCAAAAGTATATACATTTGAACAAGACTTTAGTTTAATAATTTTGGCTGTTAAATTACTAAATCAATTAGGGCCTTATTCACTAAATTACCAAAATTACCGCGTGGCAGGGGGAAGCCACACTGAGAAAAAATGTACTAGCAGTTGCTGTATTCACTAAGCTAATTATATGCACAAATAAACCAAACTAAATGATTAATTTGCAAGTTGTCACATCGCATGGAATTGAGCACATAGAATTATGCACAAGGTTTACATACACTTTATTGTAGTATGTACAGGGTGATTATAAAGTAAGTTTACCACATCAACTATGGTGCGTTGATGTGGTAAACTTACTTTATAATACAGTGCATGTGTCATTCACGGAGCAGTCATGAAAAACAGGCATTCGGATCTTCAAGGGAAGAGCTTGTCAAAAGGAATCCTTATAAAAATGTGTCTTTTTTATGTGGTGTTTTTGGTGAATTCAGGGCAGTTGTATTTTGCTTTCTAATAACAGAATATATTTTATTTAAAGTATGTAATACAGAATAAACAGAAATACAGTCGGCGCCGCTCTATCGGGACAACTAGGGAGATGTAAAAATATCCCGAATAAGCATCTGTCTCAAAATTAAAAGAGAGGTATTTGAGATGACCTTAGTCACACTTATATTCAGAGAAGTATTTTTTTTAAACTTTTTAAAATTTCTAAATGAAAAGAAAGAGAATGAAATCACATTATGAATACATGTTAAAATGCATTATTCAAATTCGAGTTTTATTTAATCTTAAAATTAATTGCCAGGTTTTTTTTAATTAATTTTTTAAAATTATTATTATTTCTAAATTAAACTAAAAATCACATCTTGTATTGAGACTTTATTTGCCACAGCATCCTGAGAAACCACAGGAGACTCCAGCTCCTTCAAGGGTCCAACATGGTTTGTGCAATTTATGCAAGTCACTGCATAATCAGGTACTCATTGCACTGTACTACACGAACCTGTCTTGCTCTGAAAAGCGGTCTCCGTTCTTCATTTGAATATATTGTATCCCAATGAGTGTATTTTGACATGAAGAAATAACTACTGCACTGAGTAAGTGCAAGATTTTGTTTTAATCTTGGAGAGAATAAAAAAAAATGTTTAAAACAATGCTAGTATTTAAAATGTCTTACTCGCAAACAGGTATATGTCTTGCGGCTCTTGGCCATATGGACATTTTGGTATGTGGCTCATAGGGTCAGGAAGTTTGGCCACTCCTGATCTATGACAAGGGCAGGCACACAGTTTAAATCAATGTTATTCTTCACAAGCGTCTTAATGACAGCCTTGACCTACTGTGTGGGTAACAGAGTCAAGATGCAGTGCATCTGCTAAATAAGCAATAGGTTCATTATTACAAGTTGAGCAAAACAAAATTCCACCTTCTGCAGCAACGTCCCCTTTTCGTAGCGCTGAACGCGATCTTCTGTAGAAATTAATTTAGCTTTTTTATTTGTCAGCTGTCTGCATTTTTAATGTTTGTCATACACTGCAAACTAATACATCAACAATATCTTAACAACCATTTTAAACTTTCTGCTTCGCATGTTACGTCATTGCACAGTATGAAGAATTCACCAATCATGAAGCCGGTATGTCATTGCCGTAGTAACCAAATGCACGGCGTTGACATCAGACCATGTACAGCTACTGTAGCACTGCTTCTACTTGATAAAAGTATGACATGAACAGTGAAGAGTAATGTAAAATACTGTGAGGAAAACAAAATGCATATTCTTCACGGTAGGCAGTCAAGTACATGGTTTCTGTGAAGTTCATGATATTCTGAATTTTCCGCTCAATCTGTATCTAGTTATTACCTCCTCCTCACACAGGCCTAGTAACATCTGCCTGGTCTGAAATACTCTCCCCTTGACTCTTCTTCTCGCTCTCCTGTGCAGCTCTTCTGCTGGTTCTGTGACATCGCCTGATTTCAATAAACGGTACTTTTAACTCACGCTGAGGCACCTAATAAAGTTAGTACCCTTAAGTGAATATTGTTTGCATGCAAAGCATGCGGTAAAGGGGATTACTGCATGCAAAATGCATTACCGCTGCTTAGTGAACGAGGCCCTTAGTGTCTTGCTTTGTGCTGCATTAATGTGTTAAATCAATCTCCTGCCAAAAACTGTTCCTGATGGATATACAGTAGCTGCTCAACCATTAGATTCATAGGTCCAGTTTAAAAAAAGTAACTGATACTTTCTACCAGATTCATTGCTTGACCTACAGGAAGTTGGTACAGAACTGCAATACACACTTCATTACCATCCATGAATATGTTGGGTTTTGACAGTTTAGGGTTCTGATGTTCTTTGATTTAACTATTAATATAATTATATTTGCATTAGAAATACTTAAACACAATACAAAGTACTAGATAATGGTACCACTTTTGTGGGCTTGCATTTAAACACATATAGTTTATAGGTTTATTTATGTCTGATGCCTGTCCTTACATTTGAGTTATGTGCCTTAACCCTTTGTGGTCCTATATCGGACCAGGTCCGACATTACAATTTTCCCTTTCCAGTCCGAAGTCGGACCCTGTCCGACATCATCAAAAAGACGTCGAGCATGTCTCTAGTCGTTTTTTTCTCCAGAAAAAGCCGAGAAAACCTTTCAATGACTGAGTGAGACCGATATGAATATGAGCTTGTTAGAAGCCGAAAAAAAGGGGGGGGGGGGGGGGGGGCGTATTGAGCAATACACATAGCCCCTGCACCACAGAGATAACACAGACACAAACAAAGAAGATAGCTGCTTCCGCATCCAGCGCTCAAAGAATGGGGGGGGGCGGGAGTTAGGTCGACCTGTTTCTCGGACTCTATGAGCCAAAGCTGAGGATATATACAGATTATATATATATATATATATATATATATATATATATATATATATATATATATATAGTATAGTATATATATCTATATATAGAATCCCAAAATATATATATATATATCTATATTATATACTATATCGTATATTATATGACATGTACATTGATGATGTATTATACATAGATACAGTACATACAGCAATCACTAATCTGACCTTTGCATGTAAATTGTCCATAGTTACATATACTAACAGTGGACTGTAATAAAACATCTAGACATAAAACACAGATGCACCAGATCTCATGTTCTGGTCACCAGTTCCTTTCCAGGTGCCAATAGTTGGTACTGCAATATAAATAAGGGAAATAACTACTGAACAAAACTGCACCTTGCTCTCTGGGGTGTACACTGGGTGGTGGCAGGCTTATGAATATAAATTAAAGGGAACCATTCAAAGCTAACACAGCACAACACAGGCTTAAAAATATATTTAAAAACACTGTATTTGAGTAGTTGCAACATACCACGCAGAATGATGGCTAAACATCAAGAAATTGTTAAAAAAAAAAAAAAAAAAACACTAGTATGCCACTTACATGGCTGCTTACTCAATTAAAATTATACATTTAAAACAAATTATTAATAACTAAAATTCTTTATTGTTTGTATTCAAAGTCTTACGTGTGTACAGTTTGGCACTGTGTGTACAATAAATTATCCTAATTTTAATAAGGTCTCTAAGCCCTTAGAGCAAGCAAGCATGAATATGTAAGCGAAATGTGACAGAAACAGATTACTTCATTAGAAAAACAAGAAGAAATAAGGAACAGAAGGCAATGCTTTGTCACATAGAAATGCATCAGCTGCTTAGGAAGACTATCAAATAAAGCTATTCAAAAACCAAAGGCAGCTAATAATTTATATTACAGTTGTAGCGTCAGAGTGGGTCATAATATCCCTCATGTCCTTTGTGTTCATCACCTGCAATATTAATGCACATTTTGACAGGGTGTAAGGTGGGTCTTAGCCAAGGACAGTTGGTGCCATGACCAGGTGCTGTGATGTTTGGCCTTAGCATTGGAAGGCAAGAGTAACCTGACCAATAAGTTGCCACCAGTTCCATCAAAGCATTACACACAAAAGACAATATTCCTCCATCCAGGAGAGCAACCCCCAAGAAAAGGTGTTAAAACCAAGCCTTGCCCAGGACAACTAGAAGCTGCTAGAGACTGGAAGATGCTGGCAGATGTTGGTCAACGGCTTATTTTTCCACCTGAGATTGCCACCACTAACCTTTGACCAGACATTGTCCTGTGGTCTGGATCAGCATGCCTTGTTCATCTGGTAGAGTTAACAGTGCCATGGGAAGATGCTGTTGATGAGGTGTATGAGAGGAAGAAACTTCGCTATGCTCAACAAGCTGGTGTGGAGGGTGGTGATGCTGGGATGACAGAGTCACTGTTGAGCCCTCTTGAGGTGTCGTGGGCTAGTCAACAAACACAGAGAATGGAAGGTGCCCACGTGAAGGCCCCAGAGATATACCCTACTTAGCTCAATCCAGGTTCATGTCTCACTGGGTTGATCCCCAGAGCCAGCATCACAGCCGTTGTGTGTGCTGATGCGCTGGGGAAGCAAAATGAGCTGAACCCTGGAGCCAGCATTACACTTCAGCAATCAGCACCAGACAGAGGGATATCTACATAATCAGATGGAAAACAACGCAAATGGATGGAGATGCAGATGGATCACATAAGTTTACTGCAAAGCTACGTCTTAGTTCAACATCTACTCTCATGTAATGGAAATCAGAATCTTGTGTATGAAATTAACAGAATTGAAATATACAGAGGGGAATCCTAAGCTATTTTCTGTGACTTCTTGATTTCTGGTCACAAACTCCCCCACTGACAAAGAATGCTTTTAAAAAGAGTTGTAAACTAAATACTGGACAAGTGGCTTAACTCCACAATCAGATGAATGAGTCACTTGGCGCTGTCAGTATCTTGTAGAGGGTACAAGCCAGACAGTTTTGGGTGCTTTGACACCTAGGACAGAAAACAGTCCATCTCATAAATCCAGCTGACAGGGGGCGGAATAGCGGACCAATTAAGAATAAGGGGTCGCATTGGAACGAGAACAACCAATGGGAAGCCCTCTATGTGGACTCAAGCACCGCCCAAAATAAACATACTATCCAATCACAGGGGTACAGAGAAGATTACTAAAGCATGAGCGCGACACTCAAACAGGGCTCCCGACACAAAATCCAAGGTTCTGATACACAAACCAGTCTTTGAACTGTGGCAATCTGGAGATGCAGCCTGCGACCAGCTGGAACAGAGATATCGTTTTCAGACACTCTAATACGAGATAACTATTCTAGTGTTTGCCTTGGTGGGGGAATCAAAATTAATGTTTTGTTTTAGGTAGAATGTAAGAAAAATGTTATTGCTTTCAATTCATGCTTTGAGTTAATGAACACTACAGTAATTGGTTGTATGTGATTTATACAAATCGATTCAGGTTTTATAAGGCTATTATCATTCTGCATTAAAGGCTAGAATCCAAATTTAGATGTCCTGGTAATAGATCATTCTTGATAGGTTGTCTGGACGCAGAGAGCATCTTTGTCTCGCAAGAGTGAGAATTGCCTTCTTAACCAAAACTATATATATAGAGTGGGGTGTCGTTGTTTCAACTTTGTTTTCTGTATTGTTTAGTTTAGTTAATTCTTCCCTTCTGTATTTTTTTCTTTAGTTGTTGCACACTTAATTCTTCCGTTATTTAGTTTTATTTCTAATAAAACTGTTCCTTTCTATTCACTAGAAACATCGTCTAGTCTGATTATTTCGATATAGGTTGGGTTCTACATGACTTGAATTCAAATATGGTATTTTATTATTACAATTTAAACTAGTCCAAATACAAATATACCTTGCACACTACACAGTTTATCTCCAGATTTCAGTAAGTGTCAATGTGGCAGGGCAGAGCCCTGCTGGTGAATGTATTGTTATGATTATGATTTGAAATATAATGGTTTATTGTTATTATTGTTGTATTTGTATGATTTAAAATGACATGTTTTGTTTTGTGTTTATTTAGAAACACAATGATGTTGTTATAGTTTGATGTGCTTTGGCAGGGGCGATGTTTGGAGCTCGTCTCTGCCAGACTATACTTGAGAGTGTGTGGTCGGAAGATAATGATTTATTGACAGATTGGCTGTCGACCACGCATATTAAAAACCTCGTGCAGAATGTGGCCATCTCCAAATAGATTAAATGCTTGTTAATTTGGCAATAGCCATGCATATTTAAAAACTTGCAGCATTTGCTGACCATGGGGGCTTGTTCAGAGTGGAGAGCAGGAACTAGAGAGCGGAGAGAGAAAGTAAGAGAGACAAAGTATAAAAACAATTGCTATGCATGCTGGGTTAAGACCAGCACATTACTTGTTTTGTTTTTGTTTGAACTGTTATTTTGCTCTGTGAGCTCATTTTGTATAATTTACAATAAAGAAATGAGCACATTGGCAACTCACCCGCAGTACTTGCTGGTATGTGATTCTCTCCCACTCAGCCATCCTGTCACAGTCAACAATAAAAATAGAGGATGCTTTTCTAATTCAGGAAACACTACAGGAAACACTACAACACAATTTCAACATACTCTAACTGGAAAACAACCTGATTAAAAAGTGTTGTTGAATTACCTTTTGTTACCTTTTTGTCACATATAGCTATGGCCAAAAGTTTTGCATCACCCTAAGTAATTAACAAATTTTGCTTCATAAAGTCGAATGAAACTGCTGAATAATGTTACGTTAATATATTGAATTAAATACCGCTTTGTAGTTTTCCACGTACTTAATCAAAAACTGACAAATTGAAAAATGTGACATTTCAAAATCTAACATGAAATGCTGTAAGGACAAAGCTTTCTGGAAATCTAAATAAACCATGTCATATGCTTTGCAATTATCCATTATCGATGTTGCATCCTCAAAAAAATCAAGCAGGTTAGTTAGACATGATCTCCCTTTCCTAAAACCATGTTGACTGTCGTCCAGGATACTGTTACCATATAGGTCAATTTTCATTTTGGATCTTGTTATAGTTTTCACAAGTTTGCAGATAATAGAAGTCAGGCTTATTGGTCTGTAGTTACCTGGTTCAGTTTTGTTTCCCTTTTTGTGGATCGGTATTACGTTTGCAATTTTCCAGTCTGTCGGTACAACCCCGTGTCAAGAGACTGTTGCATGATCTTGATTAGCGGTTTGTAAATAACTTCTTTCATTTCTTTGAGTACTATTGGGAGGATCTCATCCGGCCCAGGGGATTCGTTTATTTTAAGAGCTCCTAGACCCTTTAACACTTCTGCCTCAGTTATGCTAAAGTTATTTAAAATTGGATAGGAACAGGTTGACATGTGGGGCATGTTGTCCGTTTCCTCCTTTGTAAAAACTTGTGAAAAGTAATTTGCTAATATATTTGCTATTTTTTTTTCTTCATCTATGATTTTTGCCATCTGTATCTCTTAGTCATTTAACCTCCTCTTTGAATGTTCTCTTGCTGTTGTAATATTGGAAAAAAACATTGGAATTGGTTTTAGCCCCCTTAGCAATGTTCATTTCTATTTCTCTCTTGGCCTTTCTAACTTCCTTTTTGACTTGCGTTTGCAGTTCCTTGTACTCTTTCTGTGTACTTTGTTTTTGGTCCCTTTTAACGCTCTTTAAAGTGCCTTTTTTCGCTGATTTTTTTTTTTTTTAATTGATCTATTAAACCATTTTGGCAACTTAGTTTTACATTTAGATTTGTCTACTTTAGGGATATAATTGTTTTGCTCCTCTAGTAGTACATTTTTGAAGAACAGCCATCCTTTTTCTGTGGATGTTTTCTCCATTTTACTCCAATCTACTTCTGTTACTCTCTGTTTCATAACTTCACAGTTTGCTTTTCTAAAATTGTAAACCTTAGCTTTAGCCATTACTTTTGGGGTTTTAAAGAGAACAAAAATGAGACCATGTTGTGGTCTGAGTTTGCTAGTGGTTCTCTGACCTCTGTTTTAGTTATTCTGTCTTCATTATTTGAAAAGACTAAATCAAGGCATGCCTCCCCTCTAGTCGGTGCCTTGACAAATTGCGTTAGGAAGCAGTCATTTGTCATTTCCACCATTTCAATTTCATCTGTCATGCTACCCACCGGGTTTTCCCATTTTATATTGGAGAAGTTGAAATCCCCCATTAGTATGGCTTCTCCTTTGCTACACGCATTTCTAATGTCATTGTATAACAGATATATTGATTATTTTGCTCACCGTCTGAATCTGGCAGTCTATAGCATGTTCCTATTATTATGCCCTTTCAATTTTTGTCCGTTATTCTGACCCATATTGATTCTGCTTTATTTTCTTTGTCCAGGTTTAACACCTGGGCTTCAAGACTGTTTCTTATGTATAGCGCTACCCTTCTACCTCTTCTGTCCTGCCTGTCTTTCCTATACAGTGTATACCCACAAATATTATATTCGTCCCCATCACTCTCAGACAACCAAGTTTCTGTAACACCTATCACATCATAGTTACTTGTTAGTGTAGTAGCTTCAAGTTCTAAAATTTTGCTTCTGATACTTCTAGCATTTAGATAAATACATTTAATGCTTGTCTTACCCGAGTTGTTGTCCTTGTTTTGATGCGGTCTCCCTTCTGTTTTTTTGTTGATTTCTCCCCCCCCCCTTTCTAGTTTAAAAGCTTCTGAACCTGCTCAAGGATCTTTTCTCCAAGTAGATTGGTTCCCTTTTTATTTAAGTGCAGTCCGTCCCGTCTATACAGATAGTCCTTGTTGTAGAATGTGGTCCAATGATCAAGATAGGTGAAGCCTTCCCATGTGCACCACGTCTTCAGCCATGCATTAGATTAATTATTTCCAGCTGTCCATATGGTCCTTTGCAAGGTGCCGGCAGTATCCCAGAAAATACCACAGTTTTGATCTTGTCTTTTAATTTCTTTCCTAGCTCTCTGAATTTGTTTTGCAGGGATTTTGGTATGTCTCTTCTAATGTTGTTTGTCCCGATGTGGACGACTACTACCGGGCTGTCTCCTGTTCGTTCTAGGAGCCTGTCCACGTTTTCAGTGCTGTGCATGACAGAGGCTCCTGGAAGGCAGCACAGTTGTAGTAAGGGGGTCCAAACTGCGAACTGAACTTGCTGTGTTTCTCAATATGGAGTCCCCAACAATCATGACTTCCCTTCTTTTTGCTGTCTGGTAACCATTGTTAATAGGGTCCTGGATGTTGTTCCTTTCGTTCTCTTGATGTTGGTTTTGCTCATCAAAATTTTGAAATGGCTCAAATTTGTTGGATGTTTTGATTTCTGGTGGTTGTGTTTGACGAAGTTTCTTTTTTTCCCTGCTTCTGCCTACCTGACCCCATCTATTCTGACCTTCTATCTCCCTGTTGGCTTTCAGGCTGTTATTGGTGGTACAGACATCCATGAATTGTGGGTTTGTCAGCTCCTCAAGATCCTGTTGCTGTCTTATTTCTTCCAGCTCCATTTCTAGCATACTTACTAGTTTATGCAAGTCCTGGATCGTGCAGCACTTTACACACACTTGGTTTAGCTGTGCTGGGTTTTCTCGGATTTCCCACATGCAGGTGTCACAGATTACTGGCTTGAAGACCATGTTATTTATTTATTTGTTTATTTTTTGAAGTTTAGTTTATCCTCTGCAGCTGTCAACCTGCTTTCAAACTGCTTCTAAACTGCTCTGCACTTTTCCACGCCCGTACTTCTCCCACACTGTCGCTGTACTACTGTAATGGTTTCCGGTAGACTATTGCAATATAATTGTGTGGTTTCTTTGATTGCATGATGTTAAATAAAATATCTAAATTATGTTCATATAGGTTTTTTTTTTTTTTTTTAAATGATACCTCAATCCAAAAACTCCGGGTGATGCAAAACCTAGCTGTACATTATAAGATGCTTTCATATTTAGTGCCATTCATTTTCAAATCTAATTACACTTTTTAAATGTTTTAAGAAAAATAGGCTTGTCATGATTAATATTATTTATGTAGTTGTACCTTTCGGGTAAAATCAAAATAAAATTAGACAGTTATTTGTATTAGAAACTTAACTGGTGTCCTCGAGTATTGCGTATCTACCTGGTGAGTTGGGAGAGTCTTATTAGGTGTATCTTGCAAGCGGGTTAGTTGGGCAAAACAGGCTAGGACTGTTTGAGTGGTCCAGAATGGTATGTGTGAATTGTTAAAGTAAACTTTTACAAAACAGGCCAAAGTGGCAGTGTTAAATTACAGAGCTACAGAATTTACTAGTAGCCAACATAAGCTCCAACCACAGCATAAGGTATGTTGCAGCAAATTGAGAGAATACTTATAAAAGTCTCAGAAAAACAACAGTGATGCCACTTTATTTAGAGCCCTACAGTTGTAACAAGAAATAAAAAAATTCCCAAATGAAGAATGTTTCCCAAAGATATTCAAAGATATTCAGTATTTCTACACCAGAAATGGAAGTGAAACTGCATGCATAAATAATTACTAAGAGGACAATGTGTAAAATGTCGGCTGTAGAAGCTACAGTAATAAAATAAAAGTTCAGTATTGTTGGATGTCTTATAATTCTAGTAATGAATTGTTGATAGTAATAGTAGGCTTTGGAGCCTGAGGGTGAAAATGTTCCTTACATTTTATAAAACTGTATGACTATATGTTGATCATTTGTAATGTGAATTATTTATTTGGGGAAACAAAAAAAACATGTTTAATTAAAATCCTGTTTTATTATGTAGCAGCTCTTCAGAGCTTAGTTCATTTACTAAGCAGGCAGTGACTGGGCCAGAGGCAAATGTTACAGGATCGTCATACAATTTATGTTTTATTTTTTATTATCAATTTACACATCTTCTTGTTACTTAATTAGCAACTGTATAATGATCCAAACACATGCATTTCAACCCAGAAACTGTCAGCTAGTCTGAATGTACTGTTGTGATTTTAATTCTTCATTTGTCGTTGTGCCAGTCTTTCTTACTCTAATGGCATACTGCAGTTAATAAACTAGATACAAATGTTCACAGTTTTATTAAAAATAAATGTAGACTGGAGTAAAAAAAAACATCAGCTTTTGGACCCTTTACTTTTTGTAGAGCTACTAGAGAAATAACCTTTTCTGAACAGACTATAAAGAAAGTCAGAATAGAGCCTCAACAATACAATTCTTAAAATAAAATTAAATGTGGTGTAAAGATAATCTTTCTCAATATTTTTTCTAGGCCTTTTCAGGAAATACAAATGCAGACAGCGTTGTGCAATATAAACTGCAGCAGCATGTTATAGCAAGGTTTCTGCGATTTGTTCCTCTTGACTGGAATGCAAATGGAAGGATAGGCATGAGAGTGGAGATTTATGGATGCTTATACAGTAAGTAATAATGAAGTGCTTAATATTTGCATGAAATGGATTATGATGATATGGTAGGGTATAAGAGGTCTTCAGGGCTATGATAATGGGCTTAAAAGGTTTGTATTTATCTTCAAGGGGTAATAAGTGAAAAAAAGGACATTTCATATTTAATTTGCATAATAATTTTCTCAGAAGTAAATTTTATCTATGCTGCAGATTTTCATTTTCCTGACTATCCTGCCACAGCACTGAGTTTGAGGATAAATTGTGTGCCATATTACAGGATTATACAACGCGGAACGTGTGTGTATGAGGGGAATATTGTCATGTGAATAGACGCTGTCAGGGTCTGTTTAAGGTGCAGTGATTGTTGCTATAACTCATACACAGGCGTTTTGCTTTCTAAAACCCTTTAATACGGCCCACAGTTTGTCCTAAAACTTACACTATAAAATATTTAGTCACTCAAAATGAGGAATGTTATGGTAGTTTCTATGCAGGCTTAATACATTTTACAAAGTTAAACAAACAGTAAAGGTATGAAGTATACTGTATACATGGATTTTCCTACCAGTTTGATAGTCTTTAACTTATCCTCTTATGATGAAAGTAGTTAAAAATATACTAGTACAGGCATGATTTAATGCATTACTATGTATGATATATTTTATACCCTATTTTTTAAAGCAGTCAGCTAGCAATGTTTTCGCTGTGTTAAATTCTATGCTTACCTACAAATACATGTGTGCTACAGAATGTTTAATATTTTTTTATATTAATATTGTTTAATGATTAAATATCCCATTTTATAAAATATGTATTTGGGAATTAGGTCACGTATGATAAAGATACTGGAAATGTTGCCATGCTTGTTTCAGTTATCTTATAATACGTTGTTTGCAGAGTCTGAAGTAGCAGGTTTCGATGGCAGCAGCTCATTATTCTACAGGTTCAGTCAAAAGTCAACAGAAACCATCAGAGAGGCAATTTCGATGAAGTTTAAGACTATGCAGAATTCAGGGGTTATTTTACATGGTGAAGGACAGCATGGGGACTGCATTACATTGGAGTTGCATAAAGGAAAACTCTTTCTACACATTAATTTAGGTATGTATGTATGTGTGTAGGTATGTATGTATGTATGTATTATTATTATTATTATTATTATTATTATTATTATTATTATTATTATTATTATTATTATTATTATATTATATGTCAGGTAGAAAGGTATCACTAATATACATTAAATTGAATGCATAATTGTATATGTGGTTAAAATCATAGCTCAGCAACAGTAAGTTATAACTTTACTCAGATCATCTCAGGCAATAAGGCTTCAAGTAGAGCAGCTGTTATTCTACGATGGACGCTGTGTTGAACTTTGCCTTGCATGGGATGGGATGCATACATGATAAAACCTGTCACTGCTGTTCTAAAAGTGTCTTTGTACCATGGCACCAGACAGTGCATTGATCCTCCAGGAAGCATCACTGTACTGTCAAATCATACAGCATAATGTTATAACATAGTTATAATATCCATCACCAATATTAAAATGATTGTTTGCATGTCTTGCTCTAGATAGGAACAGAGACGTACTATAAGGAAGTGTATTCAAACACTTGGAAATGTTTTGAAAAGTCTAACCTTCACTATATGACCATTGTTCCCACTCTACAATAATTATAATTCCAATAACCTGACTTTAAAAACTTGAATATATTATCTGTTATTGTGTATTTGTTTAGCAGTATTCAGCAATATTTTAAATTAATCATGTTTTAACTAGATATATAATTAACCCAATCTGTACTGAAAAGGAATGCATGAAAGGTGCTTAATATTATTTTTCTTCAGACAGTGCCAAGGGACTTTCTTCTGACAGTCATGCCTTGATGACTCTGGGCAGCCTTCTTGATGATCAGCATTGGCACAGTGTACTTATTGAACGAGTTAACAAGCACATCAATTTCACTGTGGATAAAAACACACAACAGTTCCAAATGAAAGGACAGTTTGACCCCCTGAATATTGACTATGAGGTTTGTTACTTTTAGTATACATTTTACCATGTTTTCAAATCTCACAGCTCCTCAGCCCCCCTGTTTTTTGCATGTACAATATCATATTTTTCAATAATAGTAGTAGTAATAATAATAATAATAATAATAGCATGCTTTTTATTATAAATCGAACAGTACTCAAGTATCTCATTTACTGTAATAAGTACCTTTTTAGTTTGTGAACAGTCATGTTCAAATAAAGTGTAAATGTAAAAAAACAATTTTGTAGACAGGAGACATTAATTCTAAATTATTTTTGTTCCTTCATTATGCATACTAAACCCTGGACTGTACCATAATTGTTAACATATTGTTACTATGTTGGCTATATTTTATCTAGACAGTGAATTGGTATGTTGATTGTTTTTATTTCATAAGCTCAGCTTTGGAGGTATCCCAGTTCCAGGGAAACCACGGACCTCTTTGAAGAAGACCTTCCAAGGGTGCCTGGAAAATGTATTCTACAATGGAGTAAACATTATTGATTTGGCTAAAAGACAAAAACCTGAGATTCATATTCTGGTAAGGGTTTTAATTGAGATGATTTACACAGATACATCAAATATATAGTAGGTGTACAAATACAAACTCCACATCATTATTGTTGTGTTGAAAATAATGGCAATTACAGTACTAAAACTAGTAAGAAAGAAGTTTGGGTTACTTGCATGTGTTTTTTTGTGTGTGGTTGGGTATCTTCATTGGACATGCGAAAGGCAGTGCAGATGTTTTGGATCTCAAACCTAAAGAAGAATTATGTTAATTTACAGGAAGGTAAGAATGTTCCTGCCTAGAGAACACATTAATTAAAAACAGAACATAATGTGTGCCTGTTATTGCATTTGTAAACAGGTGGTGGACAGTGAGTATTGACATCTAATGACCAGTTTTAATAGAGTGATGTAGTCATTAGCCTGGACTGGTTGATGCTGTTGAAATGTCGTTTTATATAGTACAGATGGTTTATCATGAAACTGGATCATAAAACTGTCTGGTGCATAAATAATTTCTCATATTACTGATGTCATGAAGATACATTTCAAGCCTAACCAGTGCATGGCATTTAGTGTGTCAGCAATATAATCTCAATAGAATTTCCATCAAAAAAAGGTTGCTTTTTGGTATCTCTTGGTATCTTTTTGGTTTGGCGTGGTGGATCAACATAAAACAAACAGGCAAACAAAAAAAAAGGCAGACTTCTTATCTTGAAAAGGTTAATGTTATATCACCTTCTGCATTGACAACTAGATATCAGATAACTTTACAGATAACCCCACATAATAGTGAAAAACAGATACACGCGACACCATGGGTGATATCACATATCAGCTTACATTGAAGAACTAAACAGCATTCTTCTTGTTCTAACTATATACAACCACATAATGCAGATAATTAGACTTTCAAATGATCTCAAATTATTATTTGGTTGTATAAGTCAATTTTAATTAATCTTTTCATTGTCGTTTGTATGAATTCACTGGAATTTAACATTTAATAACCATACATTATCACAAATATAATTAATAGCGCCAGTGTATATAGATTGAAATGTCAATACTTTGAAACACTGTACTTATATTTTTCATTTCAGTTGGTAACAACCCGGTAAAAAGCAAAACATGCTTAAATTCTTACAATTCCAGTAGCCTTTCTGATAGTTATTTTTAGTAAATTCTAAAACAAAAACTGTGAATACTCACCTTGGATTTATTGACTTTTGGAAAGGAAAATAAATTCTTGAAAAAGTGTTTTAAAAATGACTTTGCATTCTCCAATATTTGCATGCAAAGCACTTTCGTAGAACAACCAACCTAAAAGTATTTATAACCAAGAAAGTAGAAACATAATTGTACCTTTCAATACCATGCGTGCTCCACAATTCCTGTATTGTTGGTTATATATTTGTTTCCAGACTTCAGTTTATAGTCACTTATTCTTTTATAACACTAAAACACTTTCCATTCACTTTCCTATGTAGAGGTACAATAAAACGACCCCTTTTGATCCCACATACTATAGTTCCCTATGGGCAGAATAGAATGCAAGTGAAAGGCTTAGTTGAAGTTCTATTACAGGTAGCGCATTGTATTGTGACAGGAAAAACTGGCTTCACCTGAGTGAAAGTGAACAACAATGAGCAAATGTTTTTAAAACCTTTTTATGTTTTTTTTTTTTTTTTTTTGCACAGTTTTTTTTATGTTGTTTTTGGTTTTTAATTGTATTTATCATTTGTGTGCTTTTAGGGTAACGTGACCTTTTCCTGCTCAGAGCCATCCAATGTTCCAATCACCTTTGTGAGCCCTGCAAGTTACTTACTTTTGCCTGGATCCCTGCAGAAGGACAGCATATCTGTCAAATTCCAGTTCCGTACGTGGAACACAGCTGGTTTATTGCTAACCAGCGAACTGTATCAGGGTTCCGGAGTCTTGTGGCTTTACCTCATTGATGGAAAAGTAAAACTGTCAATTTCCATATCTGGAAGGAACCTTGTCGATGTTACTACAGGTACATTAATCAAAAATGTCATTGTTGTGTGTGGTCAGTGAATCAGTACAGATTACAATGCAATGTAATGGTTAAATGTATATTTAAATAATTGTTTTGTTAATCAATGCTTTGAAATGCAGAGCAGTACATCTAACTATGTTGTAAGAATACTTGGGTAAATCATAAGCCCCTTTTACACTGGGCAGGAACTACCTGAGCAGGACCCAGTGTCATGCAGGTTGGGTACGCAATTTCACGCTGCTTTTGATAAAACAGGGTTGACCTGAGTGAGAGACGCAAGTACACAATGTGCATATCAATGTCCTGGAAGCAGCCTGTTACTGACGCTTCCATCCAAGCTACTCAGAATTGAACCGTCGGCCCAAATGTTGATTAGAGCAAATGTTTCTTTATCCTTGCTATAATCTGGCCCATGGTGTGTCTCAAGCCACATAAATATGGATAAACAGAAACATTCCTTGCGGAGGTGAAACTTTCATAAAGACGTGGCTGTTTGTTATTGCGTCAACTCACAAACAGCCATCAATCATTTTGTCTCTCTCACCCAGGGTCAAAGCGTGTCAACCCACATCCTGAGGTGAGTTGCTGGGTTAACATTTATTCCTTTTGTAACATTGCATTAAACAGAACTTGCGGGCCTTGTTTGCAAGTTGGCCAATGTCTGTACAATATAGCAAATACCAGTACTTATTTGCCTACATTTTGGCATAAAAAAATAATAAGATGCATTTCATTATTTCAAGACATTTGTAATACTACATTTTTCTGGGATTTATGGATACAAAATAGGTGTATTGGTCTATTTTTCAGACTTGCTAATGTGATTACGGTTTGAAGTACATTCCTTAAGGGCTGTAAATTATGTGGATCATTTTATATATTTCAGTACTTTTATTTTTGTCAGAGCCCAGCAGTTAATAGTACAAATATAACTGGAAAAAATATTTAATAGCATAATTAGGTAGGAAATTAAAATGCCCGTCAGTAATGTTCTTGTTGTTGTTTGTTTGAAACTGCAGTGATGATAAACACCACACTGTTTTCATTTTCCAGTGGCAATTACAAAAACCAAATAGACCCATTGAGCACAGTGTTAATTATCATTTATCAAACTTTACTACAAAGGGAACATGTTGTTACTGTAAATAGTAGTGTCTAGATACTTGTGATATGGATATATATATTTTTTTGCTATCTTGACTTAATAATGTGCAAATACAATTCATAATAGGCATAATATTGAATGTTACTGATCACAAAAGAAACAACTAAAACCTGAATGAAGAGTTATTTTAACTCTTGAGTAAAAAGAAAACACTTACGTTGTGGATGAATGGTGATGGAAGATAGTATGGATTTCTCCTGAAAAGGCATTATGCCTTTTTTATTCATAGATATCAGCGATATACAGTAGAAATACCCACTGACAGCAGCAGACTTAAGTCCTGGTTTCCATCATTCATCTTGGATGCTGTGAGACCAAGTTCATTAGTAACTGCCAGATTACCGGCACCAGAGACAGGTGTAACTCATTTTGTAAATTATCTTGTTAAAATTTCTTAATGAGTTGCAGGTCTTTTTTTAAAGAACTTACATTAAAGCCAAGTTCTGAAGCAAGGACAAATGGAACTTCTCAGAAATGAATAAAGAAACAATAAATGATGACACCAGTATCCTTATTGCAGCTTTTAAATAAATACTGAACAACAATAACTAATGCTAGTGCTGTATAAAAATGCCAAATGCCATCCTATATTTAAATGGCAATTTTTTGCTATCCCATTTGATACTTTCTAAAAGCTGTTTTAGTATGTGGATAGCATACCACAATTAAAATGCATTCTAAAGGTTAGTTGCAGTTACGAAGGGGGGTGTCACAAAGACGGCCGGAGTGGGTGGCGTCAGACCAGAAGCAGGAAAATAAACAGAGAGAGAGGTGGAGTTTGGTGGAGCTGAGCGAATGGTCTCGCTCAGCATTTAATGAATGAACAGACACAGAAAATAAATGGTTGGAACAAACAAAAACACAGGCCACGGCACATTCACCAAAATAAACAGATTAACAAAACAGACGATACAGACAAACAAGGTGAGCAGATATTTATCTTCTATTATTATTATTATTATTATTATTATTTTTACCTCCGTCTCCTATCCCGTTCTCCACTCACCGAACACCCAACCCCGAGTATGTGACAACGTGCATCTATATATACTGTTGTGCTGGGATTCAATTGCCAATTAATTATTCACTTGAATCCCAGCACGTGAATTAATAAAGTGCAATTCCCCGTGCTCACATATTACTACATTTTACTTGCACGTGAAGTGCTGTGCAATCCTCGTGCCTAAATACACATATACATTTTTAAACACTCATGTTACACAGACCCGTTTATATCCGTGTACCAATGTCTAGACACCAACATTTAAACACACCACACGCAACACATAACAGATAATATACACAGGGGTGGGCACTTTGTCACAGGGGGGCATAAAGTAGTTTGGTTTATATGCTGTGACTTACCTAGTCGACATAAAGTACTGAATTTTGGTGCACAGAACACTTTGTGGGGAACACAATGGTGTAATGAAAACCCCATAGTGGTGCTGTTGAAGTCCACATGTGAACATAACATGGTTGCTTATATAGGTGGCAGTATGGTCCAGTGGTTAAAGTCCAGGGGCTTGTAACCAGAAGGCCACTAGTTCAAATCTCACCTCTGCCATGGACTGACTCCCCGTGTTAGCAAATCACTTAACCTCTTTGTGCTCCATCCTGCAGATGAGATGTTAAACCAATGTCCTATTGTAAGTGACTCTGCATATAATGCATGTGATTCCTTTCATGAAGCTTGCTATTGAAAAACCCACAAAACCAAGGTCTTTTTTCTAATAACACATGTAACAGGCAATAAATATGTATAGAAACAGGGAAGAAAACATGTTTCTACAAGCTAAAACTGAATTATGAAGAGCATTGTTGCGTTTTAGGATTACATGGTAGTTGGAACCATGCATAAGCATCCCAGGACAATATTGTATTCTCAGACAAGTGTTGTATACAATATTTTTTATCTAATGTTCCTGGTGTAATACCTTTGCTGTGGTTTATGTCTTTACTTCTACAGTACTTGAAATATTTGTGCTTACAGGAACCATGCTGAATGATGGACAGTGGCATTCTATTGAACTTAGTGCTAGAAGGAATCGTTTCAGCGTAACTGTGGACAATGATGCCTCTGCAGCAGCTCATGCCAGCTCGCCATTTTATATTTTTTCTGGAGGACAGTATTATTTTGGTGGTAAGCATTATTCCTTTACAGAATATAAGCAATACTCTAATTGTTAAATAATGGCTTGAAAGCTAAGAGGGTTTTAATACTGGTACATGTAACAGCAAATGCTTTCATAACTTAAAAGTTAATACAGTGAATACATGTAAAAAAAATAAAAATAAATAAAAGGTCAAGCTACGCTGGTCAGATATGATGTTTTAAAACAAAAGCCTGTCCATAATAAAATGTATGCTAATAAACCAAAAATGTCAACTATTGTATTCACATTATTTACCATGTGTTATAGTCAGTGACTATAGTCCAGCTTAGGCTTGAATAATAAGATTAAACTTGTGATCTTCTCTTAGCCCTCAGTGGACAGAGGTCTGTGTCACAAAAAAAAAAATACACACATTTTGACTGGCCATGTTTACAGGCAGGCTCAAATTGAGGCTCTAGACCACTCACTCACCTTCTCTGCTCCAAGGTCAATGCAGAGGAAGCTCCCATTGACACAGCTACCCCAGGTGTTACCACTCAAAGACCTTTTGTAGGCACCACAATTCATTTACATTCTCTATGTGGTTTTATTACAGGTTGTCCTGAAATCATCAGTAATCAAGGATGCAAGAATCCCTTCAATGTTTTTCAAGGATGCATGAGACTTATATCTATAGACAAGCAGGATGTGAATCTCATCCAGGTGCAACAAAGAATCACAGGGCGTTTCAATGACTTGCACATAGACTTGTGTGGTATTATAGACAGGTATGACTGTGTTTTTTTTTTTTTTTTAAGCATGGAATTTGGATCAAGTCAGTTAGTTTTACAACTTGGCAAACCTTAATACAATCAGCACTCACATATCCAACCTATAAAATTTTGACTTCAGTGACAGTTAAACGTGAGTGATGCATATCTGATTATTTCATTTTGGCCTGTTTCAACCCTTATCCATTTTTCAGGGAACACAAAAAAAATACAATATCAAAAATACATATCTGAAAGGACTGTGTTTTAAAATAAGTAGGCTTCCATTTAGATTTACTGTGTTGGTTTTGTTGGTACAGTACTACATTTTCAAAAGAAGAAGTATTTTAATTCAGAACGGTTTCTGAAAATATCACTTGCCAAAAGAGACGACACGTGGACTGTAATACAGTACATACTGTGGCAGGGGGGAGCTGAATTGCAAGACAGTGAGGGAATGGACCTGATTATGGACAGGGGAGTACTCTAAATAATGTGTGTTTGTAAACTGTGTTGTTCTTGTTCAGATCTGTTAGCGTTCTCTGTGTGTTTTGGTGCTTGTGTGACTGAGAGCTGAGACTGCCTGTGTGTGAGTATGTCACTGAGTGGGGTGGGAGCAGGTGTGACTCGACCAGTGAGGGATAGGGAGTGTCTGCAATACCTGTTTTCGTTTCTTAAAAAAATGCAAAATCTCTACAGAACCTTGCCTTTAACTTCTAACATTTGTGCGTGCGCAGAAAGGCTCAAAAAGGCAAACGCTAACTTATTTCATGGCTAACTTATTTCCTGTGACACTGGCAACCCCGCAGGTTAGTTCTACAGTACTTTTAAATCTGGTACATATTGTAGCATTGTGTAAAATTCCCCATTAACGACCCAAAAGAAAAATGAAATCAAAATGTTACCCATGCACAGAACTGCATAAAATGTAAAAGGCAATGCAATTAAGCAAAAGATTTAAAAAAAAACAAAAAAACAACAACAACCCAGTTTCCAGAATTAAAACAATATCCAAAGTCAGTATTCAAAATTCCAGAATATAGTGATCAATAAGGCCCTAATGTCACAGTTCACTTGCAAATTAAAATGCACAAAAGCAACAAAAGATCACAGATAAAAACTGTAAAAAATGCATCATAGTATCTAAAAATGATGAAGTTTTTTACATCGCTTAGCTTGTCTCGTTCACTTTGTTTTTGCTGCATTTTTGTCATGGGAAATTGGAGGAAGCGCTGTGTAACCGCACAATCAAGACAGACTGATTTGACATGCGATAAAAAAAGTTAAAAAAATAGAAAAGTGCTGATGAAGAAGTAGATTGTAACATTGTAGCATTGAAGAGATGGGCTTTGTATCAGAAAAATGGTGAGAGTCGGAAATCGCGTGTGACGGGTAAGTGCATTAATTTGTCACACACACACACACACACACACACACACACACACACATACACATATATATATATATATATATATATATATATATATATATATATATATATATATATATATATATATATATATATTGATTTTATTATTAATACAAGGGTGGTAAAAAACATGACTGATGTGTATTTGGGTAACAGATATCCGAGTGCTGACTGTAGTCTAAGATAAGATTCACTGCAGTGGTTGCAGTAGTTGAATCAACATCATTGTTTGCCCATTATTTAATTTTTTTGCACACTGAATTTTTTTTTACTATTAATATTTGTCATTGTTAATATATGAATGACAAGTAGTTATATTAATAATTATATTGTAATGAAAAAGAAAAAATGGACCTGTAACAGGGAGAGATCTGTGCTGACTCTGCTGGCGTGTTCACGGGCTGCAGGAAGAGGGCGGCAGTCGCCCAACAACCGCCTGTGAGTCATGGCAGTGACACGGGGAGGTGGGAAAGTGTGAGTGTGGACTTTCCCCCTCTCTGAATGGCCGAGAGGCGGGTCTTGGGTGATTGTCGGTCCTATAAAATAACGCTCTGTTGTTTCCTCAGGTCTGCCCACTTAGACGCGCTAAGGGTGCGGACACTTTGATTCGGGACCGGGAATCAGCGAGACAGAGAGAGAGAGCGGGGAACCCTTGGGCAGACCCCGGCGTATTGTGAAAGAGCAGGCGAGATAGCCGAGAGAGTAGGACGGTGATCCGGGTCGTGCGGGTAGCGGCGACCGGGATAACGCTGCCGAGTGCAGCACCTTTTATTTGTAGTTTTATTACTGTTTTATTTTCCCTTGTTCTTTTCGCCTTCTGTTTTCATTATTATTTCTTTGAGCACCTGCGAGTGCATTTGCGGTTCGTGTACCAGCTGTGGTATTTCCGTGGTGCTGTCTATCATCGTTGATAGGCAGCCCACGGTCAACAGTGCCCTCTGCCGGAGAGAAAAAAAAAAAAAAATAACCGGTCTAAAATAAAACTGGGCACCTGTGTGGTGTTTCCAGAATACACCTGTCTGTCTCCTGGTCAGTGAATTACCCACACCCCTTTCACAGGACCATAAACAAATATATAATGAAATACACAGCAAGTAAATATCATCAGAATTTAGAGCACGTTCACAATATTAAATTGTCCACAATACCTACAGAGAAAAGAAATATATGTGAAGCCTGCAAAGCAGTATACTAAATTGATACTTTCCATCCAACTATCTGTCCATCCACTTGTCTTTCACACGCCATAACTCACAAACTAAATAAGTCCTGGAAGTCATTGTCACACAGGTAGATTAGGACATATGGATGACTGTAGGAAACCTTTGACTTTTAATCTTGAGGTCAAGGTCACACAATACCAAGCCAATTGTCCATTTTCGATGTTCTCACAATAGGAGTAGATCTGATTTTCTATTAGATTCTGTAGAATTAAACAGTTAGGTACTTGCTTCCTATTGCATTTGAAGTGCATCTATGAATCTTAAGTAGGTCAAAAAAGCATCTGTTTTCGTCTTTCTCAAAGTACCAGTACTATTGACCAAGAACCAAAACCACTGACCCAACAGTGATCGGCTTCATTGTTCTTTGTGAAAACTCTGAATATTTTTTAAACAAATTGTAGATGTAGGTATTGCTACTTTGACTTTTCTCCACATAGTTAAAATGTTCAATATTTCCTTCTTACCGCCCCTTTTCTTCATCATAGTTTTACTGTTAATTAATATTTATTGTTTTGGCCTAAACATCACCTCCCATTAGTACCTACTCCTGTGCATTTTTGCTTTCTCAGACTCAAACTGTTTGCCTGTAGCTAGTATTGTCCTCTTGGAGTGCCTGCTACTGTAAGTTTCTAGCTGCTGTTTCAAGGCCAGCTGTGACTTGCTTCTTGTCACTGACTTCAACCTGGTTAGGGGTCTGTCTCCCAGCATGTCTTCTTGATTGAGGTCATGTTGTTAGCACTATCTCCTGACAAGAAGATGTGATGTCCCGTGTCATCTTTATTATTTATGTCTGTGTCACCGCATATGTGGAGCACTACAGACTGCTAGCTGTTGTTTCATTGCCTGCTGTGAGTGCCTTTCCTGGCACTGCAGCACAGCAAGGGCTCCATCTTTTATTCCATCACCTTGATTGGGCTTGTGCTATTAGCACTGTTTATGCTGAACAGGTTTAGTGGTAGGCCCGGCATTGTACCACTCCTTTTTTGGCTCCAGAGTGTTGTCTTGACTGATAACAGGGTTTTGTTTTCTCGTGCTGTGTGTTGCATTTTTTTTTTTTTTTTTTGCTTCACTCTTTTTTGTTATTCTCTTTTACTACATGTTATTGCAATATCCAAGTGTAATGAGCTTGGGATTTCAAGGAGGACATGTCTCACAGTGCCTATGGCTGTACGATTTCTTATGTGAATTAAATACTGTACATATCAGTACTGTTTGACCCATAGGAATCCTGGTTTTGATAAGCACCTGGTGCAAATCTATCTCACCTTATGGCACCTTACTCATCATCCAGCCTAAGCACTACTCAACACAGACGTGTCCTTACCCAGGAAGGCTGTGTTCATAAATTATGTCTTGGTGGATGACAATTTATTATTATTATTATTATTATTATTATTATTATTATTATTTTTTTTTTTTTTTTTTTTTTACAGAGACCTGGGTTCTGTATCAGGTCACCAGGAAATGTCCTATCTTCTCAATGTCATCTCTTCTGTTTTCTCAAAGCAGCTCAGTACAGTGTTAGTTTGTTTGTCTTTCCTGTCCATGGTCATATTATTTATGCACAATTTGTTCAGTGGTCGCTGGTATGAAAAGTGATTTATGGATTGAATTTAGTGGAGATTATAAATACAGAACTGTTGACTTTGTGTTTGAATGCCCCACACTGGCTGCGGTTACTTGGACAATTTCTATTAAACACTGGCTATCATAATCAGATCTGTGGGTGGGGGGGGGGTGGTGGGGATTTTTAATGAAAATAGCATATCCCCTTCTATACATAATGAATTTATCATATTTCTAATTCTATTTGCAGTAAATGGTGATTAATTACAGTATATGATCATATGACATACGACCTAGATCAGTTAACTCTAGAATGGAAAGATCTGTTGATCAATCACATACTGTATGTGTGTGTGTGTGTGTGTGTGTGTGTGTGTGTTTATATATATATATATATATATATATATATATATATATATATATATATATATATATATATATGTTTTAGACTCCTAGCATGATTACCAATGACATAATTAATCAAAGAAGTTTAGGGTCGAATTGCTTAATATTGACCTTCATTCACCTTAACAAAGTTTTTAATTTAGTTGCTTGTTATTTTTAAAAGCTGGTTGGGGATGATTTAATAAATTGGATGAAAAACAATGTTGTGCCAAAATCATCCAGTGACTGTTTGCGGTTGTGCATCTACAGTAGAATCCCTTGAGGATCAATAGGCCCTTTTTTATTGCAATTTTCATAAATACCATTTCTAGAAATGTTACAATGCATCTGTATGCAGATGATGCTGGAATTTACAGTGGTGCCAACAGACCTTGCACAATTATTTGACAATTTATGTGACTGCTTTGCTAAAAATTATCATTTGTTGAATGATAAAGAAAGTACTGATGATATGGATATTTTGGAGTGTGGATATGTACAACTTCTATTTGTGCTGGTTACCTTACAAACCAAGAAGATGAGGAATTGGAGAATCTTCTTACAGTGCTAAACTGATTCTGGATTTGAAATATGAAACATGCATAACAGCACTGTATCACATAATGGAGACAGTGTATATGTATGTGTAATGGAACTGTACTTATTTGTCCTGTATAGGAGACTGTGTTGTGAATGTTATTTTTCAGGCCCTACGGTATTTTTAATAGTGAAAATTCTGTAATATCATCTGTATTGACTTTAAAAACACTTTGGATCTTTTCAGATGCTCTCCAAACTATTGTGAACACGGTGGCAAATGTTCTCAGTCCTGGAATACATTCTATTGTAACTGTACAAATACTGGTTACACTGGAGCCACGTGCCATAGCTGTAAGTATTGATTAATTAAAAATATCTAAAACTGGTTGGGGGGGGGGGCTATATTTTCCACAAGGTCAGAGTTAAGGGGCTTTGCTATTAATCATGTCCAGCAGCTCCAGTTGATAACCTTACAAGGATAGTGTATTGATTTGGACTAAATTAGTTTAATTTAATTTAATAATCTGAAAAACTTCAAAAACACGCCCAACCACCCCCCCCCCCAAAAAAAAAAAAAACACCTGAATATTTTGCCTACATCTGCAATTGCCTATAAGTCTGGTTGATTAGCATATAGCCTTTATTTATTTATTTTTTTAAATCTAATTCAGACAATTATTTGTCAATTTCTTGTGTGTCTTCTATCCTATTTCAAAAGTTGCCTGACTGCAGTAACTCACTGACTGATTAGGGGGACAGAAGATTAATGGTCTACCTCTGTTTCCGACATCACTTCTTTTTCACGTGGAGATCAAAAGCAGCCTTATATATTGAAGCCTGGACTTGTTGGATGCCTCACCAGCAGTAGTCGCTGAAGCACGATCAAGCAAACTCGCCCCACTTTTCTCCCCAACCCTGTGGAAGTGCATAGGCCAATGCAGCTCTCCTTGTTGGTTCCCAATTTAATATGACATTAATTATAATAATAATACATGTTGGAAAAATTCTACTAAAAAGATCAAGTAAAAAATAATGGCTTCACTGTTACAGTTAATTGTATGGAGAAAAAAAAATAGAAGGTCTATAAACATTTTGTCAGGTGTATCAAATGTCTCTTCAGTAGTATTTATCAAAAATGTTCACTATAATTGCTGTCAAGGTCATTAAGGGTTTATTTTAAAAAGTAATTTTTTAAAGCGAGTGCAGAGCTTTTTGATGCACTGTTTACATCTAAAACAAGGATGCTAAAAGCAAGGCCCGACAACCCATTTAATGCAGCCCGAAGCATCACTCCAATTGAACCTTATATGTGGCCTCCAATTAACTGAACAGCTGCCAAGCACTTGATTTACAGAAGCCTTATACAGCAGAGGTGCCCAAAGCGGTTTCTTGATATTAAGCAGCATGCAGGCAGGCAGGAGAGCAGGATTATGTAGGAACTCACATCATAATATAGGAAGATATTTCTGCATGTACTGCGCATGAACCCTAATGACAGACTGACACAAAGGTTTCTACGTGCAGCCAGTTTGTGAGACTGTGAACTCAGCTACGCGAGCAATGGCATCAGCGGGAAACAAATGAAAAGCGCAAGAACAGTTTCGAACATTTTAAGACCAATGGACAGAAAACATTTTTGTAATTTGAGGAGGGCGGCAAACCTGTCTGTCTTCTGTGCAAACAGCCCCTTGGAGTCACGGAAGACTATAATAATGTCACTATGAAACAAAACACAGCATATGATCAATAATATAATTTATTTCAAAAGTAATGACATCATTTACTCTCCTTTAACTCAACCCTATCCAGAGACAACTTACTTGACTGGAATTGTAGAATTCCCATTGCCTCAATAGTAATCGACTGCAGATTAAAGGACCATAAAAGTTTTTTTTTTTTTTGGTTTTTTTGTTCACAATTTATTGACTATGTTGTTATCATCACGGACAACATGAATAAATGCTAATGATTTAATTTTACAATTTATTGAATTTACTGTTACTGGCATTGTTAATAAATCTCATTTTTTATGTATTAAATTGACTTTTATCAACAATAGGATATAGTAAATGATTTGATACTTTTAATTTATTGAGACAGCTGTTGAGTGCCCAGTCCGATATTTAGGGCCTCATTTACAAAGCATTTACCATACGCAAAACATGATTATCGTGCACAGTTCTGTCCCCGTCCTGTTTACTATTCCCATCTCCATGCAGAAAACAAGGATTTAGTCGATGCAAAATGAAAGAGGTGGAATAGCACCACTGCCTCATTTGCATTGAATTAATTATGTTTACATATACAAAGCAGGATGTTAAACACAGATAATGAGATGCCTTACATTCATGAGCTATTCTTGAAGGTCTGACAAGGATTTATTTTTCTTTTTTTTATCTTAGTCTAGTTGCAATTCACCTTTTATCTCGCTCTCATATGTTCTTACTTTACACATGAATGTTGGTAGCTTTATAATGATGTTCACTAATGATGTATTTTTTCCCCCACACAAATGAACAAAACACTCCCCTGCATTAATTTTGATTTCTCTGTGAACACAGGAAAATGGGACTTAAAAAATAATCTCTTCTGTACCAATTTTAAAATGAATTAAAACAATTCTGTAAAAAAAAAAAACATAATATATCTATATTCTTTTTTATAAGTTACAAGGAAAGTGTGTCATACAAATCTGTAGAATATGAAGATAACAAGAGTGATTCTAGAGGTTAGCAAAAAACCTAGGTTGGCAAATACCTGTATATTGGTGTTTTGTACTAAATCCAATTTTGGCAAAATCCTGTGTAATTGAACAACAAGACGATGGAAATAAAACCTGCCTTAGACAAGAGAGGGCGCTGCTGCTTCTGCCCAGTGACGCCTCCCAAAAAATGACATAATTTGTTTAGCAGTGCTTCTAAGAATGCATTATGATTAGGGCATCTGAATGTCAGTTTTAACTGATAAAACCCGATAAAACACCCCTGGTACGAAAAAAATGAAATCAGTGGATAACCAATAAACATCGGAAAACACAGGAAAAACTATGGAAATGGTTAATCAATTCATGTTGACTTTACCCTTTTTCTATTAAAAAATAAAACCTACTACAAAAATAATAAATACATTCCCCAGTGATGCTGGGCAATGTCCGCCTTCCTGACTTGCATCTATCATTGACTCGTTCTGAATACTTTAAATCCGCCCTAACTACTGAGTTGACAGCACATTCCTATATTTCATTTCTATTGGAGACTCCACTTGCAAGATTTTAAACGAGATTACAATCAGGATGGAGGCTTGTTAGCAGGATTTAAAACTGTATTACGTTTAAGATACGGAGGATTTAAAAAAGAATTGTGGCAAAATGTACAAAAATGCGTACACACAAAAACCCCAGAAGAATGTGGCTGGGTCCATAAGGATTTTGTTGTGGAAGACAGCAAAGGAAAGATGGTACAACTTAAGTGTGCAAGTACTGTCGATTTACTATTATACATATTTTGACAGAAAAAAAAAACAACAAAAAAACACTGAATCATTTGGGAAAGTAACCGAAAACACTAATTTCAAACAGTAAATCAAAAACGAAAGCCCCCAAAAAAAGATTTACATAAAACTCGAAAATAGCTGAAAAATAACCACTGAAAAATACAATTAATAAAACCTGAAAAACAGAAGCCCTAATTATAATTTAACCCAGAGGCCATTTCTCTAGTATATTACACGAGAAAAACATGTGATATACTACCTGTAGGTCAACCCAACTGTGTCACAATAACTTTGGTTTACTTCTTTACTAGTCCTTGATCTCATTACTGATAATTTGGAAAGAAGATATTCACCAGCTAGAAAAATAGCACACTAAAATCATGTAAGTTTGAGCTGGAGAGATATTTGGAGGAAACACATACAGATTCAAAAAGACAGGAGCCTATGTCAATTCCTTCAGATATTCCACCTATCAATCCACCCGAATACCAAATGGAGGACTGTGCACATAAGTGGAAAGAAGTAGAGTAAGTTATGAAAAAAGCAAGGGCATCATCATCTCCAGGGCCTAAAAGAGTTCCATATAGAGTACACAAGAGTGCTTCTGGAGTTCTATGAATCCTGTGGAAATTGGTGAAAGTGGCATGAGAAAAACAGGTTGTACCAAGAACATGGCACCGAGCAGGTGGAGACTTTATACCAAAAGAAAAGGATTCTACAAGCATCGGTCAGTTTCGTCCTATTTCCCTATTAAATATTTTCTTCAGCATTATTGCTCAGAGATTGTCAACCTAGCTATTAAAGAACTGCTTCATTGACACTTCAGTACAAAAAGCAGGCATTCCGGGTTTCCCAGGATGCTTAGAACACATCAGTGTAATTCAATCAGAAAAAAGGAGAGGAAGGAGCTCCATTTGACATTCCTGGATTTGGCTAATGCATATGGTTCAGTGCCACATGAACTTCTTTGGGCAGTATTTGATTTTTTGACAATAATAAATTTAGTGAAAGCCTAACTTGGAGATTTGCAATTTAGTTTTTCAGCTTCAGAAATCAGCACTACATGGCAATGCCTAGAAGTAATGGAATAATGGCAGGATGTACCATTTCTCCACTGGCTTTTACCATAGCAGTGGAAGTAATTATAAGGGCATCAAAATGGGTAGTGGGAGGAGAGCGCTTGGCTTCTGGAAAGCGACTACCACCAATTCGAGCATACATGGATGGCATGACAACAATGACTACAACAGTAGCATGCACTAATCGGTTATTGGGCAAATTAACCAATAACACTGAATGGGTACGAATGCAATTCAAGCCCACTAAATCAAGGAGCATCTCTATAATTAAAGGTGAAGTAGTAGATAAAAGGTTCTACATTAATGGTGAGGCAATACCAACCGTGTCCGAGAAGCCAGTGAAAAGTCTAGGGAGATGGTACGATGGGGATCTAAAGGACACAGTTCATGTGGGACAAGTTAGACAATAAGCAGTGGAAGGGTTGAAGAGCATAGACAGCAGCGCTTTACCAGGCAAACTGAAATGCTGGTGCTTTCAGTTTGGTCTACTGCCAAGACTGCTGTGGCCACTGACTGAGTACAAGGTTTCCTTGACAACAGTTGAGAAACTGGAAGCTTTAATCAGTTCATACGTCAGGAAATGGTTGGGAGTTCCACACTGCCTCAGCAGAGTGGGACTTTATGGTAAAGGAATACTGCAGCTACCAATCTCTGCTGTAACCGAGGATTTTAAGTGTGCAAAGGTCTGACTGAAAATGACATTAGTAAATTCACGTGACAAATGCATAAGGGAGGCAGCACCTGTGTTGAAAACTGGAAGAAAATGAGCAGCAAAGAAAGCTGTGGAAGATGCTAAGGCTGCCCTTCGAATCGGAGATATTATGGGGCAAGTTCAGAATGGAACAGGAGGTTTTGGTCTCAGTTCAGCTCCTCCTACATGGCACAAGGCAACCCCGGCTCAACGGAGGAAGCTGGTAGTCAATGAGGTGCAAAAGCAGGAGAGGATCATATGTGTAAAGGCTGTTTCCCAGGCCAAGCAGGGAGAATGGATGAGATGGGAGAATGTGGAACAATCCAAGATTGGCTGGCAAGACCTATAGACAATGGAACAGAGCAGGATCAGTTTCCTCATCAGGTCTGCATATGATGTTCTTCCATCACCACAGAACCTAAACCTCTGGGTGGGTGAGAATCCCTCTTGTCCTTTGTGTTCAATACCTGCAACATTAAGGCACATTTTGACCGGATATAAGGTGGGTCTTAGCCAAGGACGGTTTACTTGGCGCCATGACCAGGTGCTGCGATGTTTGGCCTTAGCATTGGAAGACAAGTGTAACCTGACCAATAAGTTGCCAAAAACAAACTACACAGACAAACACGGTGATTTACTTTAAGTTATAAAATTATTACCTCTGTCTCCAATCCTGTTCTACACTCACCGAACACACAACACCGAGTGGGTGAAAACATGCAGCTTTTATGCAGCTGTACCGAGAGTCGATTGCTAATCAATCATTCAATTGGAGTTCCAGTCGATAAATATCGTATACATTACATTTAAAAAAGAAAAAAACAAACAAAAAAACACTAATTTTAGTTGAAATGATACAGTTATTTTGAGTGTCCTGGGAGACTTCTCTGATAGCAGAGGAGAATCATTCTGCAGTGTAAGCACTTCAAACATATCTAGTTATTAAGATTCAGTGTTTTGTATGCATTTTCTTTGCATTTGAATGGTTTTTTGCAGCCTTGCCTAACAAACATACAATGAAAAATGTTTTGAGAAAAACCAAGGGTTTATGTAGAAATATGATATTAGCACATACCCAGGACAAAACAGCTGCCATCTAGCAGACTTGGGTTTGTAACTATCCTGTCGTTCTAACAGACAGATCCACCAGCAGTGTACAGATGAACATTTATAATTCAGTGCTTTTACATTTGGGAGACTTTGGTCTGAAATTAAATTTAGGGAAAAAAGTTTATGTACTATCTCACCAACAGCATTTGAGATAAGAACCATTTGAATGTCTCTGCTTTTCTATTAATAATGTACTTCGGATGAGGCGTAAAACCGAGGTCCTATTGCAAGTGACTCTGTAGCTGCAGTTGCAATGCATAGTTCACCCCCTAGTCTCTGTAAGTCTCTGGATATAAGTATCTGCTAAATGACTAATTAATAATAATAAGCCTTTGGTTTCCCAGTTCAGTTGAATCGTGCTGTTTCTATTGTAGCAAGTATGTGTATTACACACCAAGGTAGAGCTGTAGTATATCTGTGAAAGAAGTTTCTGAACCATGCATAGGTCACTGTAATTAGTAGGTAACATCCGTGTGTATAATGTGTATGAAGGTAAAAGGATCAGTAATGATAAATGGATTGTAATGTGTTTTGCAGATAACAAGGAAAAATATACAGCTGTTTCAATGTTAGATATACTTTTCAATTTTCAATTTTCAGTTGGGGATAGTATGAGGAGACATGTATATTCTGCACACACATTGCTTTTACATGCTTTGTTTTTATGTGTTTCCTTTTATTTTTATTAACTTTAAATTGTGGGAGGGGAACTATATATCGATGTGCCAGAGAACTAACTGCATACAATTCCAGGGAACTGTATTCTGTGCATAAAATGCCAGGGAACCATATGTATTAAGCACCAGAGAACTATTTAATGTGTACATAAAATGCCAGTGAGTGATATATAGATAAAATGCCAGGAAATCAAGCTATATACAGTACATAAAATGCCAGGAAATAGAACTATATTAATCAAATACCGTGGAAGATAACTATATGCACATTCCAGGGAAGTGAACATATTTTTTTTAATTTTCACTGTCATATCTGCTTCTGTTTTAGCTCTAAAAATGTCAAGTAAACCACACACAATCCGATTCCTAAAAAATACAAAACAATTTACAGCAGATTTACTTCAGCACACTTTGCTTGAAATTAAAATGTACTTTATTATTTTTAATCGCCTCTAAGCTGTCCCCTCAGACGGGCTCGAGTCTCAGCTTCAATTTGGTCAACCTGCTACGCTATCTGAAGTTGGAAAAAAGATCTATTTGCTTTAGAAGTTTTGTTTTAATTTCATTACAGTTGGAAAAAGCCATCTCTTTCAAACTGCAGACAGAGCAGAGTAAATGTGGAATTATTATTTCCGCTGTTCTACCTTAACTTGACGGTGTGTTACTATGGAAACATAAAAGTGGTTCCATGAGTTCAAAAGTACTGACTGCAAGATCAAAAAGGATGGTGTAGATTTTGTCAGTTTTTATGCAGAAAGCCTTTTATTAAAGTTCTGTTGTATGTACAGTAAATGCTTAGTCGTTAACGTGACGAGTTTACGGTAAAATCTACTGGCCATATTAAAATTGAAGTTCACATTTTGCGACCTGATTTTACCCATTCTGAGGAGTATGTATATTTTATTATTTTTAACCCTCTATAAAATACAACAGAACATTTTTTTACAATATTAATGTTTATTGATTTAGGTCTCAGAAAAATTAATCTGTTCATACATTTTTCTGTGTTTTGCTTTCTTCTTTTCTGGTTTTTGTGCAGTGCCTTGAACCTTGTGGTATGAAAGTAGCTCTATAAATAAAGATTATTATTATTATTATTATTATTATTATTATTATTATTATTATTATTATTATTATTATTAGATTTTTTTTAAATGTTTTTTTATTATCAAAATATGAACATGTATTTTTAAACATACATTGTACGTTTACGACATGTGTTTCTGGATTCGCTTCCACGACGTGCTCAGCAAGTACACAGACCTGTTCACTTGCCATTTCAAATGTTTCAAATCAACAACATCTGCAGCTAATTTTTTTTTTGTTGTCTTGCTGTGAGACTTGTCATTTGTCATGCGAGGAGGCTGAGTACATGTTATGTCTGCTGGGTCATGTGCCTGTGAGGAAGGGCTGATGTTTTTATTCTCACTGCCATCACATATATTAGAATCTGTAATTAAATAAATAAACTGGTTGTTACTTTTAAGGCTGGAGAAAATACACATATGATAATAAGTACTACTACCACATTATTATTATTATTATTATTATTATTATTATTATTATTATTATTATTATTATTATTATTATTATTATTATTGGTCTAACCTTTCATGTGTTTTTTTACAATATGCATTGCCCTCTTGTATCTTACTTACTATTTAAGACTTTAAAAACAACAGTTTTAATTTGTATGTTTAAACATACACTGTACCATAGAGGGTGAAATCCTCCAAATATAATGTCAGTAAAGCAAGTTATTATCATAAACTGTTCTGTGTTGTATGTAATTGCAATATAAACTCTGACTGAGTACTGTACTTGTTGTCTTTTTAAAGCAATTTATGAACAGTCATGTGAGGCATACAAGCACAAAGGAAACACATCAGGCTTTTACTACATTGATTTAGATGGAAGTGGACTACAGAGACCGCTGCTAGTGTACTGCAACATGACAGGTAAGCTGCACCATTTCTGTGCTGCTAAATTCTTCTTACTGCTGCAGATACAAATGTATAATTCACATTGAATCAGGAATAGGTCTGCCATTGACTTATAACAACCTGTGCCTCTCCAGGCGCCTGCAGGCCTGCCTGTGTGCAATTCAGACATGCATGGTCTTCCGACGCTGTACTTCTGTAGTGGCTTCACGGCAGGCTTGCAATGCAAAAAAAGTGGACAGCTGACAGCACACATTCCGGTGGACGCAAGTGCTCGTCCTCATCTCTCCTTAGTTAGTGCGAGGGTTGCAGTGGTGAGCCGGGTTGAATAATTGGGCATCCCAAATTGGGAGAAAATCGGGGGTAAAAATTGCAGATTCCACATTTTTAAAAAGAAAAAAATTTGCATATGTTTGTTTTTAAATTTAACATGTTATGTCATTTGTAAAACTAACATCTTGCATTATTTTGTTTCTTTTAAGATAAAACATGGACTGTGCTACAACACAATAACACACAGCTGACTAAAGTGAGAGGCTCCAGTGGGCTCAATCAGCACGCAGTTTGTTTTAACTACACAGCCAACATGGAACAACTCCAGGCTATAATTAACCAAGCAGAGTACTGCGAACAGGAGCTAGCCTACCACTGTAAAAAGTCACGCCTTTTAAACACACCTGGTAAGTTGTTTTTTGTTTAAAAGGAATATTGCTTGACAAATCAATATAAGCCCGGTTTTACTAAGATTTTGCACCAGTGCAATAAAGGAATGAACTGTATTAACTTGTATATTTAGGTTTCAAAACGAGAAGTACACACATGCATACATAAATACTGTTGCGGGTCAGCTAGTGAAATCCAAAAAAGGCATCTTTCATTTGCTAGGTTACTACTATTGCGCAGCCCCTGTTGACTGCAATGCTAGAAAGAGACGACAGGCAATTCAGAGTAAATGTGGTCCCATCTATGGTGCTACTTGGACTGGAGTTTTAATGTTTTCTTTAAGTTAGCGCCTTTCTATCTTTCTGTGAATGTAAGTTCTCTTTGTGCAGGTTATAGACAGAACAGAACAGACAGAGGCAGCTTTCTTTGAATTGCTGCACAGCTGTACAAGAGTTATGCAGCAATATCCTTTTTGTAGCGAGGTGACCAGAACTAAACCCAATATTCTAGATAAGGTCATACTAATGCATTGTAAAGCTTTAACATTACTTTTAAATATCTTGATTTAAATCCACTTTCCCGACATTGTCTAGATGAAGACATTTGTGAGTCAACAGAAACTACTAAGTTTTTTTCATAGATTCCTTCTTCAATTTCAGTATCTCCCATATAATATTTATAATGCACAATTGTGTTGCCTGCGTGCAGTACATTACACTTTTCTTTATTAAATGTCATTTGTCATGTGTCTGCCCAGTTCTGAATCTTGTCTAGATCATTTTGAATGACCTTTGCTTACTATAACAGAAAAGAAATCATTAATGTAGATTAGGAATAGCAGAGGACCTAATACTGATCCCTGTGGTACTCCACTGGTTACCTCGCTCCACTTTGAGGTTTCTCCTCTAATCACTACTTTCTGTTTTCTACATGTTAACCACTCCCTAATCCATGTACATGTGTTTCCTTGAATCCCTACTGCATTCAGTTTGAGATGTAATATTTTATGCGAGAATTTGTCAAAAGCTTTCGTTTGTTGTAGAATGTGGTCCAAAGTTCAAGGAAGGTGAAGCCTTCCTGTGTGCACCACGGTTTCAGCCATGCATTTAGATGATTTATTTCCAGCTGTCTATATGGTCCTTGGCAAGGCGCTAGCAGTATCCCAGTTTTAGTCTTGTCTTTTAATTTCCTTCCTAGAGCTCTGAATTTGTTTTGCAGGGATTGTGGCCTCTTCTAATGTTGTTTATACCAATGTGAACGACTACTACCGGGTTGTCTACTGTTTGTTCTGTTGTAGTAAGGGGGTCCAGACTGCAAACTGAACTTGCTGTGTTTCTCAATATGGAGTCCCCAACAGTCATAACCTCCCTTCTTTTTGCTGTCTGGCCAGCACTGTTTATAGTAGTGTTCTGTGATACCTCATTTAGGGAGTGTCGATCCGATAATAGATAACAAAATAACACAGAAATACTTTCCTTTTTATAACTAGGCCAGATGTTTTACATACAGGGGTATCTTAGACGTGCCCAAACAGTGTGAGAAAGGAATGAAAAAATGAAGTACTGTTGAAGCACTGTTGTGGAATCTGATTTACATGGTTACTTCAAGAAATGGCTTGACGAGGTTCTTGCTAAACAACCAAATGAGCAAGATAGGCCAAATGGACTTCCTCATGTTTGTAACATTTCTTATGTTCTTAAAAAGTCACTACAACATAACACATCCATGAATCTATACTGTTTAGTTGTGAAAAATTAAACATTAAGCATTGTATTTTAAATGCTACATTTCCAAAGCAAAACACATGGGCCACTAATTTAGATGCCTTCCTCTTACGTGCTATTAGAACATAATTCTGTTTCAAGCTAAATGTCTCATTAAAATAATGCCCCAATAAACATTAAATGAGAACATAAGACATTTTACTAACAAGAGGAGGCCATTCAGCACACCAGGCTCATTTGGTTGTTAAAGATCTTGCAAATAAATTAAATTAGACAAAAGACTACCACTATACTTTTTATACCACTTTAAAAGTATTTTATGAATATAGCACATTATTCGGAATATTATTACAGTTGTTATTTTTTAATGCCCTGGAACTTTCAGAAAATATTGAAGTATACAAGCAATAAAGCCCTCCACATCAGGTATTACCCTGTATTTGGAAGCTTTAAATGTGTCAGAGCTTTGCCTCTGGTTTCATTGCAAACCAAACTCTATAATCCATGGCAATTAACTTTGTGACATGTTTTTTTTTTTAAACTAAAGCAAATTAGTTCATGTAGAACAAATACACAATACAGAATGATAAAGAACAGACATCACATTATATAAACTACAGTCACCTATCTTTTAAATGTACGTTTATTTAATTCAAGCTGATCTCACCACTTGGGATTTCTCAGGGCCCCGAGCAGGCCCATTGGTAAATTGAAGTATGGTTGTCTAGTAAAGGGTAGGGGTCCCAAACTGAGCCTTTGTCCAGGGCTCACAAAAGGTAAACCTCATCCTGAATGTATCTGTGTACTAGTTATGATTTTTTTTTTTTTTCAACACCTGTACTTTACAAACTTTTTAATTGCAAGGTGAGATTTTATTTTTAACCTACATATTTTTTCTCAGCTCCAGGCAATCCAGTGTTTTCTGATAATCTGAATTAGATTACTTCTCTGTTTATTTTATGTAGCCTAATTTCTTTGTTGATCATGGCTGGAGTTCATTATTAAATCATACTTTTTGGAAAAATGTATGTTACCTTGCATATGCAGAGAACCTCATTCAGCTACAAGATTCATTTTAACAGCTAAAAAAATAAACTGCAGCTATTTCCATATCTTTTGGGTGAAACAAAATGGTTGTTCCCTTGCACTTGTAAAAAGTGTTTGTAAACAGGACACTGAGTATGTACCACTTTATTTTAATTAGATTGTGTCTTATTATGGGCCTGCATGTAAGTTACTGGACAGTAAATAATATATACTTGCCATCCCATCCTGAACAGCATGGAGTGTGGGTGCAGTTTTCAAACATTCTACTTTTTCAGGTTGTTCTTCAAATGAGAGTAATGCATAGCTTCATCCAACCTGGCCTCTTTCAGCTTATGAAACACCTACATTAGTAAAAAGATAAAACATAAATTCTCAACATTTCACTTCTCATACTACTATACTACTATAACATACTATGACAACCATCAGTTTAACATGAATATGAACTGCTAAACATTCCTATTTTTTACAAACCAACACTTTTAAAAAAAGGGCCCTATTTCTATATTACAAGTAAATGACAACATACATTTTAGTTGTGATATAAGGCATTTTTGTAATGAGAAATTCAGCTCTTTGTATTTTTTGTTTTCTTCTAAGAAGCGATTAAGTTGTTTTAGTTTCTCCACTTCCTCCCTCACTTCCGTACATCTTTGAATGTTTTTTTTTTTTTAAATTTGAGCTGAGATTCAGGCCCAAATTTACAAAGGCGAAAAACCGACTGTGCATAATGTGCGTGTTCAGTACGGCCGCACTCATCGTCAAAATAACGACCAATTTTATAAGATTAATTAGGTAAAGCAAGTGATTCCGCAATCAACCAATTTAAATACCCCTCACCGCAATTAGCGGTGGAGAATTACACACCTCTCACAATAAATAACGGGTTTGGTTCAACCCTGTGTGTGTAGCTACACAATCCAAAAGAAAATGAATGGCACACAAAGACCTCAGCCTGGTACAGATTTACATGCTTTTTTGTACTACATTAAGTTATTTTACTTTTTTTTTAAAGAAAATAATAATGATTTTGTAGCATTATTTTAAAAAATGTGCATTTATTTAAAGGAAAAAAAAACTTGGACCATGAAAGTGTTTGTGGGATAGAACATAATTTCTGCTATACATAGTTACCGTACACTTTACCTTACTTTAAATATAGTAGGCTGCTCACCTCTCATAAAAAACATTTGTCCTTGACTTTTGTCCTTTTTTTTCCAAGCTGGTCAGTGCTGGAATTTCCAGTAGGGCCTGTTAGTCTTTCTGTACATTTAATCCAGAAACGAATTCCTGTCCTATCCTTGACAAATAATGAAATAATCTTTGACCCCAGTTGGAGTTGTTGTTCTTGAGAGCCAAGCGTTGAAACAATCTGCAATAAGGAATGTAGGATTGTTCCTCTTAATTTAGAACATCTTGCAAACGTCACTATAGTGGTGACTTAGTGTTTGTAGACATTTTAAATGCATGTCACCCTGTGGTGTATGTGGCGCTTCACTATCATTATCTCATCTTGAAGCCGTGTGCTGTTGACTGATTTGTTAAACTTCTTTACCTTGACTATTTAAGGCATGTAACAAAGTTTGAAATGTCTTTTTTTCATTTTAACTTTTTAATACAATGAATTCAATAACATCGTCCCAATGTGATTCGTGATTCCTGACTAAAAAAAAAAAAACATGACAATGCTTTGATGTCATTATAGTTTGTCAGGTGGACGTGCTTAATGGACACAACATGGAGTTAGTGCTCTCACATCCCTCAAAAAGCCAATCAATTAGGTAACATCAATCGATGTGTCTGTACCGAGTACATTCTGCTGTATGCAGGATTCACAGTTACTACAAACTTTTACAATAAATTACTTTTGGTTCTGCTGTAACCTTCTACCATTTAATCTACAGCTTCCACTTAGCTCCTAACTCCCAAGACTGTCCCAGACGCACAAATCCCATTACTTATTTTCTGGGAAATTCATCATAGGATCTCATGCACTGCTGTTTCTCTGTTATTGTGCTGTAGATTTCACAAATCCAGACCTCATTTTAGTGACAAATAGCCACCAGATCCAATTACATAGAAGTAAGTTTCACCATGCTATTTCAATATTAACAGATCAGTTAGATTGTCACTAAACACAAGGGAGCCAATAAAGAGCAAATTAATGCTGTAGATGCCGTGCCCACAGTTTGTCTTGGCATAGTGCTGTACAGGAGTTGATAAAGCTGCTGGTAAGAATACCATCTTTCCTTAAATTCTCTTGTAAAGAGGAAATGTATGTTTCTTCTTTATGTAATTCAATGCAAGGCTTCTAGATGTGAACTTAATTACCCAGACAAGCAGTCCGATAATCCAAGTTTTACCCACGAAGAACTTTAAATAAGGTATGAGCAACTACTTTTTCATTTTGACCCATTGGGTATATTATTGAAATCTCAGTAACATCGTGATCCAAAATAAAAAGCAAAAGAAACATAAGGTTATATATATAAGCAATAAGGCACGACAGGGTGTGGGATATACTCTAATATCCATACGTTCCAGGTGCGTTCAAAGTCATGAGGCAAAGGCAATGTTTTAATTAGCAAAAAATATTTTTTATTAAATATCGTTACACCTGCCTGAATTTAGCCTACCTGAATTTAGCAAAAATAGTCTCTTAAAAAATATTTAATAATTAATTAAATAATTAAAAAAATAATTTCAGATGTTGAATTGAACATTGCCATTGAAAGTGCAGTTTTCATTAGTTACACTTTTTGTAATTCTTGGTTTATTCATTACATTTTAAAGTAAAATATTACTGCCCATTTTCATCATGACACAGCACAAATGAGCCTGCCTTTAAATCACACAGCACAAATATGTCTGCCTTTAAATCACGTAGACCCTTCCTCACAAGACCTGCAATAGTATCAGGTGAGAGTGCGTTTTTATTTTTATTTTTTAAATCATCCTTTGTTATCCGGGGTAGTAACAGGAGGTATCCATAATAGATTGCTACAGCTTCACAGTGGCGAGAAAGACGTTATTTGCATGGAATACCCGGTTACTTATCAAAATCAATGCAAGCTTGGTAACGTGAAGAACTACTGGACCAGTGTTAAGAAACAATTTTAAACGATGCAAGGCACAGCAGAAGACAGGATACCCTTGTACTTGGACACATTTAAAAGGTGTGGCAGGAACTGTTGAGATGAATTTATAAATGTTCAGCATCAGCTGTGAAGGGGGTGGGTCCAGTGACAGCAGGCAGGCAGGCCGAAGAACGGGCAGAAAACCCAAATATGATTGTTTTAAATGCATGATACATATTTAAATAGTATATAGTTCACATACATGTAGTTCCTTCAGATCTGTAGATCTGTGTAACCTTTTTCTGTACTGGAAACATCTAAATTATAATAATAATAATAATAATAATAATAATAAATAATAATAATAATAATAATAATAATAATAAGCTCTGTTTAAGTACAGTTATTCATGTTAAGTGCTGTTGGATTCTTTGATACATATTTGATACATATATCTTTGATCCATATTCCGCTGTTGTTGTTGTTGTTGTTGTTGTTGTTAACATGGCTGTTATTCTCAGTTTTAAAACTAATGCAGTAGTTCTGCACCTCTATTAGGTTATGGATTGTCTCAATAGCTACCTTAAATTGAGCCAGCTAGGTTTTGACGGCAGTTGCAGTCGGCTGTGTTTGATTGTAAAAATAATCCAATTCACGCTGCCAAGCAATAACACAATACAGTACATCAGCAGTGTTGCTTATAGCCTGGAATTAACTTTTTTTTTCTTTTATCTACACATCTTCCAAGTGAAAAATATATTTGAGAAATTTGTAGAAAATTAATTAAATGTAGAAATTGAACTAGCAAGGTTGGATAAGTGTCCACTCCCCTTGTAATAGCAATCCTAAATTAGCTTGGGTGTAACCAATCACCTTCAAAATCACACAACAAGTTAAATGGCCTCCACCTATGTTAAATTGTAGTGATTCCTGTGATTTCAGGATAAATTAATCAGTTCCTGTAGGTTTCTTCTGCTGGGTAGTGCATTTCAAAACAAAGACTCAACTATGAGCACAAAGGCACTTTCAAAAGAACTCCGGGACAAAATTGTTGAAAGGCACAAATCAGAAGATGAGTATAAAAAAATATAAAAGGCCTTGAATGTCCCTTGGAGCACGGTGTATGGCACCACCAAGACCCTGCCTAGATCAGACCACCCTTCTAAACTGGATGACAGAGCAAGAAGGAGACTGATCAGAGAGGCTACCAAGAGGCCAATGACAACTTTACAAGAGCTACAGACCAAGACTGGTCAAAATGTGCATGTAACAACAATGTCCCAAGCACTCCACAAATCTGGCCTGTATGGTAGGGTAACAAGAAGGAAGCCAATACTCAAGAAAGCCCACCTTGAATCCCTTTTGAAGTATGCAAGAAAAAAACACTCAGGAGATTCTGTAGCTGTGTGGCAAAAAGTTTTGTGTTTTGACGAAACTAAAATGGAACTTCTTGGCCTAAATGCAAAGTGTTATGTTCAGCGCAAACTCAACACAACGCATCACCCAAAGAACACCATCCCTACTGTGAAGCATGGTGATGGCAGTATCGTGTTATGGGGATGTTTCTCATCGGCAGGGACTGGGGCACTTGTCAGGATAGAAGGGAAAATGAATGGAGCAAAATACAGAGAAGTCCTTGAGGAAAAGCTACTGCCCTCTGCAAAAAAGCTGAAACTGGGACGGAGGTTCTCCTTTCAGCATGACAATGACCCAAAGCACACAGCCAAAGCTACACTGGAGTGGCTAAGGAACAAAAAGGTAAATTTCCTTGAGTGGCCCAGTTAGAGCCCCGACCTAAATCTAATCAAAGATTTGAGGCATGACTTGAAGATTGCTGTCCATCAATGCTCCCCAAGGAACTTGACAGAGGTTGAACAGTTTTGTAAAGAAGAATGGTCGGAAATGTTGCCAAATCTAGGTGTGCAAAGTTGGTAGAGACCTATCCCAACAGACTCACAGCTGTAATTGCTGCCGAAGGTGCTTCCACCAAGTATTAACTCAGGGGGGGTGGAGACTTATCCAATTATGATCTTTCAGTTTTGTATTTTATATATATATATATATATATATATATATATATATATATATATATACACACACATTTTTTTATTTTTTTTTTTCTCAATAAAAAACTTTTTTCCCCTTAACAGTGTGGAGTATGGTGTGTCGATAAGTGCAAAAAAAATCCTCATTTAAATGCATGAAACTCTGAGGCACTGACACAACAAAATGTGAAAAGTTCAAGGGGGTGTAGCCTTTCTATAGGGAGACATATATATCTCAAGTCAAACTAGTCATGCTTGGACTTTCAAGAATGTGTTAAATGTTCTTGCATTTTTTGTTCAAAGAAATAACATAGTAACATTGAATGCTCTCTTCAGTTTGACCCCAATTAAACTCCAGTAAACACAAAACGTACAAATCCTATGTCTGTCAAAACTCCCACTGGGGCACATGCTTGATAAAGTTAGCAACAGTACTTTAACTGAGCTTCTTTTATCTGTAATAGAGTTAGGAATTTAAGAAAGATTGAAGTGGTAGTCTCAGAAGCATACCAGAAACATATTTTGAATCAGAATGTGTTCTACTGTGTGAAAAAACAGCTGCAAACCAAATTATTTTTCTCACTTTTACATGTAAATGGATAATGCATAATAGCATTTGTATAATATATATATAGATTGAACAGAAGGATAGTGCGAATGGTAGAAAAAGTACCAAGGATAACTGCCAAAGAGATACAAGCTGAACTCCAAGGTGAAGTTACGTCAGTTTCCGCACCATCCATCGCTGTGCCCATCCTGAAAATATGACCGTCAGAAACAGAGGATTTGCAAGTCAAAGGATCCAGCTCCTATTCACTCCATTTCACTTAGTTTGTGAGAAAAGGAGCTTGAATGATTGTTTGGTGAAAAGCATAATTTTACGTAGCCGTTCTGTGCATAAGTGCATCTAAAAAAAATCTTAGATTTACAGATTTCCCTATAAAACTGAATGATTATGCCAACTAAAATTATTTTCCAGATGGGCCTAAATTATGCATAGGATTCAGTAAATTCAGCTTTGATGAACAACTAGTTTACAAGTATGTGTTTGTTCTTGTGTTTTAAACCTGCTGAAATTCATGGTAAACCAAGGTATATCTGTTATATATATATATATATATATATATATACACACTGTGTGTGTGTGTGTGTGTGTGTGTGTGTGTGTGTGTGTGTGTGTGTAGATATATGTTAATGTAAATGCATATGGTTTAATACAGTATTGTTGTTTGTAGAATGTGCAATTAGTCAGTATCACACTTACCTGTATTCTGACAAAATCTGCTGATTTGAGTATAATGACTTTTGATTGATTACTGTCTGATAAGCTAGTTCACTGTGTATTGTTTGTTTGGTATTGAAAAGTAAGCTACTTTGAGTCTGCACGTTGTTTATTCTGCCCTTTCATTTTAAGTTTTAAGCAATCATTCTTTTCAAAAGCGCCCACACAGGATAAGATTATTCTAAAGCTAATGTATATATCTATCTGGAATTCTATCCTGGACCATGTAAGTATAAAATAACTTTTTTTTATTATTCTTAGTTTTCAATTTTTTAAAAACAGTATTGGACAGGGACCCAATGAGTGCCTGTGTGTCTGAGGAAAGTAAAAGATATGTATTGTTAACAAAAACTGCCCTGTCAATATTACTCGCTGAGTCTGAGCAACATTTACACAGCTGATGTTGGAAAATGTTGGTGGCATTTTTGTCTGATTTCCTAGGTGAATATCTTAAGTAGTCAAGTGTTTTATATGGTATAAAGCTTCATTTTGGCTGCTTGCCTCTGGTGCTGGTGGTATTTTCTGTGCCTCCATCTAATTGGAAAAGTATTTTGACGTTGGATTTCTCAGATAGTTGCAGGGTCCTAGTTATCAGATAGTCATGCTGTTACGCTTAAGTCTCTCCAGAGAAATGATTGAACGTTCTGAAAGTCACTGGGCAGAGATTAGCATAGGGTGTAGAAGGTTGAATACATGAGAACTTTAAAAAACATTAGGCTTTGATATATATCTGGTCATCTGTCAAGGAGAGATATTATATTAACTTTGTGTTTTGTTTTCTGTTAGCTAATCAATAAATCGTAGCAGACGAAACATTGGGCAGCATAGGCTCTATGAATGCAGGCATTACAGTTTTATGAATAGCAATAAAAGACTCTTAAAAAATGTTTGTTGTTTTTTTTTTACTGATACGGTATTTTGTGTTGCAGAATGTTACACAGTTCTCTAACGTTTTCTGACACACCGCAGTTAAAAACGTGATCTTGCGTGAAATACAGAAAACATGTTGCAATCTATCACTTTTCCAGACTATTTAACTGCCTTATCAAAAGCAGGAAAATTAAACGATTGACTGGAACCCTAACATTTTGTCTTGAAAACTATACTCAAAATGTTATTTAAATTGTATTATACAATGTTTTCTTTTTGTTGTTGTTGCTTTATCTTTTAGAAGGAACGCCATTCACTTGGTGGGTTGGAAGAACAAATGAATTGCAAACATACTGGGGAGGTGCAGTACCTGGGAGGCACACATGTGCTTGTGGCCTTAAGGAAAATTGCATTGACACAAAACATTTCTGTAATTGTGATTCTGACAGAAATGAATGGTAATATTGCACTGTTCATAGAAAATGATATTGTTTTAAACATGTACTGTATTATATAATTCACATATGCATGAACTAAGCTTCTTTAAAGTTAAAATATATATTTTAACTTTAAATATTATTGTTTACCTCTTTTTCAATTTTATTTAGGACCAATGATTCAGGTCTTCTGACCTTCAAAGAACATTTGCCAGTTACTAAAATTGTAATTGGTGATATAAACAGAGCCAGTTCAGAAGCTGCTTATAAAGTTGGACTTCTACAGTGCAATGGTGACAGTAAGTGCCTTTATGGAGTTACTGTTAAAAACTGTGATGTATTCCTGTGATATAAGCCATGCAATATGAAAACCATGCTGTTTTTTTTACCTCAGTTGTCTTTGTACTACAATCTCAAAGGACCTTCTGCTTCAGCCACACAAGGGTAAAATGTGACATTCTTATGCAAATCCATTTGGGACAACCTAAAAGTATGCAAAACTGATACAGACAATTTTTCATATCAAGGTGAAACTGAATATAGCTGAGATCTGTACATATTTAAGGTAAATGCTTCAGTGTTAAAACCATGTTTTGTAGCATAATGCCCTTCACCACTCAAACCAAGGTTTCTGGATTCTGCCGATTAATCTTCATGAACCATGCCCAGAATTAAGATGGGGCAGTGCGTATCGCAGGATTTTGTTTTTTATTCAGCATTTGTATTTAGTTGAATATATTGTTATACTGTACAGCAGAGGTCTTCACAGGTCTAAATTAATCAACTCGACCGACCACAAACCCACAATCATTTACCCGACCCAATGTAAAATTCTTGTTTTAAGACCCGGATCCGACCAGACCCGAAAAAACTGTGGAACGCTTTTCCTTTCCCCAGCTTAGTATATGCACTGACTGGATACAGTATTAAAGCAGTGTGTTGTCTTTTTTTTTTTTGCTGAACTACAGACAATGTTTATTCCATCATGAACCTACACAGAGGACTGTAAAATATAATATATAATATGTTTGTGTAAAAGATGAATTGAAGTACAATCTCGTAAATGTGTAATTTTATTACAAACTTAACACAAGAGCAAATGGAATTGAGATGTAAAATGTTGTCCACAATAACAACAAATGATTCCCACAACGCAGACTTGCATTTTTCTTTGAGCTTTTGTTCATGGAATTTGTTTTTCTTTAGTTTTTCTTTCACGTCCTTCATAAACAAATCCATTACTCTGACTTTTTAAAGAATGATCTAAAAGAAACCCCTTCGATAATGGTCACGTGTCTGCTACTGTGCTCTGCAAGCCCTGTCATGTGCTGCTGGGGGAAGCCAGTCCACACAACAAGAATTATAAACAATGATTTTCAGTACCAAAGAGAGCCTCTTTAGTAGTAATTGACCGTTTGTGTATTACTGAGTAAACAAAAACCCAACCCGAGTGTTGTGTGACAATTTTGCATCCTGTTCGGTACGGTTTGGGTCTCGGGTCCTCGGGTCCGGGTAGACCCGTGAAGACCTCGACTGTACAGACCACCATGTCATTAACAAATAACCAGACATGTTTAATAGTTAATAAAAATAAAAAATAAAAATCTAAAATATTTTGTTTTTATGTCTATTTTTTTTAATGGATTATTTTCTACTCGTATCAGGCTTAAAGAGTTTAAAATAAATATAAATAAATAAGTAAATAAATCCTGGGCCAAGAGATTGAGTCGCACTTTGTCAGGTCATCATGAATATATGGGAATTCTGTATATATTTTGATATGACTATGCATCTTAAATGGCAGGGTAGTAATATACAGTGTATACTTGATGTATATCAACAAAAACCCTTCCACAATTGTACATGGGACTCAAAAGGATGCAATGCAATTCAGGATCTGAGCTCTGTGAAAGAATCCACTGTGACTATTCACAAAGAATGTAGTTGTTTTATTGAATTCAAGTCATATTTATACAAATGTTCTACACTGATGAGCAAACTTTTTTAAAAATATATCTAAAAGTTCTGTTAATAAGGCCTACTAATTCATTTTTGTGTTGTTGTTGTTCTTGTTTACTAAACAGAGAACTTTTGGAATGCAGCCTACTTCAATACAGAAAACTCCTACCTTCATTTCCCAACATTCCACGGTGAACTAAGTGCAGACATATCTTTCTTATTCAAAACCACAGCTTCATCTGGTGTGTTTCTGGAAAATCTTGGAATTAAAGATTTTATTAGGATTGAACTCAAATGTAAGTAAATGGTTAATAGTTTTTTATTTTTTTTTTAGCATGATCATTCAAATTATATGTATAATTACTGTTACTTTTACAACTAATAAAACACTGAATATGTAAGACCAAAAAGTACATTTTAAATACAGTAATCCGTCGCGTATCTGCCCGTCACATATCCGCCCTAACTGTTTATCCTCCATGATCATCCTCTTCAGCAACATTAGTTTGTTATTGAACAGACAAGATTAGTTCAGATATTGTAGATCCTGCCAAAGTTTTCATACACTGTTATATGTGCTTCGTACGCTGCCATTACTGGTAGTGTCTTGTCAGCTGTTCATTGTGTTGATATGTAAATAAATCCTGTTCGCCTGCAGGGCGTATCAACTTCAACCTTTGTCTCACTCTCCTCCCTGTCAGTCAGCAGCGAATGCATGCATCCTCAAGGCAGATGGCTACCTTGTCGCAAGCATTAATACCGTGTATCTTTCTAAATAAGGGATTTAATAAAAGCTGACTCTCAAAACAATAATTGTGTGAATGTAGTAATTGTTACAGCTGTGTATAATGGTATTTAAAAAAGTGTTCATTCATCTGACTTTTTACATATCCATCCATACTCTGGTCACACCACAGTCAGACATGCAACGGATTACTGTATACAATTCCCCAAAGTACTCCAAACAAAGCAGTAATGGACACAAAAACCATGCTTGGAAAATGACTCTGCCTGTAAGAAGGATTAGGCCTTTAAGAATGAAAAGTGCTCTCAATAGCATCACAAACATCTTTAGCATGGTGTTGCTAGTTAATGTTAAAAATTGCAAATATGAGTAAATGTACTATTTCTGTGCCAGCTATCCTACTCAGATAGTCTTTCGGGCTAGAAATGGTTATTTTGCACAGAACTAAACTGTATGTGTGCAGTGCAGTGATACTTTTCAGAGCTCCCTTGTTTCTGTTCTCTTTTCCTGCTTGCGTCCTGTTCCCTTAGTCTTAGTCTGAACTCACCAATGAGAAACAACTGGCCAAAAATATTATTATTATTATTATTATTATTATTATTATTATTATTATTATTCGCATTAGCATTAGCATTTTCAATTTTGAGACAGCAGACTAGATCAAATAGGCAAATACAAACCGCATACTTAAAAAAAAAAAATAAATCTTCCATGATGTATTTGAAGCCATCGAACTCATTAGTCATGAATCTGGTGAAGCATGAATAGGTCTTAAAGGTTGAAACACTGGTACAGGGATACATGTCTGTTGTGCCTCTGCTGACTTTCATTCCTTGAATTAAATTTGAGCAGTTTTAAAAGCACCTCAAAGGAAATATGTTTAAATACTACAACCTATACTGATTTTGGTATCCTTCTCTACAATATTGCTGTTGTGCCTGTGGATTCAGTAATAATCAGTACATTTCAATGGGGAAAAGGATATTGTAAAGTCCAGAAATGTATCCTTCTTATAAACAACCTACAACAAGCTTAAAAATCATAAATGTCTAGTAATCTTTATTCAAGAGCTGCTATCTGTGTATCTCTGTATCTGCGCAGCTCTTTATTCAAGAGCTGCTATCTGTGTATCTCTGTATCTGTGCAGCTGTTTATTCAAGAGCTGCTATCTGTGTATCTCTGTATCTGTGCAGCTCTTTATTCAAGAGCTGCTATCTGTGTATCTCTGTATCTGTGCAGCTGTTTATTCAAGAGCTGCTATCTGTGTATCTCTGTATCTGTGCAGCTCTTTATTCAAGAGCTGCTATCTGTGTATCTCTGTATCTGTGCAGCTCTTTATTCAAGAGCTGCTACAAGTTCACCTCAGATGCAGATGATGCTGATCAGCAGTTTTGCAATGTTACTGTAGATCACTACCGAGAATCGGCTGTTGACAATCATTTAGATTCAAGTATTCACCGAAAGAGAAAGGTGGAAATGCAGAGCAGTACTGGGACTGCTTTACTTGCAAAGAAACAAAAAACAGTAACTTCCTGTGGCAAAGTGGCTAGTGGAGGGGAACAGGTATAGCGGTGATGCGATGCAGGAGTGACAGGCAGACAACGATTTCCAGTGAAAAGGTGCTTTTATTTATAATCCAGGTCTGGTGACCGTTAAATAATAAATCCCCGGCTATACACAACAATGTGTAAAGCACGGGGATAGCAATAATAGGACACAGTCCCGAACAAAACGAACACACGGTCACCAGTCCTGGGTGAGTGCAGACGTGCTTGTGGTGGGTGAAGACACTGTATTTCGTGACGGTTCCGTGCAGTGGTGATCCGGATTGTGCTGACCCTGGTCGACAGCTCCGGATAGGTGAGTTAACTGTCTGGTGGTGCAAAACGCAGACAATTACAAAACAAACACAACACGCAATTCCTCTTTACAACGAGAGCTCCTCTCTCGATCCTTCTCTCTCCAAGCGTTTAACCCAAACGAAGGAGAAGACCAGCGTTACCCTGGCCCCTATATGTAATCCCGCATGATATCTAGGTAAACGGTTGCAGCTGCCTTATTACTTGCAGCTGCCTCTCGTTTACCTCTCAAATCAATACGGTCTTACAACAGAGTCGCGCTTCCCTCCAGGCTGACCCACTTCCCTGACCCGGAAACGAACTGTCAGGCCAGCCCTTCCAGATACTTCTCCTCCCGTTCTTTAGCGCCCTCACAGGTTGGGAGGAAGATTCATCACCAGAACTCATCTTTCCGTCACATATCCCACCGCTCAGAGTGGAGCCGAAGGAACACTCGGCTAAATCTACCCCCCATCCCCCCCTCCCGGGAAAAATAATCCGCATTTTGGTGGTCTTTCCCCGCACGGTGTACCATGTGGTACATGAAGGGCTGCAATGCCAGATACCACCGAGTTATCCGGGCATTGCTGTCCTTCATTGTGCTTAACCACTTGAGTGGGGCGTGGTCTGTGACCAGATCGAATGAGTGTCCCAGCAGGTAGTATCGTAAAGAGTGAGTAGCCCATTTAATGGCCAAACACTCTTTTTCGACTACGGAGTAGTTGCGTTCCCGAGGTAACATTTTTTTACTGAGGTATAATATCGGGTGCTCTACTCCAGCTACTTTTTGGGACAAGACTGCACCCAAACCTACATCCGATGCGTCGGTGTGGAGGATGAATCTCTTGGTGAAATCCGGTGTGATAAGAGTGGGGGCCTGGCAAAGTGTACGCTTAATAGTATCAAACGCTCCCTGACACTCAGCTGACCATTTAATTAAATTTGGAGCACTCTTTTTGGTGAGGTCGACTAACGGGTTAACCACTGTGGCGTACTCGGGGATGAAGCGGCGGTAATAACCGGCTAAGCCCAGTAGTGACCTCACCTGAGTCTTGGTTTTGGGGATCGCTGCATCAACCAAAGCCTGGATTTTGGTGACTACAGGTCTCACCCTTCCATTCCCCATTAAAAATCCCAAATATTGAGTCTCTGTTTTGGCAAACGCACATTTCCTCAAGTTAGCTGTCAGCCGGGCTGCCCTTAGAGACTGAAGAACGGCTGCAACCCTAGCCAAATGCTCTCGCCAGGTGGAGCTGTATATCACCACGTCATCAATATACGCTGCTGCATATTCATGATGTGGGCGTAAAACCTGGTCCATCAGTCTCTGAAAGGCAGCGGGCGCACCATGTAGCCCAAACGGCATGGTTTTAAAGTGGAACAGCCCTTCTGGTGTTGAAAATGCGGTTTTCTCTCTGGAGCTGCGGGTTAAAGGGATTTGCCAGTATCCCTTCGTCAGGTCCAGAGTGGAAATAAACCTCGCTTTTCCCAGTCTGTCTAAAAGTTCGTCGACCCGAGGCATGGGATATGCATCGAACTTAGCAATAGCGTTCACCTTTCTGAAATCCACACAGAAGCGGTTGGTGCCGTCTTTCTTAGCCACTATGACGATCGGACTGCACCACTCGCTCCTGGAAGGCTCAATCACCCCAAGCTCGAGCATATCCCATACCTCTTTGCGAACGCCACTTCGTCGACTTTCCGGGATCCGGTACGGTCTCTCTCGCACTGTGACACCTGGTGGAGAGATAATGTCATATTCAACTAAGTTTGTTCTGCCGGGCACGTCAGAAAAAACATCGCTGAACTCCTCAATAAGCTTACGCAGCTCTCTTTGCTGATCCGGAACCAATTGTTCCCCCATAGAAATCGTTCTTGTGCTCGGGGTCTCTGGACAGGGACCTAAATCATCCTCCATATTGCCTGGGGCTATAAATAAGACCTCCCTTGCCTGCCAGGGCTTTAATAAATTGACATGATAAATTTCACGTTCATTTCGGCGATCGGGCTGTCTAATTTCATAATTTACTTTCCCTATAGCCCGAATCACCTCATACGGCCCCTGCCATTTAGCACACAGTTTCGATTCAGATGAGGGAAGTAGCAGCATTACCTTGTCCCCTGGTCGAAAGGTTCGAATCCGTGCATTTTTGTTGTAATGCTGCTGTTGTCGGTGCTGAGCCGATCTGAGGTTGTCTTGGGCCAAACGACCGACCAAATCCAGCCGATCTCGTAGTAGGAGCACATACTTCACTACATTTTTAGACGAGCCTTTGTGCTCCTCCCACCCCTCCCTCAGCAGGTCGAGAATGCCGCGAGGCTGCCGGCCGTACAGGAGCTCAAAGGGGGAGAACCCCGTTGAACTCTGCGGCACTTCTCTCACCGCAAAAAGGAGGTAGGGAAGAAGCGATGCCCAATGTTTCTGCTCCTGTGTTACAAATCGCCTCAGCATCGACTTTAAGGTCTGATTAAAACGTTCAACCAAACCGTCCGATTGTGGATGATAAACGGACGTCCTGATGGGACGTATTTTTAATATTTTGTACACCTGCTGTAACGTATTGGACAAAAAATTGGTTCCGTGATCCGTCAAAATCTCCTTGGGGATCCCTACTCTAGCCATAATCTGCGCTAACTCGGTGGCTATTGCAGCTGCACTAGTGGACCTCAATGGAACTGCCTCTGGGTATCGCGTTGCATAATCCACCACTACTAATATATGCGTATACCCAGAGTCAGAAGGTAGCAAAGGGCCCATTATGTCCATTGCAATGCGCTCGAACGGAGTGGAAATAATCGGCAGTGGGACCAAAGGAGCGGGGCGCACTCGACCTGGCGCTACTCGCTGGCAGTCTGGGCATGTGGCTACATATTTCGACACATCAGTATGAAGACCGAGCCAATAGAATCGAGCCAATATTCGCTCCCTCGTCTTCTCGGCTCCGAGGTGCCCCGCAAAAGGGATATCATGCGCCAGCCTCATGACCTCGGTCCGACAAGACGGGGGAACCAATAATTGTGTTACAGGCTGTCCTGTGCCCGCGGCTAGGTTTACCCTATATAGTAATTGCCCCTTTATACTGAAATGTGGATATACTAGCGGCCCAGCGCCATCAACATCCTTACCTTCAATGGACCGGACCTGCCCCCAAGCGTGCACCAGTGACGGGTCGTTCTTTTGGCCCCACACTAGGTCCGCGCTTGAGTACCACGGGTCCGGTATATTGAGAGGGGCTGGAATAACCTCTGCCCTAGTCGGCCCAGTAACCTCGCTCTCTCGGTCGCACTGCGTTCCCACTCCCTTCGACTGGCGTTTGTTACCATTACAGCACTCTCCCACCAGACCCCAGCCTTGTCTCAAAGACGCTCCCTCCCATTTCGCGGTCCGTCTCTCCTTATTTGTTTTTCTAGGACGGAACAGAGGGGAAAACATTTCAGGATGAAAAGGAAACACATCACCAATCCGTTCCTTTTTCCCTTTTTCTGCCACGTTTACGTGTGTGGCTGAGACTGCCATTATTTGCACCAATTCTTTGAATTTTGGCCAGTCTCGGCCCAGAATAACTGGGTGCGGCAACCTTTCCGCCACCCCGACTACAAGGTGACGTTTTATCGGTCCTACCGATAAATATACTTTTAGGGTGGGGTATGCCGCCGTGTCTCCATGGATACAGGAGATGGCCACCTGACCTTGTGGCCGCCACGACATACCGCCCAAGAGAGCTGTCCTGATCAAGGTTTGCTCACACCCTGTGTCCACTAACGCGTGGGTTTTCACATTCCCTAAAACCACGTCAATCAGACAGGGCCCCTCCCAACCGTTTTCCCCCTGCTTACCCGTTCCAGGTGTCCAGTTGCATGCAGCCACGTCACACTCCATAGCAGCGGGGCATGACCTGGCCCTATGTCCTGGCTGGTTACACCTAAAACAGAGTGGAGGGACAGAGGGGGCATAGGTTAAATATCTGTCCCGCTGCTGGTAGGGCAACGGGGCAGGGGCAACACCTCTACCCCAGCTGGGGGCCATCCTCGGTCTCCATGGGGGGGAGGCAAGGGGGCCCAACGGGGTCGGCGGTCTGGGAGGTCTGGGTGCCGGGACCGAGGGTGATGGTGGTGGTGTTGGAGGAGAGGGAGGGAGAGGTTGGTTCCTGAGCAGGGCAGGGGCTGACAGGATCCCGACCCGGGCTGACGTCAAAGAGTCCTCAAAATCTTCGGCCAATTTGACCGCCTCCTCCAGGGTGTCAGGGTTGTGGCGCCGTACCCACGCCTGAGTTTCGGCGCCGACCACATGGCAGAATTGTTCCACCACAATGGCTTCCCCCATTTGTTGAGCGGTCTTCTTCTCTGGGGTCAGCCAATGGACCATGTGGTCGCACAACCGCTGTGCCACCACCCTGGGGCGTGTCTCCGGGGCTCTCCGGTACTCGCGGAACCGCGTCCGGTGGGTCTCCGCGGTGATGTTGAGACGACGGAGGATAGCCTGCTTGACTAGGTCATAGTCAGTGGCGTACTGGTCGCTCAGGGCTTGGTAAGCTGCCTGCGCTTCCCCGACCAGGCAAGGTCCTAGCTGGCTTGCCCAGAACTCCCGAGGCCATCCCGCCGCGGTTGCCAGCCGCTCGAACGCCACCAAAAATGCCTCCGGATCATCCTCCGCCGTCATTTTCATGGCCCGTGCCTTCGGGGCCGACATCAATGATGTTCCGGTAGGGGTCGCTCCTGCAGCAACGATCAGCCCTACCCGTTCAATGAGCGCCGTATAGCGCTCCTCCCTCCGTCTCTCCTCTGCATCCCGTCTGGTCTCCAGTGCCTGCAGCAGCTCCGCCAGCGCGTTGCGGTCCATAGTCCCGTGTTCTGACACCACGTGTGGCAAAGTGGCTAGTGGAGGGGAACAGGTATAGCGGTGATGCGATGCAGGAGTGACAGGCAGACAACAATTTCCAGTGAAAAGGTGCTTTTATTTATAATCCAGGTCTGGTGACCGTTAAATAATAAATCCCCGGCTATACACAACAATGTGTAAAGCACGGGGATAGCAATAATAGGACACAGTCCCGAACAAAACGAACACACGGTCACCAGTCCTGGGTGAGTGCAGACGTGCTTGTGGTGGGTGAAGACACTGTATTTCGTGACGGTTCCGTGCAGTGGTGATCCGGATTGTGCTGACCCTGGTCGACAGCTCCGGATAGGTGAGTTAACTGTCTGGTGGTGCAAAACGCAGACAATTACAAAACAAACACAACACGCAATTCCTCTTTACAACGAGAGCTCCTCTCTCGATCCTTCTCTCTCCAAGCGTTTAACCCAAACGAAGGAGAAGACCAGCGTTACCCTGGCCCCTATATGTAATCCCGCATGATATCGAGATAAACGGTTGCAGCTGCCTTATTACTTGCAGCTGCCTCTCGTTTACCTCTCAAATCAATACGGTCTTACAACAGAGTCGCGCTTCCCTCCAGGCTGACCCACTTCCCTGACCCGGAAACGAACTGTCAGGCCAGCCCTTCCAGATGCTTCTCCTCCCGTTCTTTAGCGCCCTCACAGGTTGGGAGGAAGATTCATCACCAGAACTCATCTTTCCGTCACACTTCCATATTCCAAAAGTCCACTGAAAACTGTGAAGCACGAAACACATTATTTTTTGACCTGACAGAGGCATTTGTTTGCACAAATATCCCTCTTGAAAAACTGGACAACCAAACGTTACATAAATTCTTCAGACTGAGTGTAGCAAATGGTGGAGTGATTCCTTCATCAGCCCAGCTGAGATGTGAATACTTCCTAAAGTTGCCGAGTATCACAAGCAGGAATTATGGAATTGGTAAAACAGTCTGGTTGCTTGTCAGTGGTCACTGACGTGTCGACTGATGCCCAAGGTCAGTATGAGTTGCACATTGTATTTGTTTTGCAAGACCTACATGGTGAACATGCACCTGATGTACTGGTACTGAAAGCTGTACTGCAGATACACTTTACCTACAGGCTGTTAATTACAACCTTGCTTCACAAGCTATTGTAAAGTGCTTGAATAACTTTGACATTGATTTTGATGATGCCAATGTATTTATATTTGATGTTTAAAAAACTAATGCTAATCTGAGCACATAATTTATAAAATAGTTCCGTGCAAATTCCGCGAAATACAATACTTTACCCATGACACTGCCATGAATTTTAAAGAAAATTCTGAGATTTCACAGAGCCTTATGTATAATGTATGACAGTATAATCTTTATTTCCAAGCACTTTTATCAAACCTTTATTAGCGTTTAAATTTTAGGTACAATATTTAATATAGGAATAAGTACGGACAAAATCACATGCCATAACTGACCGAAGGCAGAATATCAATAAAGAAATTAAAGAAATTAACCTTTCCGGCTTCGCTGTGTCAAAGTGGCAATTGTACTGATAATTCTAAATGCACAACCTTAAGCAGATCATTGAGCTTGTTTTACGTCCTTAATAGTGAGTTCATAAAGCCTCTGATTTGCACAGTGTGATGTATTATTCAACAAGCATTTTGTTTAGTATATTGAGAAAAAATAAAAAAATAAATTGTGATTGTGTATAGCTGGATAGTTAATTGCAGTAGCAATTTACATTTTGAAGATAAACACTAAATTAGAGTTGTTAACTGATTCATATAATCATTTTGACTGTTAGCTCCTTCAGAAGTAACTCTTTCGTATGACGTGGGAAACGGTCCCTTTGATGTAATTGTGAAGACACCGAGACATTTAAATGACAACCAGTGGCATTATGTGAAGGCTGAGCGGAATGTAAAAGAAGCTTCACTTCAAGTGGATCAACTTCCAATAAGGACTCAGAAAGCTCCTGCTGATGGACACATTCACCTACAACTCAACAGCCAGTTATTTGTAGGTAAGAAATAATTTCACTTTCAAGTTTATGCAAGATGTGATTGTTTCTGAACCACTGCCTTGAAATTTGGCAGCCCTCCAATACATAAATTATATTAGAAGCTCCCTCACTGAATAGCTATTCATGCTGTATTATAGTAGACATATAGACAGATAGATTAGTAACAATCAGGTCATGGTTGCTCAGCGGTCTTTGGAACTCTCTTCCAATGGCTGTACCTCCCAAGAGTCACATGTTTCATGGAGCTAGCTCAAAAAACAATTCCTCTGTTCAGCTGTGGCACAAATGTATTATTTAATATTAAAAAATAAATACATAAATAAATAAAAACAATACACCTTTCCCATGAAGTAGGACATTTGATTTACTAAATCCATGAATTACTGCGATATATTGTTATTAGGTAGAAATTCATTTAGGAACCATTTCAGGCTTGAAAGATTCACTGACAATTGATAATAAAGCACATTTATCACTTGGATTTATTTAACCATTAACCCACCTCCCTGAATGCACACATTTTAAAGATGGCTTATGTTGGTAAATATGATGAATATTGCATGAAATAAAATTAAAATACAATGTTTGGAGTGGTTGTTGATTACCTCATTCCGAATGTATCATTATTTAGTGTTTGTGCAAAACTAAACAATAATGTGGTTCAATGGGCAAATCATATTGTACATATTTAAGAGGCTGTGTAGTCCAGTGTTAAAGAAACAGGCTTGTAACCAGGAGATCCCCAGTTCAAATCCTTCTGATAAACAAAAGCCATAATTGTTCTACACAGGTAATTTTTCAAGAAAAGATACTGTATAACCAAATTGTGATGTAGTCACTTTGTATCCTTGTGACATAAATATAATGAGTTCTGGTTGTAAATCTCCCTTCCGCCCTGTGAGGGCGCTAAGTAGCAAAAGGAGAAGTCTTTGGACAGGCTGGCCTGACAGTTCATTTCCTGGGTTGGGAAGTCAGTCAGCCTGGAAGAAGGCAAGACTCTGTTGCAGAAACGTATTGACCCAGAAGGTAAACGAGGTAGCAGCTGCTGGCAATAAAGACAGATGCAGTAGCTTACCAAGGGGTCCTGTGTGATAGCATAAAGAGGCCGGGGAATCGTAATTCTTTTTGATCGCTTGGTGTTGAGTTATAAACTGGAAGGATCTTGTGAGACGCAGAAAGAAAAGCATACTTAAAGTATTCTTGAGTGTTTGTTTGTTTTTTTGTGTTGTTAGTAATTGTCTTGTTTGTATCACTAGATGGCTAAACACGAATCCGGAGCTGCCGCCAATGGCCAGCACAAAAAACGGATCAACACTGCACTACAGTCAAAATTAACAGTGTTATCACAATTTGTTCACCACTATAGCACATATTATATTGTACTACACCACCATTGTGTGTATTAGTACTGTGCTTATTATATACGAGACTGCAATCCTTTTTCACCACGGTGCAATACACATTGTTGTGTACTGCAAGCTCTCAATACATCAGACCATTGGATTATAAAAATAAAATAACCCATTTCACCCATACTTTGTTGTCTGTTTGTTCTTTGGATTACTGCATCAGCACCGCACCTGCTATACACCATCTACTAATTACCACTTTGTCACAATCCTCTACAAACAAACATCTGCGGCTTTGTATGACTCACAATGTCAGAGAAGGTCCATAACAAAAGTCCATATAATCAAATGTATTTAAGTGAAGTGGAATTCTCTGCACGCAAAAGATATCTCACGTGATGGTGTTGATTTCCTTGCAGGAGGCACTGCTTCGAGGCAAAAAGGATTTCTTGGATGTATCCGTTCATTGCAGTTAAATGGAATAACACTTGACCTTGAAGAGAGAGCCAAGATTACCCCTGGTGTAAAATCTGGTTGTCCAGGACATTGTAGCAGCTATGGTAGTCTTTGTCACAACAAAGGAAAATGCATTGAAAAATACAATGGATTCTCATGTGACTGTAGCTACTCAGCTTTCTCAGGGCCATTTTGCAAGAAAGGTAACAAGACACTATATATATATATATATATATATATATATATATATATATATATATATATATATATATATATATATATCACAGTAATAACACAAATTAAAACATTATAGATATTACTTTATCTTTTTTCCCTTTAAAATGGGGAAATTTTAAATCCATAACATAATTTTCAAGATAATTTGTGTATAGTTATGTACAGTGTTTGTCTTTTTCTTAAGGTTTTCTTAAAATGAATAACTTGTCTGTGTTTGTTTCTGTTATTCCAGAGGTCGCTGCATACTTCAAGAGTGGAACGTCTGTGATGTATACATTTAAGGAGCCTTATGAGATGAATAAAAACTTGAGTGCTCAGTCATCTTCCATTTACTCCGATGTAACTCTTAGAAGTGAGAATATTTATTTTAGCTTCCATACAACCCAGACACCAAGCTTACTATTATATGCAAGCTCCTATTACAAGGAATATCTGGCAGTTACGCTGAATAAAAATGGTGAGTTCATTTATTTTATTTTTTGTAGAAAAATAGAAAGATACCATACCTGATGATCCCAAACCAGCATGTGTGCGTGCTTGTGTGGTGCAGAAAGAGCAAAAGGGAAAAATTTACAGACTACATGCCATCTTGTCTTGGCATGGAGAACTATCAATTTCTATTCTACCAAATATCATATTGATATACTTCATCACCAGTAGTCACCCAGAGTCTACAAGTGTCTAAAGCAAGATGCTGCAGTATCAGAAACCACACATCTTTCAAAGTCTAAAATATGCAGGTTTGTAGGGCTTTTTACAGATCACATCAATCAAGGGTTTGAAATTAAGTGAAATTTGTTCATTGGGCAGACCATTTCTTTTGTGCCAGTAAACATCACATCATAGGAATAACTTATTACACAATCTCAGCATGTATTGAGACCCTAATTACTATAAGGCAAAGCTACTTCTGAAACTTTGAAATATGAACGGTGCCTGATACCTCCAGGGATATTCAAACATCTAGCAGAATCCATGTGCAGGGGTTACGGCTGTAAATGGAAAAAATTGCAGAAGGTATGAACATGGTGGCAAATAAAGGCCAGCTTGCTTGACAGTTGCAGTGTACATGCACCCATGACTTACCAATTAGGGGATAAGCTCACCACCATTGTGAAATCTCTCCTGGCATATCAAAGGACTCTGTACTTTCTGTGGCAGCTGTCAGAATTTAATTCAGGAGCATTGTTTTATTTCACTTCTGAGAGAAAAAAAAAATGCTCACTCAAATGTGACAGGCAATGAAATTAACAATTCTTTTTACAAGAAACAATAAAACTGTGTGATTGTGAAGCCTGAGTTGGCTACGCAAACTCTGATTGATTGCAGGAGTATCTTTCTTTTTGCAGGTGTATTCTTGAACCAGTAATTATGTTAGCTTGTTAAGTTGCTCTGCTGCCAGGGAATACAGAACTGCAAGAAGAAAAAATGTACCAGTATTTGTTTTCTCCAAAATGTAGCATATTAAATGTTCATCCAATCAAGCTCAAGAGGAGCATCTGATTTGCATCTTTTTTTTTTAAATGTTATACTGTGATAAGCTATGCCTTCTGCACACTGATTGTTATTGTTTGATATACAGTACATTATTTTCTTCTTTTTAGAGGTTTCTTAAAAACAGCAGCCTTGGATGTCAAACTTCCTTAAGGCATAAACTAGGTTGGCTAAACATGTTTGAAAATGTGGGGAATAAAATATTGGACATAATTTCTTACAATTTCAGGCCATTCATTCCCATAAGATCCCCCCTCCATTAACACAGTGTTTTTATTAATGAACTAACTTCATTGATAACATAGGAGGTGTTGGTATTTAATGCTCTGATTAGTTCATTAACAAGATTATTTGATTTAAGAAACCATGTCAAGCTATACAGTCATATACTGTTACTGTTCATTACCTAATTACAACCGTTCCCAGCCTCATATTAAAAGAAAAACAAGTGTTCACTTATTTTCTATAGGTTGTGTCTGTTTAATAATCATTTAAGTGAAAGGTAGTGTATGACTATGACATAACAAAGCTTTATCAGGCTGTGGCAAAGCGCCCGCCCCTGTGTGTATTTTGTGTTGTATGTTGTGTGTTAATGTTGGTGTGTAGTCATTGGTACACTGGGTATAAATGGGTCTGTGTAACACAGTGTTTAAAATGTATATTTGTATTTAGGCACGAGGATTGCACAGCACTTCACATGCAAGTAAAAAGTAATAATATGTGAGCACGGGGAATTGCACTTTATTAATTCACGTGCAGTTGTACCGCGACTCCAATTGAATGATTGATTAGAAATCGAGTCTCGCTACAGCTGCATAAAAGCAGCATGTTTTCACTCACTCAGGGCTGTGTGTTCGGTGAGTGGAGAACGGGATTGGAGACAGAGGAAATAATAATTGGAATAATAATAAGTTAAAATATCAGCTCACTATGTTTGTCCATGTAATTTGTCTCTTTAATTTGGCTACGAGTGCCGTGTCCTGTGTCTTGTTTGTCTTACAGCCATTTATTTTCTGTCTGTCTGTTCATTATTAAATGCTGAGCAAGACCATTCGCTCAGCTTCACCAAACTCCACCTCTGTTGTTTATTTCCTGGTTCCTGGTTTCTGGTCTGATGTCACCCACAGCAGCCGTCTTTGTGACACAGGCACAGAAACCAAAGTTGATAGTAACCAAGAATTGACCTTAACCAAGATTATCTTAACTAGGCTTCACATATTTTGTAATTGATTTGAAAATAAATAAAGGTGTTCAAGTATAAATTACAGAAAGAAAGAAAAAAATGCTACGTGGAGCATGGACCATTTCACGTGTTGCTTGTAGTTAATACAAGCTTACAGAAACATCAGATATGTACCAACTACGATGATGAGTAACCTCACAATACATTTGTTTGTGTGTTTTGTGTTGCCTTCATATGAATTGCAAGACAAAAAGTATTGTTTATAAAAGGTGCATTCATTATTTCAAGAAATTTTGACATAGTCCCTCATAAAAAATTAATTCTCAAACTGAACGAAGTTGGGATTTAAGGAAACACATATACATGGATTATTGAGTGGTTAACATGTAGAAAACAGAAAGTACTGATTAGAGGAGAAACATAGGAGGAGTTGCAAACACTGTTGCAGCAGCAAAGGTCATTTAAAACAATCTAAATCAAAAAGATTCAGAACTGGGCAGACACATGGCAAATGGCTCAGGAAATAAAAATGGGCATTATATCATATGGGAGATACTGAAATTCAAGAAGGAATCTATGAAAAAGACCTAGGAGTTTTTGTTAACTCAGAAATGTCTTCATCTAGACAATGTGGGGAAGCTATAAAAAGGCCAACAAGATGATCGGATACATAGTGAAAAGTGTTGAATTTAAATCAAGGAAAGTAACGTTAAAACTTTACAATGCATTAGTAAGACCTCATCTAGAATATTGTGTTCAGTTCTGGTCACCTCACTACAAAAAGAGTGCAAAGAAGAGTGACCAGAATTATTCTGGGTTTAAAAGGCATGTCATATGCAGACTAGCTAAAATAATTGAATCTATTCAGTCTTGAACAAAGAACACTACGCGGCGACCAAATTCAAGCATTCAGAATTCTAAAAGGTATTGACATTGTCGACCCAAGGGACTTTTTCGACCTGAAAAATGAAACAAGGACCAGGTGTCACAAATGGAGATTAGACAAAGGGGCATTCAGAACAGAAAATAGGAGGCACTTTTTTACACCGAGAATCGTGAGGGTCTGGAACCAACTCCCCAGTAATGTTGTTGAAGCTGACATCCTGGGATCCTTCAAGAAGCTGCTTGATGAGATTGTGGGATCAATAAGCTACTAACAACCAAACAAGCAAGATGGGCCGAATGGCCTCCTCTCGTTTGTAAACTTTCTTATGTTCTTAAATAGTCAATATTTAAACTGTACAGTGTGTCTTGATGTATGTCTATGTGTGATATGCATATCTGAGGGGTAGGAACAAGAACTACATATCATTAAATAGTGTTACAGTAATACTTCAATACAGGTCTGCTCTATTCTGTTCTTAGGCCATTTACAAATCAAGTATAAGCTTCATAGTAACAAAGATCCAGAAATGTTCAGGATCAATTTCCGAAACCTGGCAAATGGACATCCTCACGAAGTTAAAATTGATAGAGAAGGAGACAATCTTTCTGTACAGGTAATACATTGTATTGTACTATTGCATTTTCTTTGTTGCAAATGATTTAATGAGTTATGTGTGCTTACTGTTTCTTATTGGTAATACCTTGATATTGAGAGAACCCCCTACAATTAATGATGAAGAGTGGGTTTATTCAAAATAATGTGAATACTAGAATTGTCAGACAACCGATCAAGTTATTAATGTGCACGGTTAAGTTTTTTTTTTTTTAATTAATGGGTGCTGTATTTTTGTTTGTTTATTTATTTATTTATTTATTTCAGATTGACCAGCATCCCAGAGAAGAATTTAGTCTATCATCTGATTTTGAGTTTAATGCCATCAAATCTATCATCCTTGGAAAAATCTTTGGTAAGTAAATTTACAGTTGTTATATTTCTTAGAAACCAACTGCTCTTGTCTGTTTCATCAGTGAGAAACACATCTGCTGTAAAAGTAGAGTGGGTTTGGTGGAACAGATCTGTGGTGCCTCAAGGCACGGCACAGTATACCACAGTAATCCTGCGGTGCAGCCTCAAGTGAACATCAGTACTTTCCTTTTTCAGTAGGGTGTTTACAACTTCACGTAACAAGGTGATTTCTGCTTAGGATTTGTTTAATACTCCCCTACCTCCCTTAGGGTACTGTATTGTTTAAATGAAATTATTGGTCAACAACCAGACTATTCTATACCGTATGTAGTTTAGCAGTATGCATACTTCAGTATAAGATTATATTACGTTTGAGCAGTAACTGCAGCTTGTTGAAGCAATGTTTATTTTGAATTGAGTAACACATCTGTATACACAGTATTTCAACCCAAATCAAATTATTTCTGAATGTTACATCAAATTACAGTATTTCTCCCATATGCCTTTTCCAAAGAGAGAGGTTCATTTAAGTTTTGTCCAATTTTACTAATTGTATTCCAGTGTTGACATACATAATGTTTATATTAACATTTAGTCCAGTAGCAAAGTAAATTAAAGGAATAGAGACATCTCACACAGTACAAATAATGTATGTTACAGAACTCAATATGCTTAAGTCTCTTTGAAAACATCAGTAGTATTTTTATATAGTGTGGCATAGCGGATCTGTGCCTGGAGAAATGTGTTGTGGATTGGCAAGGATAGGGTTAATTTCTGTTCCTGCCAGAGAAATGTGGGGCTGTGGCTGAGGTCGCACTGCCACAGGTGTAATTATTTTGAATTGAAGTTAATTGTCACATGCCTGTAGCAGGTATTTAAAACAGGATCAGATGTTTGTGTCTGTGAAGAGAGAGGCTGCCATTGTGAAGAGACCTGTATGGTTTAAAAAAAAAAAAAAAGGGTAGTGTGTAAACCTTTTGGTTTTGGGTTGTAACGTGTATGTTTGGTGACTGGTAAAAAGCTTAGCTGTCCAGTTTGTTAGTTTAGGGACAGTGCAAAGTTTAATTAGAACTCATGTGTGAGTTAGGGTTTGGTTTGGTTTTTTATTTCTGTAATTTAATGAAATACACGAAAGTACTTAAAAAACTTCAATTTCTGACCCTGGGTCTGCTTCAGAAGGGCTATCTAACCTTTAATACAAGTGATATCTTTCACAGTAACAATAATATAGTAAAAACACACTGAAAATGTACATTATTTCCATGTTTTAATTGAGTGTGAGTCATTTATCGAGTGCATTGTACCTTATACAGTATGTTCCAGTTAGGACACGAAAAATTACAGTTATGTTGAAACAGTAGTTGCAAATTGGAGAAACTGTCTGAAAATGATTTGCCACAAAAAGATACTGTGCTTGAAGCTCTTCGTATCATTTGTAATATGTTCAAAACGGATTGGGCATGTTATAGCAACGTTGTTGTCATTGTTTTGAGGTGGTTTGTTTAAAATTTATCACTTAAGACCAAACAAAGTCAAAATGTCTACTGAAGTGCAGGAGATATCCTGATAAGTGATAAAAAATACAATGATGTTATTTTTAAAATGGGGGAGGGGTGTAAATATTAATCTTGTATGAATCTGCTTAACAAAGTAAGATTAAACCGTTTTGATGTATGTAATGCCAGAATACATCCACCGGAATGAATGGGCTGTGACAGTTTCTACAATTTAAATTTAGCCCAGTCTATTCATTATAAAGTTGCTTATCAGCAAACAAAATACTGAACCATGAATCAAGGTAATTGGACTCTTGGCATTTTTGAAATACTTATTGTTGTATTCACTGTTCTCCTTTCAGCATTTATTATATAGACACACTATAGACACACTATGCAATGCCTTTTTCATACCACACCTAGTCTGTGTGTAATAGATGGCAAAGCCTAAAGGTAAAATAAAATTAACAGAAACTGACTTTAATTTGACATCTTGCTGCTTCTGTAGCAAAGCTTAATACTTCTAAATCCTTTATTAACCCTATTATTAATACATCTGAATCCTTTGTTAACCCTATTAATACACCTCAATCCTTTGTTATCCCTATTACACATGAATATAAATAATCATGGTTATTAAATAAACAAGAACAGCATTCAACTCACATATATATATATATATATATATATATATATATATATATATATATATATATATATATATATATATATAATGTTCAACTTTTTCCTTTCTATTGGTAACGACTTTAAAAAGATGACTGTGTAAATTTTTCGATTTTTCACTTTTACTAACTAAATTTATGTCACGAGTACAGTGTCATCACAAAGATGACAGATATCAAGTCAGATTATTATTATCTCTAATTATTATTATTATTATTATTATTATTATTATTATTATTATTATTATTATTGTCCTGATACATTGTGTGTTGTTCATTGAGATTAAAATCCCCTTTTTCCCTGACAGTTACTGTAATGTCAATGTCACCTGTGGCAGTGATTATTTTAGGCTGCTGCAGAACAATGTTTAAATGTTTTTGATTAAAAAAAATAAATAAAAATAGGTAGCGGTAAGGGGAAACAGTAATCCTGATAATTATATTCTGCAGATTAATGTGAATGGATATATAAATGAGATAAGGGCACAAACAAGAGCTCTAGCCCAGTAAAGATGGTAAGAAGAGTTGAACCTGGTGATCCTGATAATAGCTTCAGAATTTCCCTTGTGAGCTTCATAGCTTTAGAAGACAGAGTGGGGGCAACAGCCAGTGGAGTGTGGTTCCAGAATAGCTGGAACTCATACAGTTCAAAGGGCACAATTGAAGTAACTATAGGTAGGGATAATTGTGTTGTATCAAAGAGATTTATGAGATGCTTATTAAAACACTGGGGTTGAATTAAAGAACAAGGGAGATGTATCTGTGGTAATGTGCAAATAGCACAGAAAAAAAAAATAGATGTATGGGATTGATTATACAGGAAATACTGTGGAAAATGAAGTTTTGCTCATGAAAAGACAGTGAAGTAATAACAAATCTGATGGCATTATATACTACCAACCCTCAAAATGGGCTGCTGGTGGCACAGATTATCAAACTAATCTGAAAAATAGTGCCTCCCCTTCAAATGGAATACCTCAGTTGAACAATAGGTAGAGCATTTAGAGAGGCAGTGACCTGTGTTGACTGTGTCTTGACTTTTATATTATGTTATTATTGTACAATGGATAAAACTAAATATGGATAATGAAAAGGATATAATGAACCAAATTTATTATTCAACCAATAAAAACAATTGTATCTAATGAAATAGTTGGTATTGAGCTATAATTTTATCCTCCAGGAGATCAGAAAAGGTGATGCAGACCATAAATACTCACCCTTCTCCTTATTACTCTCCCTCTGTTCCTGGGTTGTTCAGGAAGGTTAGGAGTCTGCACTATCCGTCATAAGAAATGCCCCTGAAAATTCACAATACCACGAATTTCACAGAAATCTTGTATTTGACTGCGTACCATGAAAAATATACATTGTATTTTCCTTACTGTATTTTACTTTACTGTACTCTTCATCTCCCCTGTTCATTTCATACTTTTATCAAGTAGAAGCAGCGATAAAGTAGCTTTACACGGTTCAACTCAATGCCATGCATTTGGTTACTACGGCAACTGAGTCAAACAAATACCGGCTTCATGATTGGTGAATTCCTCATACTATTCAATGACATTTCTACATACCACTAAAAATGTACAGGGTGTATAGAGAAAAAATGCAAATGCTTTGTTTTTGTCATTTCAAGTTTGCAGTTAACATTTCTCTCGTGTTTAGTGTGGGAATTACACTGTCATTTTAATTGATGTGTCAACATAAGATCGTTTTCAATCTCAATGTCAACCATTATGAGTTGGGAAATGACCCTCATGTCACATGACCTGAGCACATATTTTAAAAAGCTGCCTGATAGGCCCAGTGTGACCACGTGTGTTGCATTCTGGGAACAAGACGCTACGTCACACAGCAACCTTCGCCATTTGATTCCTCACTCCAGCCTGAGCAGACGGGTAACCACTTGCTCCGTTATCATGAGAATCTATGGCCTTATTTCACTAGGATCTGTCTACCTAATTTGATTGGGCATCACCCTGTTGTGGGAATGTTCTCCGTGATTACTCTGTCGACCTATGACACTTCACATATGAAGTGTCCCCATCTCACTTGAAAATCAGTAAGCATAGCATAATTATAAAGAACATGCTATAAGAAATATGAATTAAATGCTGTAAGATGTATGGGCTGTCAAGACATTTAATTCTGTTCTAATTCTGTTTTTTGCATATAGAAAGCAGTGACCTGGACCAAGATATTTCAAGGGTTAACTCCCTTGGATTTAGTGGCTGTCTCTCCTCTGTGCAGTTCAACAACATTGCTCCATTAAAAGCTGCATTGCTTTACCCTGATTCAGCCCCAGTCACAGTGAAAGGACAGCTGTTTGATTCTCATTGTGGAGCTTCTTCAGCAGCTGATCCATTCTCAATTGAAAGAACGCATTCCTTGTCAGGTATGTCATGGAGTGGTTAGAAAGTCATTGCTTGTATGAGAGAGGGTAGGGGTGGATAGACAACAGGTTCAGTAGAAAAAAAATGTATAGCAGAAATGGTACAGTAATTTGTTTTGTTTGTCAAAGTATAATTGTAGGTAAAATAAATCCATTGTTAAAAATAATTATACAGTAATGTTGTATCTCTGGGCCCTATTCATAACATTTGAGAGTTTTAGGAAAGTTTTTCTCAATTGTATGGTATCACAGTGGCCTAGATTCTGCAGATCAATAGAATATGTGGGTAAATGTTGGGTTATGAAAGGTTAAACCAGTTAGTTACAATTATATCCTCTGTTGGGGACATGTATCAGAAACTAGTGTACAGCTGTGGTCAAAAGTTTTTTCAAAATTTCATGTTTTATAAAACATATCATTCACAACCCATATGTTTTCTTTTTTTTATCAAAGTCCTTGTTGGATTTATCATAATGTAATTTTTATTTGGCGACATACACAGTTTGTTTTTCCATTTTGTTCAAGGAACTGCAAGAATCCACGTCATTCCAGTTGTTTTTCATTGGTCAGTGTATTTTTTAACGCACGTCATATCGGATCAAATCAAACTTGTTTCGATTCCAAAATTGACGCATCACCATTATACGACAATTAATGACACAGGCCCAAATTTCTAAAGGGGAAAAACAGACCGCAAAAAGCCACGTAATGTGCATCTTCAGTATTGCCACACTCAGTGGGCCTCAGTGTGCAAGGTGCAATAGGGAATACACATGATTGTTTTCTTCTGTTTAGACGCACGTTAAATTCAGATGCGTTATCAGATCCAGTGTGCAATGGCCTTTAAGCTTCAATATACGGTTAACAATATAGAAATATGGCTGGGTTGAATTGAAGGCGTTTAAAATATGATATTGCTAGGTTATTCCTAATGGGCATGCATCTGAAGGGTGGGGGTTGTTGTTAGCCTTTGTATTCATTCCTATGGTAAAATATGCACAAGGTTACAGGTTTTTCAGTTTCTTTGTCTTTTTTGTGTCCATGTTTTTTTTTTTTTCTGTTTAAACCCACATTACTTTTTTTCTATTCCATATCAGTCACCAATTAACAGAAGCATACAGACCTGTTTAACTGCCTGTCCTCGTATTCTTTTTTCTACTGTAGATCATTCTGGGCCATTAGATGAGGGTGAGCCAATAGTAAATGCAATCAGGCGCGACTCTGCTCTTATTGGAGGTAAAGAGGACATTAGCTGTCACCAAAATATATTTGATCAAAATACAAAAAGCAATATAAACTATAATAAAGAAAATATTACTGAATTAAGTCATATGATGGCCTACTATTTAATGGTGCATATATTCTTACAATAATAAACAATCGATTGTAATACTACACACACACACTGAAGTTAAAACATAATATTATAATAACACCAACAACAGGGTGTGGGCCACCATGGGCAGCCAGAAAGGGCACTGAATTGAAGAGACAGAAAAGGTGCTAAAAATTGTTCTGGAGATCATTGATTAATTCAATGCTGTCTCATGGAAATCTCAATGCTGAGCATTCAGCAGTTAAGGAAACCAGTCTAATCTCCCTGCCTGTATTCAAAAACAAGATAGAGGATCATCTAAGTTATAAAATAAAACCAAAATGTGGTTATTTGGATGTACTGTGACAAGGGCACCAAAAACTAATTACATTTGTGTGTGTGTGTGTGTGTGTGTGTGTGTGTGTGTGTGTGTGTGTGTGTGTGTGTGTGTGTGTGTGTGTGGTTTTACCTATTTGCTGATTAAGAAGGATTTTAATACCATCTATATTTATATACTTTGCAGTTTTCAAATCCATTACAAAGTAGTATGAAATTCACTTGAACTGTGTCTTGACACTCATTAGGCGTTTTTTATTCTCTTGGTAATTGAATATGCCAGACATAATGACATGCAAGTGATGGGCATTTTCTTTTACATATTGCTCTCTCAACTGCAGTGTATAATTTCATTTAATTAAATATTATCATGATGGAAATTCACCAGAAGAGTTAAAATAGCACATTTCCTGGTAAACTATTTGAAGTCAAGGTCTTAATTTGAAAATAAGCTACAATTACTGGGAGATGTGTAATAGTTTGTAGCAAATTACGTCTTATCAGATAACAGCTTCTCTTTTAATGCAGTAATTGATTTGAAAATAAATAAATACAGATTTGGGGTAAGTGTCAAAGGCAGAATCTTACATACTATGAAATACTAAGCTTGCAGTTTCAATATTTGATTCTCATGGTTTAGTCAGACAATTAATTTGAATACAGAAGAACTGTACATAGTATTATGCTTATTAATATTATTTGGTAGTACTCTGTAAGTACGTATACTGTGTATATGTGTGTGTGTGTGTGTGTGTGTGTGTTTAGCCTGCAAAACATTACTTTAAACCAGTATGTTATGATTGGGTAGTTCAGTGAAATAACTTCATTTATCTCAATCCACAGGAGTGATAGCCGTCATCATATTTGTCATCCTCTGTGTTGTTGCAATAATGGCACGGTTTTTATATCAACGAAAAGAAACCTATCGGAACAGGGAAGCAAAGGGAACACAGCATGATGACAACTCAGACCTTACTTTAAAAAATGAACTCAACTCACAGAATACACTGAGTGAAAATCAAAGGGAATACTTCATATGATGAACTTTTCCTTCTTGGTGTACACGGTCAACAAAAAGAAGGAATTGAAAAGCTTTGCCAAGACTGTCTTTGGACATAAAAATCTTTTGTGCAAAAGCAGTTTTCAGTTGTCGAGGCACAATAGATTAAGCTCGGCAAAATTCAAATGTTCACCCATTGTAACTGTTTGTTTTTTTGCACTCCATCTAGAGTGATAATTAAAAGAGGTTGTGCTTCTGTCATTCACATTCCTGTAAATATTTGGTACTGTGTAAATGTTGCTCTCACATCTTTGGAACATACTCAACAAGTTTGCTTGACTCGTTTCTGTTCAATTGATTTTATTTGATTGTGTTTTTTTGTTTATTTAAAATGTAACAAGGTCAAATATGCATGCTATTTTAGGTTATGTAAGTGTACCCTAAAGTAGTAACCAAAAGAGAAGTCATTTTAAATGTACGTTAGATGTGATCAGAGTGAGTTACAGCTGTGCTATTTGTGTAAATGTAGAGGTTGGGCAGAAAACCATGCTTTGCTATTGTTGAAAGTGCAATTGTGTGCAATACAACCACAGGTGTATGTGGCACAGATGATCCAATTCTAACAAGAATCATAAAAAAAAAAAAAAAATAGATAGCTAAATGTAAAAATATAATAAATTAGATTTTTGTTATACTAAATAGCTAAATCATTTCATTTGAGAACTTTTTTTAAATTTTTATTATTATAAGCTTACTGTACAGTAGAGGCATTGGAAGGTACCATCGTTTTCACCGTCTGGAAATTGCCTGTACAAAAGGGCATGAATGTCAATCAAAAAACTTCTGTCGGAACTAGACAGAAAATTACAATAAAATTATATGTCCTTAAAATAAAGGAACACAAACAAAACACACATTTTGCTCTTTGTATTTGGTTACAAAACTCCTGTGTACTGATCCTGTGTATTTAATATTTATTGAAACACATTTGCTGTTAAATAGTGACTCATAAACACAAACAAACCTAAAAAAGATATATCTAAGACTATAACTTTATCTGAAGCCAAACTGCAAGTGGTGAAACAACTCTGATGGAGATATGTGGAATCTCAGTGAATTGTGCATTTGTAATGTTGTTGTAGCTGACATCCTGGGATCCTTCAAGAAGCTGCTTGATGAGATTCTGGGATCAATAAGCTACTAACAACCAAACAAGCAAGATGGGCCAAGTGGCCTCCTCTTGTTTATAAACCTTCTTATATTCATATGTACATCTACTTTGCTGCTGGAAAAACTACAGCAACTCCTGAAGCTGACAGCTTTGACACACGCATGTTATTCTGTCTTCCTTGCTTAAAAATTATAATCGCCTTTGATTCCTCTGCATACAATGAAAATTCACTATTGTGTATTAACATTCCAGTATGCATGTTTCCCTCTTCTCTGTGAAGTAGCATGTAAACATGTTATATCAGAGATAGCAACATACTATTAAGTACGTTCTCTGTCCTCCCTGAATATGGTTATAGCTCATTATATTTAATAACCCTTTGGTATGCTGGGGAATCAGCAGCAACACACCATCAGCAGATGCTAATGCAACTTGCAGCTTTGTCAGGGTCTTGGGAATTATATATATATATATATATATATATATATATATATATATATATATATATATATATATATATATATATATACACACACACACACACACACAGTGCTAGCTTAACTGTCATGCATCTTATGATTCACAACCTTCCATCTAATTGATAACTAATAATTAAGTAGCATGTCTGTTTTTGTCTTAAGTATCCTACTGGATTTATTTACCAGTTATTAGTAATTGCTCTTAATTGAAATTCAATCTTCGTATTTGTTCCTTTTATTCTTTTCATGTTCATCATTATATAAAATGATTTTGAGACCATTTACTTCACTTTGCCTTCATGGAGTTCTGCTGTAATAAACATATTTGTAAGTTGGTAATAGTTTCTAGAGTGCCTGTTCGATTTCAGTTCCCTGGGCAAATGTGTACTTCCTTTTTTTTGTGGCTTTAACAATAATTTGAGTATTGTAGTGCCTCTGTTTTCAACGGATATAATATCCTATATTTTTATAAAAAGTGTTTTTCAATGCACTATATTTTTGCTATATGCACAATGTTCTGAGACGCACAGCAATATATCAAGATGGAAGGTTTTAACATTTAGATAAAAACACATCTAGTAACCACTGCATTGTTCCCCAGTAATATGCTATTTACAATGTTTGCCCACCTCTTTTAAAGGTATCTAGACATCTAAATTATGTCAGTTAGTTCTTAAAATGACACCTTTTTTAAACACACGAAAACCCTAAATTCTTCTTTCATATAGTTCAGAAATGGTGTATCTTCAATCTGTATCTATACTTTTTTTAACGTGGTATCTCATTTATGCAATGTAATTACTTTCTCATTGCTAACAGTACTTCTGGCCTGTAATAAATAACCATTCCACTGCCTGTTTGGTCTGAACTTATCAGATGAGTGATTCAAATGTATCGTGATTCAAATGAGTCCACATGCTTTTGTCATAGGAACTTATTAAAATTTACAGACAAGCCACACAACTTTTGATCTCAAGGTCAAAATGTAAAGTTTATATTAAAGTATTAACTGTTATTAGTCAATGTAAGCTCTACATTGTGATGACGGTTTTCTAAAGAGGCATTGTTCATTTTTTTAAGTGTAAATTGATTTGACTTAATTATTTCTGAATTGTAAGATTTCCTGTAAGTAAATGTAATAAAGTAAATTCAGAATCAGATTACATTTTGTAACATTGTTTTTTTTGTTGTTTTTTTTTTTTTTTTTTTTTTTTTTTGCATTATTCAATATAGTCAGATTGTGATTGTGAAAATTACAACTTTGCTAATTTGTCAGATTCAAAGCCAGAAACAAATACATTTCCCTGGGTTGAATCACTAAAACATAAGAACATAAGAAAGTTTACAAACGAGAGGAGGCCATTCGGCCCATCTTGCTCGTTTGGTTGTTAGTAGCTTATTGATCCCAGAATCTCATCAAGCAGCCTCTTGAAGGATCCCAGGGTGTCAGCTTCAACAACATTACTGGGGAGTTGATTCCAGACCCTCACTATTCTCTTTGTAAAAAAGTGCCTCCTATTTTCTGTTCTGAATGCCCCTTTGTCTAATCTCCATTTGTGACCCCTGGTCCTTGTTTCTTTTTTCAGGTCAAAAAAGTCCCTTGGGTCGACACTGTCAATACCTTTTAGAATTTTGAATGCTTTAATTAGGTCGCTGCGTAGTCTGTGTAAATGAAGACATTTCTGAGTCAACAAAAACTCCTAGGTCTTTTTCATAGATTCCTTCTCCAATTTCAGTATCTCCCATAATATATTTATAATGCACATTTTTATTTCCTGCATGCAGTACCTTACACTTTTCTCTATTAAATGTCATTTGCCATGTGTCTGCCCAGTTCTGAATCTTGTCTAGATCATTTTGAATGACCTTTGCTGCTGCAACAGTGTTTGCCACTTCTATTTTTGTGTCGTCTGCAAATATAACAAGTTTGCTTACTATACCAGAATCTAAATCATTAATGTAGAGTAGGAATAGCAGAGGACCTAATACTGATCCCTGTGGTACTCCACTGGTTACCACACTCCATTCTGAGGTTTCTCCTCTAATCAGTACTTTCTGTTTTCTAAATATTAACCACTCCCTAATCCATGTACATGCGTTTCCTTGAATCCCTACTGCTTTCAGTTTGAGAATTAATCTTTTATGCAGGATTTTGTCAGAAGCTTTCTGGAGATCTAAATAAACCATGTCATATGCTTTGCAATTATCCATTATCAATGTTGCATCCTCAAAAAAATCAATCAGGTTAGTTAGACACGATCTCCCTTTCCTAAAACCATGTTGACTGTCTCCCAGGTCACTGTTACCATATAGGTAATTTTCCATTTCGGATCTTATTATAGTTTCCTTAAGTTTGCATATAATAGAAGTCAGGCTTACTGGTCTGTAGTTACCTGGTTCAGTTTTGTTTCCCTTTTTGTGGATCGGTATTACGTTTGCAATTTTCCAGTCTGTCGGTACAACCCCTGTGTCAAGAGACTGTTGCATGTTCTTGGTTAGCGGTTTGTAAATAACTTATTTAATTTCTTTGAGTGCTACTGGGAGGATCTCATCTGGCCCAGGGGATTTGTTTATTTTAAGAGCTCCTAGTCCCTTTAACACTTCTGCCTCAGTTATGCTAACGTTATTTAAAACTGGATAGGAACTAGATGACATGTGGGGCATGTTGTCGGTATCCTCCTTTGTAAAAACTTGTGAAAAGTAATCATTTAATATATTTGCTATTTTTTTTTTTTTCATCTATGATTTTGCCATTTGTATCTCTTAGACATTTAACCTCCTCTTTGAATGTTCTCTTGCTGTTGTAATATTGGAAAAACATTTTGGAATTGGTTTTAGCCCCCTTAGCAATGTTCATTTCTATTTCTCTCTTGGCCTTTCTAACTTATTTTTTGACTTGTGTTTGCAGTTCCGTGTACTCTTTCTGTGTGGGGAAGTTATTAGATTCAACCAATAACTTTGGAAGCACGTTGAGAATTTGCATCATCAATTAGAATTTGACCCATCATTTAGACAGTTATCCTGCCCTGGAGTGTACTTGTATTCTGACATGCGAGATGTGTATTTTGTTTGTTTGTTTTTTGTTGATTTATCACAAAGCTCAGTAGATAAAGATGCCAACCACATTATTCATTTGATTATGTTTTAATATTGATGAGTAATGCAAGGCCTGCATGTTGTTTGGTTACAGTATGTCATTTTTTAAATATTTAATTGATTGATGTTGAAATTTGATACAGCAAATGGTTGAGGTTAAACTGGGCCGGACACACATTATGAAGGTCAAAAACTAGACTACAGCTGATGTAAAACAAGTTATAAGTTAATTTGTTACATTTAAGTTTTTTTTTTTTTTTTTTTAATTAATAATCTGGTAATAATCAGTTTGTGCCTGGCTGTCAGCATCTATAGTACAAATGAAGGTAAAATACAAATATAGCATGGGTATATTACCTTTGCTGTATTCTGTGTTGTATGTACTGCTATATTTTTTACAACATACTGTAATCCATAGTTATACATCATGGGCCATGTATCTGCCGGGATTATAACCTCACATTTGCCTTACAGTATGCATACTGTAACCAGATAATGCTTCCTCCTCCAACAGTGCTGCCAGTAGCAGTTCATAATTGTGCAAAATGTTTTATAAATGTAAATGGAGCTGACCTTTACTGAATACATCCCTGGTAATGACCTTGAGAACCTCTGACACCATGATGGATCTTAGACAAGCTGCTGCACAATTCCGTATTCAAACCCTTTTAAGTGTGATAATGTTCATATTATAGACTGACCCAACTGTGATTGGATTCATAACATCCTCATATTTCACAGTCACTTGTTTAATTGTTTGATTTGGTTCAGGGTCCAATTTAAAATTAAACATGGTTGTGTAGTATTTATTATTTATATCATTCTAACATTCTGCAGAAAGAAAATGATGAAGCATGCTATATTCAAGCAGTTACTGCTATTACCAGTAACATCCACTTAAAAGGTTTCACCTTATTAAATCTTGAAGTCTCCTTTGTAAGTCAAAGTGTCTGATTCACAAACACTCCATAGTGTTTTATTTATTTATTTTATTTTATTTTTGTTTGTTTTTTTCTGTATAGATAACAATCAACTGTGTAAAGAAAGGTTTGCAAACTGTATAAGCCACCTGTAGTAGAACACTGGGAATGTATTTTTAATTTACACTTTCACAATATTATTTGTCAAGCTTTAATTAGTATCACTTAGTTGATTATTATTAATTTGTTCATTAATTGTTTTGTTTATTCGCTATTGAATTATCAAAGTTTGAAAATTACAGCAGCAATAAAGTTAAACACTAAGATAATCACAGGGTAAGGCTTCATGTTTTACAGAAAAAGGCGATCCTCGATTTATGACGCTTCGATTTACGACGCACGGCACTTAGGACTATTTTGAATTATTACCTTGCTTCGACTTTACGACATCGGTGCGGTATTTACGACACGTAATCTGCACCTTGCGTCATGTGCGCATGCTCGGTGTCCGAACTACAGTACCTGTCGTGGTCGCCCTGACTTAGTCTAGCGTGTTACAAGATTTGTTTGTTTGTTTGTTTTTATGCATGTAACAATTTTTTTTTTTTTTTAATTTGCAGTTAACAATGTCTGAAAAGCAATTGACTCAAAACGAACCCTAAGCTGTGAACTCTGTCACATGACGAGGGGCTTAACTTCAGGCGATCGTATTTCCTGCTAGGAGTACCACATACACACACACTGAATACTCCATTGGAAAGCCCCGAGTCTGTACTTTTAAACAAGCCAGGTGGGTGATTGAGTAATATGCGCGTAACCAACAAGTCAGAAAAAAACAACATATGAATCCCAATTAACATGTATTTATACTAAAGTAATACAAAAATGACTACAAAAGATTTAGAAGTGAGTACTTTTTCGAGATTTACGATTATACAGTATTATATAGTCTCGAAAAACTACTCACTTTTAAATCTTTTGTAGTCATTTTTGTATTACTTTAGTATAAATACATGTTAATTTGGATTCATATGTTGTTTTTTTCTGACTTTATGTGAACGAAAAGACACAAAAGCTCCCGTTTTCTCATTGGAAATAGTGATATTTTGAAATATCACTGTCCTGGTCACAAAAGCAAAGTTTGTGGGGAATAATAGCCATTTTCTATACTTTTGAGGCATAAGCAATTAGGAAATAACACTTACTACCCAGGAACAAAAAAATAAAAATAAAATTGTTACACGGTGTAATGAATGAGAAAAATGTCACCAACCGTACAGGTACTGGTACCTGTTTGAACATCCTTTCTGACTGCCTGAATGGTCTTATAATTCATTTATAAGTGAAGTGATTTGTGCCACCCTCGTGTCTAAATACAATGATACATTTTTAAATCACTCGTGCTACACAGACCCATTTATATCCTGTGCACCAATACTTATACACCAACATGCAACATACAACACACAAATACACACAGGGGCGGGGCATATTGCCAAAGAGCCCTAAGAATAACACATGCATGGAGACTGATGAACTTGGCACTATATTATAAGCATAATGTATTTTAAATTTAAATCTAAAGATATAAGAAGACATTAAGATGATCATTTTCTTTTTCACAGGTTTGTGCTTTATGATCCTTTTTGTTATTCGTCATTTTCTACAGGATCACTAGCAAAAGTTGAGTAATATAATAGATGGGGCATCAAATGTAATATTAATCTTTGAAACCAGTATGATATATATATATAAATATATATATAATTAAACAAAAAATTACCAGAATGTCAACTGTTTATGTTTCTTTCCAATGCTGCTGAGGTTTTGAAATGAACTTACTTGGAAAACTGATAACAGAGAATAGGTGACTGAATGTAGCAAAGTAAACACATTTTATGAGGCAGGTATAAAGACCAATACGAATTACAAAAGCGTTTCTAAATGGTGAGCTTCAAAGAAAAACCCCCAGTTAAAAAATAAATAAATACAAATTCAATCAAACTAGTTTGAGTGAATCAAGAATAGACAATTACACTAAATAAATGTGGTTGGTGAGCATTAACAACCGTTTTAACAACCGTGTCCTTTTTAGTGTCACAGAGCATTTAAAACCTTCAACATGCACACTACCAAAATCTCCTCAAAAACACACTAGCCATCAAAAGAGAAAAGGGAGTTTTAAATTGTGAGCAGAGAGACAGACCTGTATGATTTATAAGGAAAGCTTACAGCAGTTAATATTTAGAAGAGTCAACTGTAATAAAGATAAACCTTGACATGTTCTGTAAAAACATATTCCAGCGACTGTCAGCAACTTTAATGATGCTTATGTAAGAACATTTCTCTAATTAATAATTTAGAGTTTATTAGGTTGATTATTTATCTTATACAAATAATTAATTGACATGTTACAAGATCAAGGATTTGCTATGAACACACATACACACGTTAGACATAAGGGATGTTTAATCAATGGTAGTATTTTGTTGAGTACGCAAATATTAAACAGAAATCAGAAAAGTCAGAAAGTAAATCTCTTAGTTTCTACTGACAGAAATACAAGTCAAAGCTCTTATACTTATACGGCTTGCTCACTCACACACACATGCAACCTAAACTGAAATGGTACAGATCATCTTAGAATAAATATTGTGGTGTTTTGTGTGTTGGGTGGTGATTGACAGGGATGGAGAATTCCTCTCCCTGTCAAAAACATGTGAGAATGTGGCTACTCCTTAATAGAATAATTGGAAGATGCAGGCCAGGAGGAGTACTGTGGGTAGATTTTTTTTTTTTTGGAGAAGTTTTCTTTTGGGGAACATGGAGAACTGGGTTTGCTGGGACTTTGACACATCCCAATTCCAGCAGAGTGGTGGACTTCAGGACCTCCTCAAGGGCCTTGAGGAACAAGATTGGTCCCTCGCATGTGGGGAGTTTGAACACTCCATGGCCTGCTGCCCCCTTCAGAGTGAAGAAAAGTTACCACATGCCTGGAGAAGGCTAGATAGGAGGGAGTTGCCTGCTCAGGAGCCAGATGAGGGAGTCGCCTGCCGAAAGGCCAGTGAAGGAGTTGCCTGCCCAAAGGCCACAGAGGTAGGAGCTGCCTTCCTGCATGACAAACAGGGAGGAGCTGCCGTCCTGCGTGCGTGAGAGGGAGGAGCTGCTGCCATCTCCAATGCTTAGAAGGGAGGAGCCAGTTGCATGCCTGCGTCTGGAGTGCCCAGTGTTGCCTCCCGAGGGTCCGCCGCTGTCGTCGCCTCCCGAGGGTCTGTCGCTGCCGCCACCTCCCAAGGGTCCACTGCTGCCATTGCCTCACGAGGGTCTGCCGCTGCCATCACTTCCTAAGGGTCCGCCTATGCTGCCGCTCCTGCCTCTCCCTTCGCCCTACAAGGTGAAATACAAGTCGGAGAAAGAGCAGAGATGACCGCCCTACTAAACAATGATCACTAGCAAATGTGATTGTTAGTAAATGAAACACAAATACTCAAAAATATCAACAAGAACAAGGCACTGTAACTTTTTATCACCGTCTTCCTATTAATTTACCAAAGAAGTAACAGTAGCTATAATCTATAATATCAATCAAGAGAAATGCAGTAAGCACACACCAACTTTTTGATAATCAAAAAGTCTATATTTACTACTATATAACCAAGTCTAAGATGCTACAGGCAATTCTATTAGTTTATAAAGATGCTGATGTCTCCTCTAGTTAATAGTGTTGTAGGGATTTTGGTTTTATGTATTCAAAAATTAATACAATTGTATTTCATTAAAAAAAAAAAAGATGCCGCTTAACTGCAACAATGTCATACCCACCTTAACTTTTCTTCATTCCTTTATGTTTGTTGCTGTAAACATGCAGTCCAAAAAAAAAAATAAACAATTTGCTGGTGCCGTCTTCTCATCATGAAGTTTTGCACTCTGCTGAGAGAGCAGTGGGTGGGCACGATTGGCTATTGCTCGGTAACACTTTCCTTCTCTTTCAACCCATGTCTTAACCAATAGGATGCTGTCCAAACTGATAAAGATGAAGAGGGTATTCAGTTGCAGTGGTCACATTCTTACTCTCTATAGTTCCAGAATGACCCCAGAAAATGTTAATATTTTGGTTTTTCTCCAAAGGAATTTGAAATAAAAAAGCAGCATTATTTTGCTGAGCCTGTGTGATCTGAACACTGCTTCCAGTTAGGCAGTGCCTGGTAGAACTGCAGTACCAGCGTGTTGTATTTGTTTTAAAACTTTAAATTAAAGATATTTTTCTTGTTAAAAAATTACTTGACTTGAGTGTATTTCTTTAAAAACGGATTACAAAAAAATTACATAATACCGCGGTATGACGATAACCATGGTATATTTTCTGACGGTTATAATACCGTCAAAATTTGATATTTTGACATCCCTAACTGCTACCTACCTGCACTGTATTTATTTTGGTGTTGCTTTATTTTGTTTTGTTTCATTAATAAAAACCCTGAGCACATTGGCGTCTCACCTGCAATACTACTGCCTGCTATGTGTTACTTCCTGTTCTGGAGTCCCCACTGAAGCTATCTTGCCACAATCACATTCAACTTACTAATGGTATATAGATTAAGGATATAGCAAGTTTACTTTTAAACTTCTTCATACAGCAATATGAGGTAGTTTACTTATAGTTACTTCATTGAGTTCTACTAAAAGTTGTTCCACACGCAAGGTGTGCAAACTAAACAATTAATAGTTCAATTCTATGAAAATGTGTTACAATTAATTAATTTAGTTCCATGAAAGAAGAATGCAAATGAAATTATATTCAGCGGTTCCTTGAAGCTTAGACTTTTGGTCTGCTGGCTTGGAATCTCAATCTGTTGAAGTGTCCAGCTTAAAAGGGTTTCCTCTCAGCAACAGTCTTCAATCCAGATAGGATCAATAAACTCGGCAACAGTCTTCGATCCCCCTATAGGATCAACAAACAGCTGCAACAAAGTCTTCAATCCTGATAGGATCAACAGTAGCACCGGTCCACTCTGTCCTCTTCACTGAATCTTTAGCTATGCAGGTTGCAGGACAGTCTCGGATATTGTGGCTTTAGACCAGACCCAGACTGGTTTGTCTGATAAAAGTCTCTGTAGCTTTTACGACAGTCCTGCAGCCGGGCTACAATCTTGTCGCATTCGGTCGCTTGCAGCTTTGCCTTCTTTTCTGGGGTCCTGTTCCCAGGCAGAGTCCCGGAGTAGCAGCTTTGTTTAGCAGAGTGACAGCACCTCGTTTAGCAATTGATGTGGAGCAATTTTCGTTTCGTTTTGCTTGAATGTTTATAGTATATGCATATGCACCACACCTAATTTCACATTGTATGGGCTTTCTGAAACACTTTGTTTCAAGAACTAACCTTGGATGTTTTTTTTTTTTTTTTTTTTTTTTTTTTTTTTTTATAGTCAAACGTACACCAATATAGTACACACAATAGTTATCTACAATAGTTATATTTTTAATGCAATCTCTTTTTTAATTCATCCTCATATGATGTCAAGTAATTGAAATTCAGACTACAAAGTGATTTTTTTTTTAATCATTTCTTCTCAAATGTATTAATCCAGCACTTCAGCACTGCATGTACCCACTAAGTGATGGGAAGGACTTTTAATCGTAATTACAGCTTTTGACACTTTTTCCAAATGAAGTCAGGATATTTCATTAATCAAGAAAAGCTGCACAACAGGCATGAAGGGTCAGATGTGAATAGAAACATTGAACCAAGTTAAACTGATGGAATTACAAATACAATTATATTGTTCTAGCCTCCAACAGATACCCATTTAACTATTTCTGGAAATATGAAGGACACAGGAGTTAAATGATAAGTTTGTGAATGAAATTGCACTTCTGAAATGCAATTCACATTCACAAAAAACTGCAGATTATTCATTTATAACCTTCCTAGAATCATACATGTATGGCCTATGGAAATGTTTGATTTTTGTTTTGTTTTTGTGAACACCCCCAAACAAACGGCATTGTTAATTCTGGATGTAAATACAGTATATCAAATTGCATTATGGGGGAAATGGGAGCCACGACCTTACTGTATTATAACCGATTCTGCACTATAACAGGTTGTGTTATAATGAGGTAGCACTGTATTTGGTTTAATTAATATTATATATCATAATTAAACCGTATTTTATGTATTTAATTTACTATAAAGGTTATGTATTTAATCACGGGCAGACACATGTAATGTAAAAGCCCAGGGATGATAAATAACAAAAGCAATACAAGTATAAACATTATGACTCCATACCAATAAAAAACGCAAACATAAGTTTTTGTTTTTACTCTGTTGACTCTTCATCGCAAAACTGAATTGTCACGTTACTCGTTGAGAGGGACCCTTACTTGCAGATACTGCAGCCTGATAGTAGATGATAATTTGAGTTTGCTTCTTCACCGGACATTGTTGAACCGCTTGCAGAAGCATTCATAGATGCAGCTATCCCATGACTTGTTTGCCCTGGGTTCTCAATGTTTTGTGCTGTATATTATTGTCAACCTCCTGTAGAAATATCTAGTCCTATGATGTGAAGCGTTCCTTTCGTTGTCTGCGAATTAGAAAATTCCACTTCATGCTGCGATAGTGCCTCTCATGTTAGATACCACAAACACAGAGCTGGCACTGCTTATTCTTTTTCTCAGCTCGAAATTACTGAGCATCCCAGCACAAACAACCTCATAAAGGGAATGTTGGGCATCAGATTTCACCTCCCACTCTACAGTGGCAGACGTAGTGCAAAGACATTGAGCCTGAAAATCTAAGCTTTTCCAACCATCAGGGACCATCACTTTTCGTGTTCCGAACAAAAAATAAAAAATGGCCAGGAAGCATGAGAACAGTTACAAAAACCTCAATTCCAACAGTATGCAAATGAAGTGGGTACCTAATTAACATACCTCCCATGCAAAAATCAAAAGGGTCGATGTAGTCGGATTGAGTATTTTATGTCTGAAGTGGTTCCCTGTTTCAAAGATGGAGATGGGAACCTATTTCAAGCATAAAATAAAAAGGGTCTGGTGTAGGTGCAGTGACTGATGACTATGGTGATGGAGCCCAATGTGCTGCTAGAGAGTGGTGCAATTTTTGAGGATGAAAAGGATAATGTAGCTGCTGTGCCAAAATGAAAAATAAATACATACATTAATAAACAAACAAATCTAGACATAAATGTCTACATATGTATTTATTTTTTACATTTATTTATTTATTATTTTTTTCATTTTGGTATAAAATGACCTCCATAACCAGGTACATGAAACTATAATTTCATACGGTATATAAAAAAACTAATTATGCTACATTAAAATGAGTTCTCTAGCTTTACCTTTTTTTCTCTTTGTACTGATGTACTTGCTTTATAATTATGTTCTATTCAATGTATCTTTCTCCATATCTTCTTGTCACAAAGACGGCTGTAGTGGGAGAGGTAGAGTTTTGGTGAAGCTGAGCGCTTGCTTGCACTCAGCATTTAATACTAACTGTAGATAAAAAGGTTGTAACAAAAACAGCACACGGCACATGAGGCCAAAATAAACAGACAAACAAAACGAATTAACACTAAACGAAACAGACCTTACCAAACAGCGGACAAACAGACAAACACAGTGAGTGAAATTATGATTTGCTTTAACTATTATTATTACCTCCGTCTCCAATCCCGTTCTCCACTCACCGAACACACAACCCCGAGTGATGGAAAACATGCTGCTTTTATGCAGCTGTACCGAGACTCGATTGATAAGCACTATGTAACACAATTTTTGTTCCTGGGTAGTAAGTGTTATTTCCTAATTGCTTATGCCTCAAAAGTATAGAAAATGACTATTATTCCCCACAAACTTTGCTTTTGTGACCAGGACAGTGATATTTCAAAATATCACTATTTCCAATGGGAAAACAGGCAAATGTGTGTCTTTTCGTTCACATAAAGTCTGATAAAAACAACATATGAATCCAAATTAACATGTATTTATACTAAAGTAATACAAAAATGACTACAAAAGATTTAGAAGTGAGTAGTTTTTCGAGATTAAAGTAAATACAGTATAATCGTAAATCTCGAAAAAGTACTCACTTCTCAATCTTTTGTAGTCATTTTTGTATAACTTTGTATTACTTTCCCATTGGAAATAGTGATATTTTGAAATATCACTGTCCTGGTCACAAAAGCAAAGTTTGTGGGGAATAATAGCCATTTTCTATACTTTTGAGGCATAAGCAATTAGAAAATAACACTTACTACCCAGGAACAAAAAAAAAAAAAAAAAAAAAAAAAAACATTTGTTACACGGTGTAATCAATCATTCAATTGGAGTCTCAGTAACTGCACATGAATTAATAAAGTGAAATTCCCTGTGCTCGTATATGACTACATTTTACCTGCACGTGAAGTGCTGTGCAATCCTCGTGCCTAAATACAAATATACATTTTAAACACTTGTGTGCATAACCTATGTTATATCCCGTGTACACCAACATTAACACATCACACGCAACATACCACACAGAAATACACAGGGGCGGGGCAACATTGCCACACTCCTGAAACGTCTGCCTTATTACCTTTCAATTCTACCTGTCCATTGATTGAAATCCTGAAATGACGTAAAAACTGACGTGTCATGAACAAATAGGTTTCTCATTTAAATACTGAATAGTTATTCAACCACCTTTATGTAAGTTGCACGAACTCCACCTGTCAGGAAAACATAGAAAAGTTTTTAATTTTTTGATGAAAACAACGTTCGGCATGAGTCAGGTTAAATAGATGGAGCCAGCGAGTTTCATACTGTCGGAAGACACTTTTGATAGGGACATTGCGTCGGCTTATGCTTGCGCTAGGACAGACCTCTCCCTGCAGTGCTACCGCAATGACTTTGAGCGCTGCCCTCGCGCTTGTCTCCATGTTGTCAAAATTGGGTCCACACTCTTAAAATGTTTTTAGAAATGTTACACCTCAACAAAATAATTTTAAATTAATTAATTACAAAATTTACTGTGTGTGTGTGTGTGTGTGTGTGTGTGTCTATATATATATATATATATATATATTATATATATATATATATATATATATATATATATTATTTTTTTTTTTTTTTTACTGATAAGATTAACTTTGGAAATTGCAGTCTAGCAAGTGAAGAAAATATGTTTGAAATAATGAAATAATCGTATGCTTAGAGCATATAATGGCACTATTTCAACAGAAAATTACCAGAAGTATTTTTATTACATTTTGTCAGTCTCTCGTTTTGTAGTCAAGTTAGTGTTATCATTATGTTTCTATATCGGCTCCTGAAGCCCCATAGACACTTCTTGAATGGATATAGTTATCTGGTATAGGGGTGAGCTCTTTGTATATTTTTTTTCTACAAAAGTTCTTCAGGCTTGGTTAGTGCTATAGAAGGTTCTAAAGTACTGTATATCTTCTGCATATTCTCACACTGGCAAACCCAGCCATCTCTCTACCACCACACAGAAAAAAGGAGTGAAAATATTGGTTCAATTAGATCAATAAGAACAACCCTCCTCCCTGGGGGTGATTCAAATTAATGAGATTCTACTGTGTTACATTTATAATGTACCTGTGTAAATTGTGGTGGGTTTATCTCCTCCCAAGCTCTGGAAAAATATATTCTATGTACATAATCTTCTTACTGGAGGACAGCAAACAGTATGCATTTTTTTCCCTGTGTTTACACAGTTTTTCACTTCCTAAGGCTAAGTGGGTAGATTATTGAAACCAAAATTGCTGTGCAAAAAAACCTAACAACAGCGAGAAGAAAAAGTACTTGAACGTATAGTTGAAGTACATTTTGGTGATGACAGAATAAATAACTCTGGTGAAACATATTAATTGCTGTCAAAGTCTGTATCATTTTCCTGATTACAAAGGTTCAAGTGTGACTGTGCTCTCTATAGTATAGCGTCACCATTTTTGTTACATATTTTCACCATTTTAGGGTAGGATGGGCTTGACTTGCTTCCTTTTTAAGTGACTGACGGTTGTTCACATTTTGAACAGAACATAACTCTTTCATAATAGCATCCATCCAGTTTCAGAAGTAATACGTTTACTCTAATTAAATCAATGTTGTTTTAAACACGATTACATTAACATGCCCCATCTGCTGTGGAGCAGATGTGACGACATCGTTTTCAGCACCTTACTTCCAGCAGTTTTATTATTTCACAGCGTATCACAGATTGGCACTTCAATACAGCTAAGCCAGACCCACCCTTCTTATTATTTCCTGACAGCACCAGTGGGAGAAACAATCTGCTGTCAGACTATAAATGCCTCGAGGAGTAGCAGACGTGCACTTCTGTTTTCATTGTACGTTACAGCCATCTAGCTAGTTTCATTTGGGATTTTTCAGTAATAATTCACTTGCTGTTATTTTTTAAAATTATTTATATTATTTTAAACAAGTTTGTAAATATAGCCTGCAATGTGGGACAAAAATATTGTTGCTTTCAGGTTTATGAATATTAAATGCAACTTGGATCTATTTCAAAAGGTAACTTAAGCACCAAGAAGAGGAATCAGCAATGTAACTACACAAATCAACTACACTAGTGTCCCATCAAACAGTGACGCATCCAGTAAAGGCACTCCGCATGGAGTGCAGGATACACCCTATAACCTGGAGCTCACCAGTTCAAGTCCAGGCTATTCCACAAATGGCTGATTGCCCCCTGTGGGGGAAGGTTAGGTCGGTCAGGGTGTCCTCAGCTCACCACACACCAGCAACTCATGTAGGCTGGCCAGGCACCTGCGGGCTTGCCTGTAAGCTGCCCAGATCTGCTTTGTCCTTTGACACTGTAGATCTGGGTTGGCTGCATGGCAGGCCTGCAGAGTGAAAAGAAGCAGTCAGCTGACAGCACATGCTTCAGAGCACAGAACGTGTTTGTCTTTGCTACTCCCAAGTCAGTACAATTGGCTGACTTGGGAGTTTCATTTCAAGTTGGAAGAAAAATGGGGTAAAAATCAATTGGCGACTACTAAATAAAGAAAAAAAACATGCCCCCATGTCTATGTTTTGTGAACTTTCTCTTTTTTGTCAGTTTTCACTACAGATAAATACAACATGTATCAGTGTACAATAAAATGTTATTTATATATGTGGCAGGGCAAAAGTCCTGCATGTAAAAAGTATGCAAATAAAGATTGATTATTTTGAATTTAAGTTTGGCAAGGATAGGGTTAATTTCATCACTGCCAGATTCACGTATGTAATGTGGCTGGGTCTTGATTGACAAGGGATATATTAAGGGAGCTGAATCCTCTGTTAGTGAGAGAGAGTTCGGTGAAGGCAAATGCTCAGTGTGAACAGAGAGAGAAAAGTCAGCTGATACACCGTGATAGCCAAAGCTGGGGTGTTTAATATAAATTTTGTGTTTGAACTCTGAATTTCTGTTGGAATCTTTGAACATAGAAGAATGCAAGCACTTCAAACAGAAGATCAACAATCCAGTCTGACAGAAGCAAGACCAAACTCCTTAAGCAATACAAGGTCCTGGATAAGAGACAAAACAGGTGCAAGAACTAACAGGCATAAAGATGCTGAATAGCTTGTGGATCAGCTAAAATAGCAGCTGAGTTTGGACGGATTGGACACGTTCAAAAGATGGTTAAAAAATACTACAAGAAAGCCAAAGGAGTGAAACCTCTCAACTGCACACATTTGACTATTATATAATAATAACTGATTCACCCACAAGAGACAGATTCTGAAGGCAATGCAACTCTGAAAGCTTGTAAGGCAACTGGTGTGGATGACATCACTGCAATACTGTGGCAAAGTGGTTAACAGTGTGCAGATGCAGGAGTGCTGCGGTGATCAATAAACAGACAGACAACATAATCCAGGCGCAATGGTGTTTTATTTTTATAATCCAGTCTGATGACAAAACAGTAAACAATATTGATAACAGGCAATACAATGTTGTGTATTGCTCCGTTTAATCCACGGGTTGATCCCAAAATAATAGTCCCAATATTTAAACACCCACACATAACACAAACACAATCACAAGTCCAGAGTGAGTGGCATAGTGCTCGTGGTGCAAATACAGGTAATCGTGAACAATGGTGCAGTGTTGTCCAGGGTAAGTGCTGGCTTTTAGCAACAGCTCCGGATCATGTTAGCCATCTAATAACAACAAACAAGTGATTCTTTAGGCACGACAAAAACAAACAAAACGCTCACGATAACAATACAGGTTTTCCTTCTGGTTCAACATTAACCATACAAAAGAGCAGATCACTTCGCTACGTCCCCTTTTGAATCGTCAACCATGACGATAATAAAACAAATGAAAATGGCATGGACAAAAATGATGGGTCCGCTAACCTAATATTTTGTTGCACAGCCTTTAGAGGCAATCACTACAATAAAACGTTTTCTGTAGACTTCTGCACCTGTTAACAGGTAGTTTGGCCCACTCTTCCTGAGCAAACTGCTCCAACTGTCTCAGGTTTGATGGGTGCCTTCTCCAGACTGCACGTTTCAGCTCTTTCCATAGATGTTTGATAGGATTCTGATCAGGACTCATGGAAGGCCACTTCAGAATAGTCCAATGTTTTGTTCTTATCCATTCTTTGGTACTTTTAGCTGTGTGTTTTGGGTTATTATCCTGTTGGAGGACCCATGATCTGCGACTGAGACAGAGCTTTCTGACACTGGGCAGTACGTTTCGCTCCAGAATGCCTTGATAGTCTTGAGATTTCATTGTGTCCTTCACAGATTCAAGGCACCCTGTGCCAGGTGCAGCAAAGCAGCCCCAAAACATAACCAAGCCTCCTCCATGTCTCACTGTAGGTATGGTGTTCTTTTCTTTGAAAGCTTCATTTTTTCATCTGTGAACATAGAGCTGATGTGACTTGCCAAAAAGCTCCAGTTTTGACTTATCTGTCCAAAGGACATTCTCCTAGAAGGATTATGGCTTGTCTATATGCATTTTAGCAAATTCCAGTCTGCTTTTTTATGTTTTTCTTTCAAAAGTGGTCCTCCTGGGTCTTCTTCCATGGAGCCCACTTTCGCTCAAAAAGCGATGGGTGGTGCGATCAAAAACTGATGTACCTTCACCTTGGAGTTCAGCTTGTATCTCTTTGGCAGTTATCCTTGGTACTTTTTCTACCATTCGCACTATCCTTCTGTTCAATCTGGGGTCGATTTTCCTCTTGCGGCCGCACCCAGGGATGTTGCCTACAGTTCCATGGACCTTAAACTTCTTAATAATATTTGCAACTGTTGTCACAGGAACATCAAGCTGCTTGGAGATGGTCTTGTAGCCTTTACCTTTACCATGCTTGTCTATTATTTTCTTTCTGGTCTCCTCAGACAACTCTCTCCTTTGCTTTCTCTGGTCCATGTTCAGTGTGGTGCACACAATGATACCAAACAGCACAGTGACTACTTTTCTCCATTTAAATAGGCTGAATGACTGATTACAAGATTGGAGACATGTGTGATACTAATTAAAGAAACTAATTAGTTTGAAATATCACTATAATCCAATTATTTGTTATCTTTTCTAAGGGGTACCAACAAATGTGTCCAGGCCATTTTAGAATATCTTTGTAGAATAAACAATAATTCATCTCTTTTCACAGCTTCTTTGCATTATTTTATGACATACAAAAGGCATGCAAGTATACATGATAAAATAGCTTTTAATTTCATCACTTTTCAGGAAGAATGAAGCATTATTTCAATGAGCTGTAAGGGTACCAACAAATTTGAGTGTAAATTTGCCTTGTATATATAATATGAAATCTTTTTTTTTTTTTTTTTTTTTTTTTACCATCAGTTTAAAGCAAGTAGCATATGATATAATACATATAGAAATGCATTTGGGGTCTGTTATGTTCTTGCTCATGACATATTACATTTGTGGTTTATTAAGAGAAAAATGCAGTTAACAATCATTTTAAATCATTGATTAAGTGTTGACAGCGTTTTTATTTCTTGTACTTCTCTAGTCAGTCAGCTTCTTAAATGAGATCCAGTCTCAGCCAGCATTTAATATCAGCATTACATTTTTTATGTTATTTATATATGTATATTACTTTATACTTTATTGCTATTTATTTGAAATAAATAAAAAAGTGTCAAGGTCAGTGGTGTAGCTGGGGGGCGGGGGGGGTAGATTAGGGGTTTCGACCCACCCCGAAATGAATTATTCAACTAGGTGGGACAATGAAAAAACAATAGCCATATCACCCAACCCCACATAAATGTTTCTTAGGCTGATGGAGAGCAATGCTGTCAACTATATTGTGCTTGACATGAATACATGTTTCTTCAGGCTGATAGGTAGAGTAAAGTATGATGTTACTTGTTCAGTGTTGTTGTCCGTGGGCCAGCAAAGGTTGGGGATGACCACTGTCATGAAATAAACTTGCTACACCCACCTCGAGCACTACTGCACGCACCCAGGTCTGGTGACCGTGTTTGTGATATTATTTGTTTATTATTTGAGACTGCAATCCCATTATTATTTACCCCGTGCAGTACACATTGTTGTGTATTGCCAGGGGATTATTGTTTGGTCGCCAAACAAGTAATAAAACCTTTCCAAACCAGATTATAATCAGTCTCTGTCTGTTTCATTCCTGCACTGCATCACCTCTGTACCTGCATCCACTCAGCCCCCCTGTCACACCCTGCCATAGTGTGTTTTATAGTTGTATTTATGAATCATCCTAGGGTGCTTTACAAAACAAAAATGTTCAGACTACCTAGTGGGCAAATGCTAGCATAAAGGAACTTAATAATTAAGACAGAATCGAGATAAAAAAAAATCAAGCCTGCAGATATATTATGAGTTACTGTCCTCTAAGCATTATCTTCAGAATATGATTGAAGAGCTGATATTGCAAATGTGCTATTAAAATTCAGTTTATTCATGTTATGTTAAATACAAAGACATCATCGTGATCATTAACATTAAACAACTATAAAACATTCAAAAGGCAAAAAAGTAAAAGAATAATGAAAAAGAAAAACTGAAAATGAAAGAGCCATAGTAAACAGAATAAAGATGTCTTTTGCTGCATTGATAGGTCAAAAAGGAATGCAAGATGTGCAGAATTTTTCAGTTGAGCCATAGGGTGTGTATTATATTCGTTATAATTTCAGACAATGCATAAGATCCATTTTCTGCAGGGCTGTGGCAGTCTGATTTCAGCCAAAGCTAACAAGGCTTCAAAAGTAAGGTTGTTTGACATTTACAATGCAACAATGGAAGGAAAAAAAAAAAACATTGAAGTTATAAAGATTTAATTAAACAAGGAATGTAACTCAATAGCTTCTGGGTATTCTCAGTTTTTTTCTAGTTTTGTAACATTTAAGGAGTTTTTCACTGTTCATATATGTAACTTTTTTATTTAGTATATTGACATGATAAAGTGTTACAGAAGTTTAGCTCTTATGAGTGGTTTTTGATTTTGTGACAAAGGGTTAAATTATATCTAAATTATGTGTATGGTTAAATGTTGGTATTAAAACACAAATTCACAATACCACTCAATTGCTTGGTACTAAAACAAAACATCTAATTGTAGGGGGTGTGTCAGTTTAATGTGGTTTAAAAACACATTCATTCAAGTGTTGTAGAAGCAGGCATTATGTAACATTCAAAAAATAATGCGTTTTAATTATTTTAATTATTTAAAGAGACAATAACGAAACACATATTAAAATTCACCCCCTCTACATACCGACATTCTGTTTTGGCATAATTTTTGGGTCCCGACCAAATACCTATTGAAATTAATGGTGTGATACCTCCTACAATCGAGAAACCTGTCTATTTTAGAATCAGACATGATTTGTACAATGCAAATCTGACTATGCAGTCTGGCATCAAGTCACATGAATTTTCTGTTATACTTTTATAATCATATAATCATATATATATGCACATGTCCCATAGGTAGATTGTATTAAAATTAATACAATCCTTGAATTGCAGGGTATACTTGGACAGTACTCATACTGTATGTATGGTAATAGTTTTGCAGAGTGTTTAAATAGTTATGTCATGTATACCTTTTTTAATGTAGTATATTTAATAGTAGTTACTTCTATATGTTATACAGCACATTTTTCTGGTCCCATGTGATGCCAGGTTAGACAGGTTACTCCATTAGATGATACAAATTCAGTGGGATGATACGTTTTACAAATGTGTTGAGTAACTGCGAGCAAGTTACAGTTTTTAGGCTTTGTATGAAAATATTGCATTCAAACATATTTAGCTGAGATAATAATTGTTAGTATTTGCACATATGTTCATGTATTTATTTAATTGCCATATGCTGTATTTTATCATCTTCAGCCATTGTTTGAGTGAAGTGCAGCGTACCCACAACAACAAAAAGGGCTTGTATACTTCTACTGTACAATATATGCTTCAAAATAAGTAAATATCTGGACGAGATGCTTCAATTAATCCATTTAGAAAAACACTTTGCAACATTACATCTGGCTTCTGATATATGCAGAGCATATGGTATATATATATAACAGATATACCTTGGTTTACCATGAATTTCAGCAGGTTTAAAACATAAGAACAAACATATACTTGTAAACTAGTTTTTCATCAAAGCTGAATTTACTGAATCCTATGTATAATTTATGTCCATCTGGAATATAATTTTACAGTTGGTGTAATCATCCTGCTTTATGGGGAAATCTGTAAATCTAAGATTATTTTTAGATGCACTTATGCACAGAACGGCTACGTAAAATTATGTTTTTCACCAAACAATCATTCAAGCTCCTTTTCTCACAAACTAAGTGAAATGGAGTGAATAGGAGCTGGAACCTTTGATTTGCCAATCCTTTGTTTCTGATGGTCATATTTTCAGGATGGACGCAGAAGCGATGACCTTTGTACATTTACAGAGTTAGGTACAAACTTGATTCTTATTTTACATGAAACAGAGTCGAGAGATGAGGAAAATGGAATACATTATTGTAGTATTCTATATAAACTTCTCATCTTAACTAAGCGGAGCTTGGGGGTATGTTTGTGATATCTACTAGTTTTCATTGAAAGATAGGCCTGCAGTTGTTCATCTTAATCCACACCCTGGATTATAGTTTGACAAATATAACCTAGAAAAAAAAACATAGAATTGATAATTTAACACCAGGTAAGCTCTCTGGGCCTGAGCCTTCAGCTGCAATTTATGTCAGGGTATAAAATACTTCCATAAATAACTATTCTTACACGTTAATAAGGTAGTAAAAGCCACCTCATAACCTATCACATGCCCCTATTTGTGGAGATGAAAAATACATCTCTCTTGGCTAGAAACTTTGGGAAATAGCTGTGAACAGCAGATCTACATCATTTGTATGCTGATTGTTTGTACAGAGGCTGAGTTTCATCATCTAAAGCCATTTTAGCAACAAGAACACATCATTCCTCCAGCTGTCACAGTACTAACGGTTTATTGTGTTTAAAAAAAAAAAAAAAGGTGATGCAGTGTAACGGTTTCTAATGAAAAAAATTGCATCATTATGGTAACATTTGTCATTGCTCTAAATCATAAAAACATTTTTAAAAGCCTCTGAAAGATTAATATATACTACATACTGTTATTAAAATTAAAAGAAAAAAATAATATAAAATCATTATTACATTTTTATTTTTCAAAATGCAAGTGCTTGTAATTGTTTAAGGTGCTTTCTTCTTTAGGATCCATTAATTTAAGAATTACATGTAATTCTGCTTTTCACTTAATGTCTTGCTTGCAGCAAAATATTTGATCTGAAAAAAAAAAAGAAATAGGATACTGAGGAAAGATTGTTAGACCATAAATTGGAATATTTTTTCAATAATGTACTCTGGGAGGACTGTGTTTTTAGATGACAGGGCTGATACCCTGGCAACAGCGTCAGGATGGTTTTGCACTGTAGCCTAGATGCAGTGTCAGAGATGCCAGTAGAAGTTCTAACAGTTTTTCCTTAGAGTTTCTAGAGCAGGGGTTTTCAAGTGGGGATGTGCACACCCCTATGGGTACTTCTAAGAGTCATGCAAAATGTAACTAAAACCAATAGTGGTACAACAATGAATCGATGCATCAATTATTGATTATCTATCCTTAAATTTCCTGAGCTTCGATTACATATTGGTGAATCGATGAGTCAAATTTGAACCTAGTATGAAGTTTTAATAAGAACATAAAAAGTTTACAAATGAGAGGAGGCCATTCGGCCCATCTTGCTTGTTTGGATGTTAGTAGCTTATTGATCCCAAAATCTCATCAAGCAGCTTCTTGAAGGATCCCAGGGTGTAAGCCTTAACAACATTACTGAGCAGTTGGTTCCAGACCCTCACAATTTGTGTAAAAAAAGTGCCTCCTATTTTTAACTATTGAACTTTGCAGTTTGCTACCCGTCGTATAATTGAATACAAATCACTGAAGCACAATATTTCTGATTTTTTTAGTACAAATGCTCCAGTAAACATAAATAATAATCACAGTACTTTGATGGTTTTATTTTTTAGGTGCAGCTGCATTTTGTCAATTGCGGCTGGTTGAGTTGTTTTCGATGTTAGATAAAGGACATCCAGATTATTCTGTGTATCGTTTCTCCGGTAAAAAAAAAAAAAAAGTGGACACATTTCTTATTTGCAAAGAAAAACAAAGGAAGAAAACAAAAATTAGTCTACAGCAAGTTATACTGAGTCCCTTTAGATCATTTTTATGTTGGCTTTAATAAAAAGTGTGTGCTAGTTATTATAGTTTTACCTTGAGGTTTGTGTTTTTGATGTTGTATAACCATTTTAAAAGGCACACATAATTATGCTGAGATGGTAAGTGGCAAGTAAATTATTTTTAATAACTTTGCCTTGAGTAAAAACCCTCCTGTTGACATGGGGGTTCTACAAGGCGAATTGCACGCCTTGTGAGTAAAACGTTCAATTCTTGAGGACAGAAGCCTGTGCAGGGTCGGACACCAAAGTCTTCATGAGCCCCTGGAAGGGAGGAGGTCCAGCTCGAAATTGGAGTGAGTAGCCAGAATGGACGGTTGCAAGCACTCACACGTCAGTGGTGCATTGCCTCTATGCCAGAAGGTGGTGCTGGCTGAACAGGTGCAGAGCCTGAGGCCGGAGCTCATCAGGGTTGCCTCTGCTTTTGTTGTGCCTGCTGGACTGTGTTCAGCTGGCACTACCTCTGTTGAGGGCGTTGCTGGGATCTCTGCCAGGCACTGCCAGCCACTGCCGAAGGTCTGTTGTGGGGGCACTACCTTCTTGGACCAGATGGAGAAGCCACCAGGACAGTATGCACAATGGTATGTGGAGCAGCAGTTATGGGTCTCCATCGCCCCTGGTGCTGGGTATGAGTGGGTCGTGGAAGCAGCTCTGTGAGCTGCTTTGACGACTCCCTCGCTCGGTGAGACTGTTGCAGCATCTCTTCCACAGCTGGACAGGTGTAGCCGGGGGACATGGGCGCATTAAGCGGGGATGCTTTGTCCGCGTCCGGGACCCTGGCATGGGAGAGCCAAAGCTGGCATTGCGCAACCACAAGGGCTCCCAGGTTATGTCCGATAGCTTGGCCACTGTGCCGAGCTATGTGGAGCAGCAATTCATTCACCAGCCTTAGCTCATTAATAATATGAGGAGAAAGCTGGGCAGACAGATCTGGACCAGGGACTGTTATCTGTACCGGGGCTATGCATGCAGGAGCCATGCACCAGGTAATGCATGGGGAACGGGGTACCAATGGATGTGTGGGGTATTATGCACGGGAGTGCTATGTACCACTGAAAAAGGCCCAAAATTCTATGCACTGGGTTAATGTACTAAGCTGCCGAGCCAGAGCTACTACGTGTGGCACACTAAAACAACTGTAACTGGTTTGAAGTCAGGAGCAGTACTTTTTTTTTTTTGGAAAGTCAAAAACAAACGCAACTCGGTTTGGCACAACACTCGGACCAGAAACCGAGACACAAAACAATTTGCGGAGGACAAAATCCAAAATGGACGAGGCTGGAAACAGCAGCCGCCACTTCTCAGCAGCCAAAAACCAAAAAACACACAGTCGTGTGATTCAGACTAAAAAAGAACTACCATCGCATCCAAAGGAAGGGGCAAGCTGGCTTCCGAGGAGGAATAGCAAAGTACCATGTCTCATGAAAATGGAACAAGTGAATACACGTCTGCTCAGGTTGGAGTAGGAATCAAATGGCAAAGGTGAAGGTTGCTGTGTGGCGTAACGTCTTGGTCCAGAATGCATCAGGCACGTGGTCCCACTGGGTCTATCAGGCAGCTTTTTAAATATATGCTCAGATCATGTGAAACGAGGGTCATTTCCCAACTCGTAATGGTTGACATTTCGAGATTGAAAGGGAACATAATACTCAATCAATGCAGTAATTCATAAAGAATAATAAAAAAATGTGTTCTTAATATTATAAAAAATGATTCTTGCAGCACCTAATCAAAGCCTACTGTGCCATAGGGTTGTGTACAGATATGGTCAATTGTTTTGCATCACCCTATAGAATTACCTAATTTTGCTTCATAAAGTCAAATGAAACCTGTTGAATAATGTTACAGTAGCATATTGAATTAAATACTGCTTTGTAGTTTTCCATATACTTAACAAAGTCTAACATGAAATACTATACTATATTATGGCTTTCGGTAGACTTTTGTTATCACATTTTGTAATTTCTTTGATTACATGAAATCTCAATCTTAAAATTATAGGTGATGTAAAACTTTTGGCCATAACTGTAGGTTGGACATTAAATTGTCATAATCTATTAAATGTAATATATTTTGAATGAAACATGTTATGCCTGCTACGTTATATGGAGAGTTAACGTTTTACTCTGCTGCTCAATTTGGTATTAAAAAGTGATCCGAATAAAACCACAAACACACACATGTGTCACTGTTTCACAAGTTCTGAATTATCATTTAATACAAAGGCAAACTCTGTTTTAATATTTCTGGGAGCAGATCCAAAAAAAACATAATAAGTCTTTGCAGTGTTTTCCACAGCTATTTACTGTTTACCAATTGTCTTTGTAAGACATACATCTTACATATATAATCTTGCCCCTCCACACATCAGCATTCTGTAAAATTTGGCATTATTTTTGGGTCCTGACCATATCCCCATTTAAATGTGACGCACGGGGCGTGACTATTAAAAAAAGATCCATGTCCATTGTCTTCATGCTGGGATTTTGCAGAGTCAAATAGTCGCAGCACAAGGAAGAGATTATTAATGACCCCTGTCACAAATGCTTTTGTTTTATTACTGTTGGCGTGTTTGGAGCTACATCAGAATGCTCTGGGTTTAGTATGGAAAAGTCACAGTGTTTGCCTACGACATAATGTTAACCACAGAGAGAGAGACATATAATGGCCCTTTGTTTATTCCTGTGGTAAATTTCTCATTGAGAGTCATTGTTTTTATGCAAGAATCTGCAATAATGAGAGTATTATTGTAGAAAGAAACTGCTTGTTTATACAAACTTCAAAGAAATAAATTACTTATTTCAACAGGAAGAATTAACTCCGGTGAGAAAGATGTTTTTGCTTCAAGACTTTTTATACATGGCAGGAAAGGAAGGCTTTGTATAAGCAATGAATTAGGTGGGAACTGGCACAAGAGGTTCAAGGGTGCGTGCAGTACCCAAAGGCGTGTTTCTGTGCTTAAATAAAACTGTTAGTTGGCAAGAATCTAATATCTAGTGATCACAGTTAATTGAAAAGTTATCACTGCTAATTTATTATACATTTTATACATAATTAAATAAGAGAAGTGTAAATTCTGGAATTAATTAAGTTAATTATTGAATGTATTTCACATATAATTTTATTATGGTATTATTACATATAGTAATTGCTGTAGCTTAAATACATTTGCATTAGTACAGTAAATATAATGTTTATTGCCATACTACTGCAGTAAATAAAGTATTTTGCTACATGTAAATATATGAGCTGAAAATATATAACCCTGAACAAGTCACTTAACCTTCTTGTACTCAATCTTTCAGGTGAGACATTGTTGTAAGTGATTCTGCAGCTGATGCACAGTGCACACACCCTAGTCTCGTATATTGTAAAGCGCTTAGTGATGGTGGTCCGCTATGAAAGGCGCTATATAAAGAATATTATTATTATTATTATTATTGAGAGATATGAGCAAATTTAATCTGCATGAAATGCCTCCCTGGGATTGCAGGAGGTTGTTGCACGATTGTCTTCTGCCCGGAGTTTTAATTGATATTTGTCTTTAAGTGTTAAGATGATCTAGATGAAGCCGAAGATGAGGCTGCTTTCGGCAGAGGTCTAAATCAGGGAAAGACCGATCAACAAATGGTTATCTGCTGCTGAGATGTTGGCTTTATGGTACTCATAGAATCTAACTGAGATCTCCACAATGTAGAATAAATATTGATCTAGCTCTTGATGACAGTGTGGAACTTAGTGTCATGTGACTTGAGTGTAATGTTGCCTGCAGTTTGATTTAAATGTCACAAATTTGGCAAGCTGGACTTGTTCTCTCCAGTTGAAAGTGCAGTAGCAGAAATCTAGAATATTGCAGTACTGAGATACAGAGATCATAGTGCCTCATGAAGCTGCCTGGTTACCACAGCAACTTAACACTCCCAGTAGTTGCTCGATTAGGGCATTGCCATGGTAAACATACTCTATGAGGAACCAGTGGAAAAGTTGCAGCACAGTGTCATTGGAGTTCATGTGATCAGCAATTTTATATATTTTTGCAATGGTTTATTTTGAAAGTAGGATTCATGTAATACATTTTGTCACGGGTGACAAAGGTGTATGTGATTTGTTGAATTATACTGTTGTGATTTTTAGAATGTTTTATTTATATTTCCTTTTTTTCTCATGATGTGTTGTTGGAATGATTTATTTAAGCACGTTATTGATGTATTGATTTGGCTTTTACGTTTTCGTACACGCGCTGTTAGCTGTTTCTATGGCAACGCCACCGGAGTCTACCACTTGAAATCATTGTTTGGATCACAGGTGTGGACAATAATTTAATCAGCTGTGCACTATAAAAAAGAGTGGAGAAAGAAAAAAGGGAATTGGGATGCACAGTTCAGAAAATGAGGTAAGAAAATGAAGTAAGAATAAGGCGGAACGAAAAGAAAAGAAAGATAGGCAGAAACAAGACCAAAGAAAGCAAGGAGATAGGAGTGTTGCAGGTAGCGGCACGGGACCAGGATATGAGGAATTTGGGGTGTTGTTGACAGCGGTACGGGACACTTGGTGTACTGGGAACAAGACTAAAAAGGGAATCGGGACGTGAAGAGCTGAAGACGACCAGCTGAGTGGCGTTGACTGGAGATAAGTAAAAAGCACGAGCACTTTGAGAGAGAGAGCTGCCCAAGACTCTGGACTGGGAGTTGTGGGTTGTTATCTACCAGCTAAGTGTTTTGTTGTGGTGCATCATGCTTAAACTGCAGTAGAGTTGCGCACCGTCTCATTGAGTTATTGCTACTTTTTATTAACTTATCAGCAGACTCTTTTCCCTGTTCCCTGCCTTACATTACAGCCAGAATTAAATTGATGCTGGGCTGTATTTTACTGCTACAAATGCTGTTAGAGTATACTTGGCTGCTACACTAGACAATGCTGCTAAACAGTATCTGCTGCTAAAACTATATAATGCTGCTAGACTGTATCTGTTGCTAAAACTACATAATGCTGCTAGGTTGTATATGCTGCTAGGTTATATCTGCTACTAGATTATACTGTGTATTTATATATAGCTCTAGATGTGTATTGATATATAGTTATAGATATGTGTTTGATTAATTTTAATTAGCAATGCTATTACTAGTGATTTCTCTGGTTTTATTATACTATCTTAATTTGTTGTATAAGTTAGCAGATGATGTGTGGTGTGCAATATCTTATTTTAGATTGAGAGTGGAGGCCCTGCTCTGTTGCAGATTGAAACGTTTCTTTCTCCACTCAGTTGACTCTGGTGAAGGCTCAGGGTTATTAGTCTGCTGGCTTGGACTCAGTGGTGGAGTGGCGCCCCCTGTTGGGGAAAGGGATAATTGAGCAGTTTTGAAATTTGGGGTGGCAGGAGATTGGAACCATGTCCCCTACTGACAATTCAGCCAAGGCAGGTGCAATATTGAGTAAGGACTGGTCATGCACATTATTTTACTGTGCTACTTTGACTTTTGTCATCTGCAAGGAGACGAAAGAGTAACAGGATTGTGATTCTGTCATCGAATGACCGGGGGGGGGGGGACTACTGCTGCTTTAACTGCTACGGAGGATAAAATACCTTTACAAAAATAACTTTCAGAATCTGGTTGATGTACTAATTTTTAAAGAAAGGTTGCACTAGAAATACATCAAAGGAAGATTCCGTTTAGATCTGGCTGTGTAGAACGGGGAGGGGCATCTGCTTGTAGTTGCTTGCAGGTGAAGAGGAAAGGCGGGTTCTGCGAACAAAGCAATGCGATTGCTGCTGACGGGAATGTTAATGCCTTTGTCGAACAGAGCTTTTAAAAGTTTGGCAGAGGGTCGATCTTTATAACGGAGACAAAGCGGAGGATGAATTATGATGCTGCGTTTTTAATGGTGCGGCTGGAAATTATATAGTTGCAGGCTAACTGGCGATGAGCCTGCTGCAGCAAGAGAAAGAAAGAAGCTGAGGGACAAGAAGAATCTTCAGAGCAGGTAGGAAAACTTGCTCTAAATCATCTGAATTGGATGAGAGAGCGAGAAGACAAAGATTAGACATTAGTAAAGAGAGACAGTTTAAGCACTTTTTGATGGAGTCTGAGCATTTGCTAGAAAGCAAAACACTCAATCAAGGCTAACAATAAAAAAATAATAATAAAAAAATAAAAAAAAAAACATTAATTCCTGCTGCCACCTTTTGAAAGTAGAAAGTAATTGTTGAGAATTCATAGTATTGAATTCCACGCCGGTCAGAGTAGAACATTGGAATGTTAGGAGCAAGCCCATTGATTACAACACAATGCAAGTTTGCATGCTTTATCACCCTCTTATGATGAGCCATGTTTAATGGAGCAGAATGTGATTCTTGAGGTTCTATTTTTTTATGGGTTAGTTTATTCCCCACACAGTTTTGTCTTTTTATTTTAGTATCCTAAATTCAGTCTTTGCTGAAGGAAATACACAAGGTCCATTGAATTTGTCAGAAGGCTATGCAAAGTTGGATCTATACAGAAGACCTCGATATAGCATCCGCATTAGGTCAGAGGTCAACGTCACAGTCACCCTTCACATTTAGCTTACAAAACCCTGCAAATATGAAGTCACTACCTGTCACTACCTCAAACAGTTTTTTTAGATTCCAAGATTCTGCCACTGTGGCAGCAACGGCTTTGTAAAATAGTTGGCACAAAGGGTTGGTTTTACATGTATGTCACCCATGATCACAGAATCACAGACTACAATTTCAAAGCATTTTTATGTACTCCAGTATGACCACCATCTTCTGACAGGTCAATGTGAAAGTTACAGTATGTTCGATTTTTTATTTTTTAATAACACTGAAAATATGAAGCTGTAAACTGAAATGGTTTAGGAGTTATTGCAGAAGCAGCAGATTTGCAATTTGAAACAACACCTCTCCTGCCCCCCTCTGTAGTGCTTATTCATTCACACAAGTGATTAATTTGCACAACACGAAAGACCAAACCTAGTCAGGAGGAATGATCACTTCCTGTTGATAAAGGTGGTCAAATGTATGTATGTAATGGAATAGTTACTTCAGGAACTAAAGCAGCATTTACAACTTTGAAGGCACAATAAGTCTATAAATAATTCATACTTTTGTGAATGGGCTTTTACAGATGAGATCTAGAATTTGCAACATGAAACTTTCCCAACAGAAACCAGTCTTTAAATTATAAATAACTCAGTTCATCTTCTGCAATACTTTTCTATATTAATATATATTTTTTTAATTTACAAAAAAACAAAAAGAAAACCTTCTAGTTCTATAAATCTATTTTTTTAACAGGAGAGAACTTAACAGGATACTTACATTTAAGGAATGCATTCTGTTATCAACAAAGGACTTTGTGCACACATAATTTGAAATGTCAAATCATTACAGGTGCTATAACTTTGCACAGACATCAAAATAATTACTTTTTTTTATAAATATGTGTTTCAAATATGTGATGTTGTCTGCTGTTAGTTTTTTGTGTTATCTCAATAAACATCAATGCCTAACCAATGTAACACTGTCACAGTTTATTACATATAAAAAATAACTTTGACAATTTATATAATTAGGGCTGTTTTACAATGTTTTATGGTTTAATCAGGCATTCTGGGTAGACCGAGAAATGGGGGTTGCTATTTCGGGAAGTACTGATTTGAAGCGTGAACTCTCTCTTCCCGGAAAGTGGTAAGATGAAATAATATATCAGATTTGTTATTTTGTTTCATTAAATGTATATGGGAACACCTAAGCACAAGAACTTATAGTTAGTACTCATGAATAATGATTTTAAACTAAGAAATAGTATCCTTCTGGTTTTCACTGTCATTATTTTCATTCAAAACAACAAGGTAGGATTATAAACCAATTAGAACATATCCTATCACCATGGCTTCAGGAGGCATACAATTAAATTATTTTATTTATTTATTTATTTATTTTTGGTTTTTTTTTCGAATGCATCAAAAATTATGCAAAACTAAATTTGTATTCGGTCTTGCATATAAAAAAAAACATGCTCCAATTTACTGAACAGCTATCTAACAATTTTGCATCACCTAGAATTTAATTAGGATTGACACATAATTTAAAATATATATATATATTTTGACATAATTTAGATATTTTATTTAACATCAAAGAAACTATAAAATGATATTACAAAAGTCGACCGGAAGCAATCATAGTAGTACAATATTTCCTGTTAGATTTTCAATTTGTCAGTTTTTCGTTGTATCTGGAAAACTACAAAGCAGTATGTAATTCAACATGTTAACGCAATATTATTCAGCAGGTTTTATTCAACAAGCAAGTTAATTCTATAGGGTGATGCAAAACTTTTAGCCATAGCTGAAATCCATCAGCAGCACAATGATATGGTTTTGAAAAGTAATGATGTGATTTTAACTGGGGAATACAATGAGGCATGGCACTGTACAGATTTGTTCAGTTGTCAATAGAGTAAATTATAATTTGTCAACAGAGGCCTGTGATATTCTGGGATGAGCTGAGTAGGAAGGGATGGGGGATAGAGGGCAGGGAGGCAGTGTGGTGCAGTGGTTAAAGTCCATGGTTTGTAACCAGAAGGCCATCAGTTCAAATCCAACCTTTCCCACTGCCTGACTTGATCACTGTGTGATCCTGAGCAAGTCACTTAACCTCCTTGCACTCCATCCTGCAGATGAGATGTTAAATCAGTGTCCTATTGTAAGTGACTCTGCATATAACACACAGTTCACAGCCTACCTCTGTAAAGTGCTTTGTGATTGTGGTCCACTATGAAAGGCACTATATAAAATATATAATTATTATATACATTGTGCTGTATATTCAACTTAAATTCAGTTGGAGGTGCTTGTTTGTAATTCTAAGACAGTTGCCATTTTTACCCCCTTCTGCTTGTTCAAAAAATTCACTGGGATCCCTAAATAGATAATTATCTGATCTTCAAATATATGAAAATCATCTTAATGGGCAAACCATACCCCAAAATGAATATTTTCTAGGAACAATAAAAAATAACTGATTCATGCTATGATATTTAATTTGATTAAAAAAAAGGTTTGGTTCATGAGCAAATAGTTGGTAGTTCAGTCATGAATTCAATGTGTCCACAGTCCACTCATTTTGTGTTTCTTTTCATTAACTACTGTGAGTCAGTCAGTATATCGTGTTTTCACATCTTATTCTTCATCTTAGTCTTCCCTGCATCTCCTGACGTTGTCCTTTGTTTAAAAGATTTGTATTTCATACCATATCCCTTATTAGCATGCTCTAAGTTGTAACAATTAACATACATTACCCTGGAATTTGTGCAGATGCAAATGAGGCCAGGTGAACAAACCAAATCTTCACTTTACACAAATTGGAACGCAAATGCTGAACATTGTATCCGATGAACTTTAAACAGTTTACTACTGAGTCCAAGGAAAACTGTTGGACAACTCCAGCTGACCCCATCAAATTAAACCCGACAGCAAAAACATGGGAAAAATGAATGAAATAAAGGACTTGTTTCAATGTAGTCCGGAGCATGGAGTGGGATTGAAGTAAGTAAGCACAGGCTATAGTGTCATGAATAAAATAAAATGTACTCCTTCTTAGCATAAGAATATTTCAAATGAAAATGGAAAGTTCATCGCAACAGCATGAAAGTATGATAATATTATTAGAAATGTTATACAACACGGAAAACTCACCAATTACATTTTAGTACTGCTGGAGTCCTTGCTCGTCACTGATGTGTCCAATATGTCCAGATTCACCAACCACTTTATTACTTATGATTAATCATGCGTGATATTTTACAACATTTTACTGTTGTTTACCTAATTATAATACACAGTGGGTGATTCATAACACATTAATTCAGTGATGAAGGCATTTTATTATTACCATAATTACCAAATGCACAGAAAAGTCAATGGATTTATAACACTGCATTAAAAGTGGCTTTTAACTCTGACCTGCTTTTGAATAATAGTGTTTGATGTGACTACCATGATGTGTAATGATAACTGTAATGAGCTCAATTTTGATGAATGCTAAGAAAATGGCCACAATGTGCAAACTCAAGAACATTTCGTTGTGTCATGCCATGGCTCCAATGTTGTGATTTTGAACCGAGCAAACAAAGGAATGATTTGGGTAATGCTGGGAAATCCATGAAAAGTAGGAGGCAGAGAGGGTTTGCAAATCAAAAGAAACAGATTTCCTCTTTAATGTGGAATACTTCTTACTGTGCATATGTTTCCTGAGATAATAAAGTAATCATTCATTATTTCCAATATATAAGCATCCCACCACATGATATTATTGGGAAGTAGTCAGTAATGGTATCTTTATAATATGGAAAAATATAGATTTATATGATTTTTTTTTTTTTTTGTTAGAAATGAATACACTTCAAACTTCATAATTACTAGAAGTCATTTATTACCAAGTGTTTTCATTTTATTAATGCAGTTATTATTTCAATGTCGTCTTTTTTCAGAATGCATGTGTATGAGTCATAATAAAATGAATCAGTTTGGAATTAATTATTTAACAGAGAGGTATGAAGTATGAACTTTATATAATTAAAAAAAAAAAAAAAAAAAAAAAAAAAAAAAGATAAACATGTTTTACTTGATTGAAAGCTATAATGTCCAGAGCAGCACTAGGTTTATCAAGCTGGCTCGTCACTCAGCAGAGCCTTGTATGTACACTAGAAGACTAGTCTGAAGTTCAGGTATGCTGTATTTGAACTTGTAAGATAAGCACCAGGTTATTTCCCACATACAAGCTACATTGAGCTATTTAACATTTGATTAAAATACATTATAAATTGTTTAAACTTGAGTTATTTTTTTTATTTTCTCATCGTTATCTAATGTACATCTATGACAAAAAGTTTTGCATCACCCTATAGAATTAAGAAATGTTGCTTCATAAAGTCGAATGAAACCTGCTGAATAATGTCACGTTAACATATTAAATGACATACCTCTCTGTAGCTTTAGCAGGTATTCTGAATAAGTAAAGTTTTTCCATCTGTGACAACCCCATCCCTTTGCACACTTATTGCATTATATATTACCTGTAGAGTATAGAGCAGTGATATTCATTGTGTCTACTGGAGTTTGTTAATACCACATGTTGTGTTTTATGTTACACTTCCAACTCATAAATCACCAAATGAAGACAGTTGTTAATAATTGCCAAAGCTGTGTTATTCAGTATGTATACATTTCAGAGAAGTTATAGACCAAGCCAGGACCTACATTAAAAAATAATGGTAAAAGGCCAAATATTGTTTTTGGTAAGCTGATCTTTTAGATGTTCAGCTAGTTCCACATTTCAGTAAACCAGAACAAAGTGCAGCTGATTTCTCCCAAAAAAGAAAATGTACCATCAGCACTTCAGCAGGTGTTTGCAATGTAAGTAATGCATTGCACTGTAAATACATGCATTGCTGTCTGAACACTGTAGATGGAACACATTTTACTTGACTAAATTGCATTATGCAAAATGTCTAAGAGAAAATATATGATGAAAACAAATTAATGTTAATGTACAGCTGTGCAAAAGACAACACTCCTCATCCAGGTTCAGCTTCAGTTAAAGGCACACAACGCAGCATGCGTTAATTAAAAGGCACATTTTACTGACTTATAACATTTCAGGGGTTTAATTTAAATACATAATTTATTATTTTTGAAATGCCACCTAGCTGGAATAAGGTTAATGTATGGTATTTATCATGAAAGTGATCATGTCAAAGATGTGTTCTATTAGTTTATAGAGGGTTATCCGTTTGTTCTGCTCTTTGCTTTTGTTACACTTTCAGTTTAAATAGTTGCAGTACTGTGACACACAATCTTAAATGTTTAAAATGTGTATCTATGTTCACACCCACGAGAGTGACTAGGCTACACTGTCCAAGACTGCAAATTCACAAATCTCAAATACTTCTCTTATTCGGTTGTAGGAATTTGTGATTACGTTGAGTATAAGTTGTACGTACAGTATACTAAACTTTACCCTTCACTAATTCACATTTACTGTCCTCAATATTTCAGGATTTATTCAGCTAGCAAAATAACAAGTGACCAGCACTGCATAATAAGTTCTAAATCATTTCTAGCTAGTTTCCCTGATTAGCACTAATCTTGGACTATATTTTAAAAAATGCAGTCTAGGATTAGTGCCAATCAATGACTGTGAAACCAGCTTAGTCTGTAAGTGTTATTCCACTGATAGGTCTGTAAGCTTTTGTTCCACACTCACCAGAGGAGCAATACAGGTGTAGAGGGCTCACCTGGTCAGATAGTTAAACTTTATCAAAGAAACCATTAAGCTGTACTAACAAAAGCTTTAAGCATGAGATATATTAATCATGAACTACCTTACATTTCTACTAAATAACCTTATTACTGAGCTATGAAACGTTAATGTCAACATTATTTTCTGCTAGTCTCAGGGTAATAAGTGAGAAATTGTCAAGACAAGATACTTATTGCTCACTTTATCTAATTTAACATTTCAATCATGCTCATCATTTCAGAAGTGTTTCAAATCAGCAGATCATCACAATAAAGAGGGTCTTTTAAGATGAGCTATCAACTTTAAAGCACCGTCTGAATCACATTTATATCCTTATGGAAAAGATGAAAAGACTATCTATTAGAATAGTAAAATATACAATAAACCCCTGCTTTTGTTTACAGGAAGTGGAAGCTTGAATACACGTTTTTAGATGTATGATGCTGTTTGGTATTTAATTAGGGGAAAATACATGATGAATACTATTTGTGTATACATGTAACTTAACATATAAATAAGTCTATCTTACTAAAAAAAAATGCAATAAGGTAAAAATCATTTCGATAATTAAGGAGACAGAAATCATCAGTGATAAAGAAATACCACATTGGAACTAATGCTGTATGGAAACCCATTAATTTAAACCATGTGACATTCTCAGAAATGTGCGAAGGTGATATTTGATAGCAACTCATGTCCCACCCACAGCACTCAATTACAAATAACCAGTGCGAAGTAAATAGTCATACTGTTTACTATTTCAACCCAATAATTATAAGTAATTACTGAACCAAACTTGTTTTACATATTCAGCATCTCCTATTTAAAGATATCACAACAATCTTTTTAAAACAGACCTACGATTCAATGATAAACGTTTCAACTAAAAGTTTTTTTGTTCAATTGAAAGACTTCGAGTTGAAATGTCTGTCATTCATTTTCTTTTAGTATATTTTAAATTAAGCACCATTGAATGTTTTAATAATTAGGGATGACAAATGTTGTTGTAATTGTTGTATATATGGACCAATGATGCTAAATTTAAAACATGTTAAAATAAACTATATCCTTCAATGCTTAAAAAGAGGACATCTCCTACAGCCCTTAAAAATGAAGGTAACACTACATTGTGTCTCTAATTACTGTGTTACATAGTAGTGATTTATTAAATACATGTGTACTTACACATAATTACAATGTTAGTATGCATAGTTACATTGTACTTAATGTGTAAATCTTTTTGCACAATATGTAAGTGCACAATTGGATCAGAAAAGGGTCAAGGTTAGGGTGAGGGTTATATCGTGCAATAAGGAAAATGACACATTAAGCCATCTTGGATAATTGTGTCTGCCAAATAAATAAATTATTAATAATAATAATAATAATAATAATAATAATATAATAATAATAATAATAATAATAGATTGTAACTATGTATAATAACATAGTCATTTTGTATAAGTACATGTGTATTTAATAAGTAAATACTATGTAAATACACAGTAATTAGAGACATTTGATTTAGTGTTAATTTATTAATTTAATGTATTAATTATACTTACTAAAGTTGAGAGTCTGTGACAGTATTGGAGTATTGAGTATTAGCCATAAATATCTTAGATTAACATACAGTACTGTACCCCAATCTAATAATAAACACAGCCTAGTATCAAAATACTAGGAAGCATCATAAAATACCGTCCATATGTCATTACACCAGATTTTTTTTTTTCTTTTTTAAATAAACAACCTACTGTAGAAAGATAGCTAATTACTGGTTGTCACTTTTTCTGAAGTGATGTGACAGCAATGGGAGACAGGCATGATGTATTGGTATTGAACAAAGGTATCAACATTAGCTGACTAATATATGCTAATTGTATCTCAATGTACTGTGCATATGTCAAGCAGTGATAAGGAATGAAAAATATTTAATGAGTTGTTTTTACAGGTTATACAGCTGACATGAACATTACAAGCAAAGCATTACAATGTTATATGTGTAGCTTTTAGGCAATGTAAAGTGAAAAACAATCATCAATCATATTATGTCTTGGTTTAGTTTATTTTAGGCCAGCACAGGTACCTATCATAACATGTGCAGAGGAATTTATCCTTTTAAATTATACCAGTAAGACACAAACCTGACAGAATCCCAACTTTCACCATAACTGCTGACAAGTTTTTTGCTACAATATGTTTTGGCAGATGTTTAGCTTGTAGCTTCAGAGCAAATGTGGCATTCTGTGTTTGCTCTCATTGATACAGTATGGCACTTAATCTATATCTGAATGCTAATGAAGAGAATATGGGTTCATAAATAGACCATGGTGCAAATTCAGGACTGTGTGCCTCGTAGAAGCTCCAGGGAAATAATGCTAATCTTCCGTTATGGTTGTCCCAAAGCCCTTGCCTAAGCCACAGGGGGTTCAGCAGGAACAATGTCAATATTTTAAACTATAGACATTTCTTTCTCCTTTTCTTAGATTATTATCTGCTTTTCAAAACTCGTTCATTTTGAAAATACAGGCTCACTATAGTTATTAACAAATCTCACTATATTATTATTTCTGTCATCCTTTAAGGATTTAGTCCTGAACCTTTTTCTACTACTGAAGATGGAACTAATTAAAATAATTGACATTTACCCAGCTGGAAACCTGCCATCAACCTATCACCAAGGGAGAGGATTTTTTTTCCCCTTATCTTAAATTATATGAAACATTTCCAATTTTTCACTACCAATAATTGAAACCACCAATTACATCACATTACCTTATGTTACTACTGTACTATAAATCTTGTTCAGAAGTAAGTTGTGTTTGCTCTGGAATTATTTGGTATTATTGATTTGAGAAATTATAATTCTCAATTAAAACTAACATATTCACTATCAGTATGTGACCTCTAAAATAGTGATTTCACTAAGTGAAAATAATAAGGTGTGTTTACTGTAAAAATGGGATCCAATATTTAAAGAAGGGTGAAAGGCATGACAAGCATGAGCAAAGCTTAAAGATGGAATATATTGTTGTGGAAGGGGTGTGGGTAATTCACTGACTAGGAGACAGACAGGTGTACTTGAAAACACCACACAGGTGCCCAGTTTTATTTTCAAACAGTTCTTGCTTTTTCCGGCAGAGGGCACTGTTGACCGTGGGCTGCCTATCAACGATGATAGACAGCACCACGGAAATACACAGCTGGTACATGAACAGCAAATGCACTCGCAGGTGCTCAAAGAAATAATAATGAAAACAGAAGGCGAAAAGAACAATGGAAAATAAAACAGTAATAAAACTACAAATAAAAGGTGCTGCACTCGGCAGCGTTATCCCGGTCGCCGCTACCCGCACGACCCGGATCACCGTCCTACTCTGTAGGCTGACTAGCCTGTTCTGTCACAATATGCCGGGGTCTGCCCAGGGGTTCCCCACTCTCTCTGTCTCACTATGAAACTCTTTGTTTCTCCTGATTCCCGGTCCTGGATCAGTGCTTCCGCACTCTCGTTGCGTCTAAGTGGGCAGACCTGAGGAAACAACGGAGCGTTAATTTATAGGGCTAACAATCTCCCAAGATGCGCCTCTCAGCCATTCAGAGAGGGGGAAAGTCTACCCACCCACTTTCCCACCTCCCCGTGTCACTGCCATGACTCACAGGCGGTTGTTGGACGACGGCCGCCCTCTTCCTGAAGGTTGTGAACACGCCAGCAGAGTCAGCACAGATCTCTCCCTGTTACAATTGTCTTTTAACTTGCATTGTTGAGCAGGGATTCCAGACCATGAATGTTGGATGTGGTAATGGGTTTGTTATGGGCCATATTTACACAACATGGAGTTTGAATCTGGGATACAAGCAGCAATGTTTTTTTTTTTTTTTTCTTTCCTTGAAAAGCAATTACCTTAGAAAGTAGTATAACACAATGTTCCCTTTTGTTTCTCCGTTTATATTTTTGTTTTATTAATGTTTTATTTTCAACTAAATATTTTTTGTGTCCTGCTAAAATTCTATAATTCCACTTCTTATATTTGAGGTAGTAGGACCTTACCTGAGCCTTACACCTGAGTTTCTTGCCTCCTGTAGGAAACTATCCTATTTCCTGTAACACCGGAAATGGTTGGTCCCATCAAACCTATAGCACTTTAGCAAGATGGGCTCCACCTGAGTCAAAGAGAAAGTAAAATACAGAAAACTAAAAATATGCAGCTCCATGTAAGTGGTAAGAATAGGGTTTTATAAAGGCCTGGGCAAATGTCTTTCCTTTTTTTTTATTTTCCTTCATGTCAATGCTTCAACGTGCTGTGATTCTAGGATCACAGCACCTATCATCAATCTCTAAAATATAACACAATTCATGATGTCTTCAGGCATTTATGGTAGCATTGACATTCAAGAGAATTACATATTTTCTGCAGAAACTAGCGAAACATATAGTGGGTTATTGCTGTAGACAGTGACATATGGACCCAGAAGTGAAGTGACAATTTCAGATGGTGTCGTTTTACGAAGCCTCTGTTTGGGCACGCCATTTTAATCTAAAAAAGGTACTTGTCGCCTGGGCATGTTGATGATGCTTCCACTGATCTAAGTGGAAGAACCCAGTCAGGTGAAAAATAACTGAATCTGTTGCTGGGTTTCTCTTACAGTTCCATTTAGTCCATGAGTGGCTCTTGGCATTGAAAGTTTTTATTACTTGCATGCACATAACTTGCAATATCTTAAACTACATATAATTTGGGTTTACAATGGCTATACCATGCAGATAACATCATTAATGTTTATGTATTTAGCAGGCTGATCAAATTATTTAAATCCAAAAAGCAACCATATGTTTACTTTAATTTGGTATATATAATATATATATATATATATATATATATATAATATATATATATATATATATATATAATATATATATATGCATATAATAGTAATTAATAGCAAACATTGGTTGTTTCGTTTCGTCACTAAAATTTATGTGCCAAGCATATAAGAGATTTTTATTGTTGGCGTATATATAAAAAAAAAAAAAAATTTATTTTATTTATGAAATATTAGATTTTATTTATTTATTAAGTCTTGGAAAGTAAGCAATGTTGGACTTGAACCGTTCAGAATGACTGCAGACATCATACAGGTAAGAGAACAACATATTTTAAAGAAAGGGGTGTAAACATCATTGATACATTTCCATTCATGTGAATACAAATCTGGTCTGACTCAATCTCCCCTGGTTAATCCACTTTATAGCTGTTACAGAAGGTATGTCTAATTTTTGGTTCAGCCCCTGAACATTTACAAGCAATCAGTGTAGTTTTAACAGTGAATTATCTCAACATGTCTGATACCGGTAAATTTATTTTTAACACACGTTTGATTTTATTAAAATTGAGTCTATACTTGGTCATCACTGTGAACTGCATTTAGGCAATAGTTGTAAGGCAGTAAATCATGTTATTACACAGCAGGATTGCTAAACATTAAGACACATGTTTTTGTTACGACAGAGATACAGTAGCTATTTGTATACTTAATTCATAACTTCAGGGTACTGTTGTGAATAAAGCAAATGGGAAATTTACAACAACTGCTCTTGTGTTTGTCTTTTATGGTGTGATTCGCCAAATATTTAGGTCTCAAATATTTAGGTCTCAAATATTTAAGGATTTACAGTTTTCTTTATTTATTTGGGAGAGGTTTGTTGCTTTGAGGTTCAACTAATTATTTTTGCTGTATTCTACACTAATAACATTAGAATTAAAATGCAAAACTCTGTGGCACTTTTCTTTGTGAACGTGCCAAGTGAAAAACAGCAATTCAAAAACAGTCAAAACCAGTTTGAGAACCACTGAATTAGGGGACCAATTTACATTTGCGCATTTAAATTATTCTGGTGTGCTTGATCGAGAGATACTGCATACAGCAACACCCAGTACAGTAACTTCTCTTGATATAGTTGTCAAGGAAATTCATGGTTAAATTCATTTTAATATAAGCATTTTCCAGATATTTAATTCAGACTCGTGTCATGCTGTGAGGATTGGGTTGTTAACACCAATTCCAGAACATTCTTAACCAGATCTACTTCAAAGCTGATTAGATAAGGCACAAACTCTGTTTGAAGCTCGCCTTCCAAAATGCTATCTGATTGTCTGGCCTCTTATGGTGTCATAAAACTTATCAAGCAAGCTATAGTGACGATGCAGTTGTAGCTTTATTGTGTTAAAAGTTAGTTAAAATGGTTTAAGAATCATTTTTAATTATATAACTTGTGGACACAAGTTTAATAAATCTTAAATGTTTAATGTTTAAATGAATACTATAAACTAATAACTATTTTTAAATATTAAAATTGATATGCTTCTCTAATGAATGCAATTAAAGTTATATTGAATAGGAGGTTTAAGTGATAAATGTAAAATCCTTTGATAATGAAATGAGTGGATACATTGCATTTCTAACACACCCTTTTTGTGTGACACACAACTGTCTATCAAATACTGTGAACTAATGGAAGGACCGACAAGGATTTGTTTACAATGGAACAATGGAACGCCTATACATCGTGTTAGAAAAACTCAAAACAAGGATTTTCTTTCTCTCTGGACTTTCTGGGCTCTCTCTGGATTTGCTTTTTTCTTCAAAACATCTTATCGCTCTCAACTAATCAAACTTCAAAGTTATTTAACGAAGACAAAATGATGTAATCTTCAAAGCTGTCCCGGAGAAGATGGGCTCCCTCCGGAATGAAAAAAGGTTTTACCTACAGCCTTCACAGAGATACTGCACTGATGTCCAAATAACTTCCACAGAGAGGACAATTGTGTTAAGAAGACTTTGTTTTAAACATCGCACCAACAGAATAAGTGTCAAACTTATATTGTTGTAGACTAGATGCTGGACATTGTACGTGCGTACCAGAGGTGGGTAGGTTTAAAAAAAAAAAAAAAAAAAAAAAAGTATGAAAATGGGGAGGCGGCAACAACCACGACAGCCACAGCAACCATCACAGCAACCGCAATGGCGGCACTCGCAGCAAGAGGGGGAAGAGCCTTGGGATGTCTGGCCCACGTGCATGTGGTGTGGCCAGGAAGAGGACCGCTGGTGGGGATGTCCAGAAGTTCCCACAGACTGGCGGAGGAGCCAGAAGCACCACCAGCCCCACCACCACTGCCGGAGGAGCCGGCATCACCACCAGCCCCACCACCACTGCCGGAGGAGCCGGCATCACCACCAGCCCCACCACCACTGCCGGAGGAGCCGAAAGCGCCACCAGCCCCACCACCACTGCCGGAGGAGCCGGCATCACCACCAGCCCCACCACCACTGCCGGAGGAGCCGGCATCACCACCAGCCCCACCACCACTGCCGGAGGAGCCGGCATCACCACCAGCCCCACCACCACTGCCGGAGGAGCCGGCAGCACCACCAGCCCCACCACCACTGCCGGAGGAGCCGGCAGCACCACCAGCCCCACCACCACTGCCGGAGGAGCCGGCAGCACCACCAGCCCCACCACCACTGCCGGAGGAGCCGGCATCACCACCAGCCCCACCACCACTGCCGGAGGAGCCGGCATCACCACCAGCCCCACCACCACTGCCGGAGGAGCCGGCAGCACCACCAGCCCCACCACCACTGCCGGAGGAGCCGGCATCCACCACCAGCCCCACCACCACTGCCGGAGGAGCCGGCAGCACCACCAGCCCCACCACCACTGCCGGAGGAGCCGGCAGCACCACCAGCCCCACCACCACTGCTCGGAGGAGCCGGCATCACCACCAGCCCCACCACCACTGCTCGGAGGAGCCGGCATCACCACCAGCCCCACCACCACTGCCGGAGGAGCCGGCAGCACCACCAGCCCCACCACCACTGCCGGAGGAGCCGAAAGCGCCACCAGCCCCACCACCACTGCCGGAGGAGCCGAAAGCGCCACCAGCCCCACCACCACTGCCGGAGGAGCCGGCAGCACCACCAGCCCCACCACCACTGCCGGAGGAGCCGGCAGCACCACCAGCCCCACCACCACTGCTGGAGGAGCCGGCAGCACCACCAGCCCCACCACCACTGCTCGGAGGAGCCGGCATCACCACCAGCATTGTTCATGTGTGGAACATGGGGGTGTTTATTGATTTATTGTCACGTCACCAATATATAAGGGAGGAAGATGCACTGTTTGAGGAGAGTGTGTTATTGTGTTTTGTTATAAAAAAAAACATCTACAAACTTACCATTTTGCCTCCAGGTCTGTCGCAGTCGGCCAGGGTGTCCTCAGCTCACTGCGCATCAACAACCCCTGCGGGCTTGCCTGTAAGCTGCCCAGAGTTGCGTTGTCCTCTGACGCTGCACAGATAGTGAAGGTTAAGTGGTTCAGTATTAACAAGATGCAATGTGCGCTGCAGCTGTCGCTGAATTTAAAAAAAACAAACAAAGCAAAATGTTTTTTGTACTTAACCCCTTTCTATTTTATATAGCTTACATTCCAAAGTACTGTAATCTGTTTGGAATAAATATTTTAGTAACACTCCTGTAGTATGTTAAACTTGCTAGGCTTGTTGCGAATGTTGTGTTTTGTTTTTCTTTTTCTCTTGACGCTACCAAGGCGTAATTACTCCTTGCTTCAATTGTTGTGCACAAGCTTTTACTGAACTGCAATGATATTAAAATAATAACATCACGGGAAGAGGAATGCACCGAAAATGTATGGTACAATCATCGATATCACCGTGTAACTATTTCTTTTTTTTTTTTTTTTTTGTTCCTGGGTAGTAAGTGTTATTTCCTAATTGCTTATGCCTCAAAAGTATAAAAAATGACCATTATTCCCCACAAACTTTGCTTTTGTGACCAGGACAGTGGTATTTCAAAATATCACTATTTCCAATGAGAAAACGGGCAAATCTGTGTCTTTTCGTTCACATAAAGTCAGAAAAAAACAACATATGAATCCAAATTAACATGTATTTATACTAAAGTAATACAAAAATGACTACAAAATATTTAGAAGTGAGTATTTTTTCGAGATTTACGATTATACTGTATTTACAGTATAATCGTAAATCTTGAAAAACTACTCACTTCTAAATCTTTTGTAATCAATTTTGAGGCATAAGCAATTAGGAAATAACACTTACTACCCAGGAACAAAAACTGTGTTACATAGTGTATTTACTAGAATGAATATATTTTGTATGCCGAATTAATCAATTGCTATTTTGAGGCTTAACTGACAGCCCTAGTGTGTACTTTCACTACAAAAAAATGTATAGCGGGAAAATACAGGACCATAGGATGTACATCCAATCCGCAGAATGTGGCAAAAGCACAAAAATGAAAGCAGGAATAACTTCAAACAGGCCCTTCCGTACTTAGCACCCAGTGGAGTTAAAAAACGTCAGCAGTCAAGCAAGGTCACTTTAATAACAGACATTTTTTTCCAGTGCGGTGCCCTCCCTATACTGTCCTCCGATCCACCCTCAAAGAATATCATTTTAATAAGTTAATTAAAATGTACAAGTTATAGGATATTATGTCACCAGAAAAACAGGCTACCTCGGGTAAAGTTGATAACAGTATTGAAATGTGTTTTCTTAAATTATAAATGAAATAATGACAAAAAAAGGAATAAAAAAGGAATATGCATAAAGAACTCCATGCCCATTCTGCTCTATTCCATACTTACAGGTTGTATAGTACAAAATTATTTATTTATTTTGTAGACTATTTAAAAAATAATTGAAAATAGCTAGCAGTATGTGTGTAAAGCAAGTACTTTATATGTATTGAAAGAAATACAGATGCATTGTTATGTATTGTTTCTAAGTACATTTAAATAAATAAATAAAAAAGCTTGGAGTCCCATACTGACAGACTTAAATGAAGGTATCATTTTGTGCAACTATTAATGATGGTAATATAAGAACAATTTCATTAAGATTGTTTTTCTTCCACCTGTGCGCTAATAATTTTGGTCATTCTTGCTAGAATATTGCTCTTTTTTAAAGTCTGTAGCTTCCTTGTGTTGCAGACCATATTCCACAGAGAAAAAAAAAACATAACTTGTTATTTTTTCTTTTTATTCAGTTAAAAAAGTAATTGAAAAACAACCATTACTATCGTGATAATCGGTGTATGGTGAAAGAGTGGGCTCTCAACTATTCGTACCATGGAAATAACTATTGTTTCATCCCTAATCCAGTCTATCAACAGACAGGAATAGCCAATAATCAGGCTTCTATTAAGTTTCCCATTTAAACATTTATAGTTGGTTTCACAGACACTGATTAGCAGTAATCTTGAACTGCCTTTGGTTGAACTGGGTAAGGTAGTTCAAGATTAGTGCTAATCAGGGTTTGTGAAACCAACCCCAAATCTTTTTGCAAAAATAAGCAAGAAGGTGTAAGTTATAAAGTACCCTTTACTGATGCTGAAAGGACTACATGTTGTGTTTGTGATAATGTTATTAAAAGTAACAGGGTAAGAACATTGATTTTAACAGTCACACATGTAGGGTCAGTTTCCTGAAGCTCAAAAGATGATCAGAGACAATCAATCACACTGATTATTGCGTTCAAAGATTTATTGCAGTGGTCATCAAACAGCAGAGCTCTCCGGAGAAAACACAGTCACATCAACAGTAACCAATGCATTCTACCGGGGTATGGCACGTACATGTTATTTATAGGTTTTGGTTCAAATCCTTTACCCCTATCACAGTTAAGCACGCAGCAAACAATTCCTTCAGTTGATCAATCAGTACAGGCTTTGGGGCGATCTATTCCCCTCCCTGCGCGTTGGTTATGCTCATTTAGAAAGCTAGCTGAAACAGGCTCTAAACCACATATGTTGCAACTTTCCTATACCCCCCCGACATCTGGTGTACTAGAACGTTCAGTCTTTTTAGGGAAGCTACGCAGGCCATGTTTCCTTATCTGGTCCTGTTCCGTCTTCAGGGACCTTCACACATTTTAAGATTCTTTTCTTCCAGCTATGTAATAACAAGCTTTATTTTTATATAGCGCCTTTCATAATGGACCACCATCACAAAGCGCTTTACATGATACGAGACTAGGCTGCATAAACTATGCATCTTCTGCTAAATTTAAACTTAAATTTAATATCAAAGAACACTGACTGACTTAACAGTCAGACTGTTTTTAAGACGTGCTGTCTCAAAGGTTGTGTTTTGGACTTATTGTAGCTCATTCACTATAGATGACTTAGGTAAAAGGTTAGAGGTATTATTTGTATATATTGTGATGACATGTACATGTAAGCCAATGTACTGAGATAAAAGACATTAAAATATGATGGACAGTGTGGAAAAAGTACAGTATTAGATCATCGATCCTACTAATCATCAATCCCAGAAATAACCACAGGCAGGCAATTATAATCCAGTAAGGAAAATAGCTTTATTTGTTTGTACTCCTGGTCTGGCGACCAAACAATAAACCTCCTGCAATACACACCTATGTGTAAAGCACAGAGGGAATTTTATTAATGGTTCTGCACAACCAAATAATAATGCACGTTCTTTTATACGCCCCACAATAATGCAAAACACTGTTACCAGTCTGGGTGCGTGCTGTAGTGCCCGTGGTGGGTGATAATAATTACAGAGAGTGAGTCAAGTGCAGTGATGATCTGGTTTGGTGCTGGCCCACAATGACAACTCTGGATACATGCAAGCTATCTAATGATCACAAAAACACAGACAGTTACTAACACACAAAAACAAACAAAACACTCACAAACTCTTTCTCTTTTATATATTTATTTTGGTACAATCTCCCGATCCTTCCAGTTCCTCGTATCTTAAACCAAGCGAAGGAAAAGATTAATGATTCTCCGGCCTCCTTTATGCTATCACGCATGACCCCTTGGCAAACAATTGCAGCTGCTTTTATTGCTTGCAGCTGCTACCTCGATTACCCTCCAGATCAATATGTTCCTAACTGACTTCCCGACCCTGGAAATGAACTGTCAGGCCAGCCCATCCAAAGACTTTCCCTTTCGCTGTTTTGTGCTCTCACAGGTCGGGAGGGAGATTTCCAACCAGAACTCATTATATCTCCGACACAACCCCCACAGTAACAGCTCAATACGTTATGTTGAGACATGTACACTTACAGCCAATGGTGTCACTTACATTGAAACTGAATTCAAGTTTTCAAGTTTAAAAAAAAATAATAATTACCTCTGTGATCAGTTGGTAGATGTGAAGCAAATCAATGTATTGTGTGGATGCAGATTAGGCTTTATACCCTGGAGAGCGAAATATTGTATTCCTTTTAGAAATTGTAATCTCATTAATGCTACGATAATTCCAGATTCTCATTACAAGAAATGTCTCTAGCTCAGAATTCCCAAATCTAGCTAAGAAACTATATTCATTACTGCCAAGCTCCTCATCCTCTCTTCCAGATTACACTCATCATTGCTATAGTGTACCTGTAAGTCTTTAAATTATCTGAGATGTATGCATGACTGGCAATGTTTTCATAAGAGCTTCTGTGCAAACACTCCCTCATATTTAATGGAGTTATACCCGAAACAAAGTTTATTACAGAGTATTACCATTTAAATTATAGAGTGAATCAAGACATTTTTACAGTGCAGTGTATGTGTGTATAACAGATAGAATTTGCTTAGTCTTCCTTGACTTGGGTATTCAAACCAAATATCAATCTGAGGGCACAGTATATACCAGTAGCCTACTGGACTAACGATGAGACAATAGTAAGAAACATCTACTTAGACTAAAACATTGAGACAAATGGTAACATCACAGACTATTTTTTCTTTCTTTTTATAAATGTATTATACAGTACCCCAGACTATTTTAGAAATAATGTTTTACCACCATTATAGAGTGGATTGTGTTCTTTAAACTTTGTTTTTCTCCCATTATGGTTGTCATGTGGGCCCTTCTATGCAGATTGTGTCTGTTTGTCCTTCACACCCTACAAGTAATCCAATGCAAAAATATAAACATTTACAGTTATGAGAAGCCTTCGTATGTGTGTACACTTTCAAAGTAATGTGTGTAATCACCGATAATGTTATGCAAGTTGTCTAAAATGTGTAGGCCTATTTTTCTGATATTGTAATAAAGCACCTGAAATATTTACACTTTTATTGTCAAATGTATTTCATTTATTGCATATCTGACATCTGTCTGAATGTTACAGGCTCAGGAAATTAAATTTCTTAGCAAACAGATTGTGGAGAATGGTTTAATAATGTGCTTCATATTATATTTGAATTTAATTATATTTAATAAGGACTGTTGTGACCTTCTCTAATTCAGAATTAATCCCTCCACACACACACACTTAGTACATACTTAATAGAAAGAAATGAATCTGTGAAGTAAAGTAATATTTCATAATGTTTCATTATTGTGACATGCTGTTGATGGGATAACACACAACGAGGCATGTGTCCAGTCTAAGACACGTGAGATGTTTTATTAAAGGCTGCAACAAGGAACATTCCCTCATGCCAAATGACCAGCAGAGTGGTGTTGGTGACAATACAAAAAATGACAAACACTCCCCAACCCCCCACTTGATGGCTGATGTAAATAACTCAATAATCTCCCACTCAAACCCTATTCTGGCCCTCCTGTTTAAAGATATTTAATTGCACCCAATTCTAAACCATGAGAAAGCAACTTAAACTTGTACTGCATGATACTGCAGATAACAATGATATCAGTAGTACACACATTAGGTCACTTGTACCAAGTTAAAACACAATTTATTCATACATTTGTTCAGGTTCTGCCTTTAGGGTTGTCTCTTCACAAGTACACTGTGCTGTACATGTGTTTTTCAGCTGGTTAGGTTTTTGTTTTTGCTGACCTCTATTGCTGCAGATCTGGACTCTTGATGCTCAAATGTATTGTCAGATTATTCTCTATCCCAAGCGTATCCTCCATTTCACTACAAGCTTGAAGCAAATCAATGTATTGTGTGAACCACTTCATATAACATTACCAAATGTCAAATTCCAGCTGTAACTGGACAGGATTTTACTCATTACATTTCATCTGGGCTTACTAGGTGTAATGGTTTATCACCAGCTGTGTAAAAGGGTAGCTCTAATTTTCAACACGGCTCAATTTCCCCTCACAGTCAAGAATCATTCACAACTAAATGACGAAATTGTTTCTAAACACTTTGTAACCTGAAATCATACTGTGACTGTAAAGCATATTGAAGTAGAGGCAAATTACTTTTTGTTCTGACTTGTTATTTAAAACAGATGTCCAGGATAAATTGCTTAGCGGATGAAAACATTAGACAGATATCTGGGAATAGAAAACAGCATCTGTCCCACTTCTTCACATCATTTTATTCTGGTAACACATTCAATTACAGAGAACCGTTTCTTGGAAACTACATTGTAAATATATAGGCTAGTCATTACACTGTTATTTGGTTATTATATTGCTGTTACTTGGTAAATGTTTAGTAGTTACTACCACTCATATATAAAAGATATAGTGTGAACTGCACATATTTTAACTTATAACTTTTAATTGCCCCCTTTGTGAAATAATTTAGTAATTCATGACATGATGACTAATGCTATAATGTTTGGGTATGCATCATGTAACTAAAGCCCCATAACAGTAATAGTAATTACTGAGATGTTAAAATGAAGTCTTATTTGGATAGCATTGATTACACTTTAGTTACCAATACAACAAGGACAAGCTATGGTTATGGACTAACATGGGAATCATGATAAATTGGGCATTATCTGTTTTAAACGTAATCAGTGAGCATTGAATCAAAGACTACATGAGCAAGTATAACTGCTAACATAAATCATGTTGCATAACCTTTTTGAACCTTACTTGACATGCATTGGCAACAGGTGCAGTTGATATAAAAAATAAAGCAACACATTTATAAAGTAACCTGGCCCCAAACTGTTTTAAGCAATAATTCCTGAATTAGAAAAAAAATTGCAGCTTGTTTTTTTATAAATGTGTTTAATAAAAATGCAGTAGGATACAGAGGAAGCAGGGTTTATGGTACATTTTGAAACACAGCCTTTTAAAGGTCTGTGCTAGAATAGATATTTCATCAAGCAGGTGACAAATAATAAAGAAAAGTATTTTTTTTTTCCTGTGGATTGATTTGTAACAGAAAATAATCTTCGTTTAAAAGATATCGTTTGGCATCCTCTACTAAATATTTAGAGACTGCTGACCAATCAGGTTACAATAAATGAAATAAAAAATTCTACTAGATGTAAAGTGTGTTTCTACTAGTTCAGCCTACAGGCCTCTACACACCAGACACGCTGCGAAAAGGGAATGTGTCGTACGACACACCGCACCACAAAAAAAAAAAGTGTTTTCATACAAGCCATTCACACTGCCTGTGATGCGACAGGCAACACTGAAGTGATGCGGAAAAATAGTATTGGTGTCTATTTTTGCGATTGTGTCGTGTGGCAGCTAGGGAACTGACCAATAGATATATAAAATAGTCAGTGTTCAGTTCTCCAATGTCAGTGTGTCAATTATTGTTTAAATATCTTGTCAGTATTTACTGCACTGGACCATTGCTGGTACCCTAGTGGCAATACCTATGTTGTTTTTAAATATGCAAGCCTGTGCGACGTGTCAGCACCAATGCTCTGTTTCTATCTCATTATTATTCAGTGACGACCAACACACACAACACATCACCCTGTTATAGACTCCCTTATGATTTTTTTTCAAATGATTTCTCTTTTTGTCTCAGTAAATCATAGGTCTAATAAGAGATTGGAGACCCTGGAATTATAATTTTGCAGATTGAAGCAAGTTCATGTTCAAGTATTGCATCATTACTTCTGCTTGCAGTCCAAGGTCAGTATTCAACACAGGATAAGTGAAATATATTGACGGATAGGTATTTTGTATGACTGCACAAGACATTGACAAATTGAAAAAGGTGAGAAAAATTGGGTAGGAGCTTTTTTTGGCTGAAATCCTGTCAGGCCAATAGTGACACGGTTTATAATGGGTGGTAAAAAATGGTTTTAGCCTTCTGAGTCCAAATCATAGCTTTAAGGTGTGAACTTCCAGTCCCACTATAAATTACAAAACTACTTTTCCTAGCAACTACATGTGATTTACAATGGGCATTTCAGTGGTGCCATTTCTCATTTGACTAATGTTCTTTTGCATTAAAGAAAAAATTACTCCATGTGCATAATGTAATAAATGTTTTTCGAACATCTGCCATGCTCAAAATTATATTACGGCAGATTGAATCCCAACTATAATGCTGCACATGAGCAGTGTAGGTTCAGTTAACATTGGACTGTGAATGGGCTAGTAAATGAAGAAACTGTGATGCACTATTTCAAAGCAAGGTACTGCATGATATCACCTTTGCTGTTAGGAAAACAACTAAGAAACAAAATACTTTTCAGTAATGTGTTGTCTTAGTGAGCGCGGGCTGTCAATCTTGAGAATAGGGGTTTTGAGCTGCAGCAGTATTACGGTAAGTATTAAAACCAGTCTTTGTTTTAGTACATTACAGTTACCCGTCTGTGCTAAATTGAATTTTCCTGAGCCAAAAACAGACTGTTCAAAAGGGACAGTTTTGTGTGGCTGCTATAGTTCATCCTATATAGAAGCATGTGGATTTTAAATGGTTTACTCTTCAGTCTTTCTTTTTTAAATGTTCATAGAAATTTGTTTTGAACTCAGTCAATTAAGCTAATTACCTATGCAAATCCTGATAATATTCACAACTGTACAGTATATAATTTACACAAGTGATTTTGTGCACTTTCATTCATTCTAAATGTGTCAAAAAGCTTTGAAACAAACACATTATAGTAAACTTGTATTTGGTAGTCATGTTTTCAGTGTGCAGTGTGCAACCTAATGCAGTAACAGATAACATGTTTCAAAATAAAAATACATATACAGTGCACATATGTTTGCTATAACAAGTGTTGATTTCAATGCAGCACATTTGAGACCTATGTAAATAACAGAAGGGCAAAACGGGTAAGATTAGTTAGCTACAATTATTTTAAGAAATGCATTAACATGTAACAAATCACAATAACCTAATGCAAATATTATCAACACAGAGAAACACAAATACAGGAAGTGGATTATATATTTGATTCTACTACAATTCTATTTATAAAATCTAACTAGGTGCAAAGCACATCTCCAACAACATGTACAAAAACTATTGGGCAATTATTAATTTAAGTTATTGTCATGAATTCAAATTCAGATGAACATGTTGTAGATTAAAACCTCAAAGTTGAATGTGTGTACGAGAAATGTGTTTCATTTTTTAAACTGCCTGTGCAATTTTAACTAATACATTCAGAATATGTAATTGACTTCTCATCAGTATACAGTAACATTAAATTGACTATTTGATTATGTTATTTCATCTTAATTATTTTGTTTACCTAATTTTTGCATTTTAATGTTTGGCCATGAGAGTGGAATTTTTTTCACGCTTTTTGCTTTGGTGTTTAATTAGGCACTACTGTATGGGGTGCTTTTATGTTTTACTACATTTATTTTAGATTATTTTTAGTCAGGGGCACTAGATTCTAATGCCAGGGTACCTCATGTATAGGGTAACCAGATTTTCAAAGCTGAAAACCAGGACACATGGTTAAATAATTGATAAGACTAATTAAACCATTTAAATATATTTTAATGGTTATTTAAATAGCCACCTCTCTTCCGGTGAACCCATGGCGTAATATCATATATATATATATATATATATATATATATATATATATATATATATATATATATATATATATATATATATATATATATATATATTAGTGACACACACAGGGTAAATTTGCCACTTGCAGGACCGTCTTCACTGTCTTTTGGTGTAAAATAGACCCACAGGATCACAGAAATGAAAGAAAACAGGACTGTGCCTGTATATTTATTTGTACAAAACAACACCTATCTCCGGTTGGAAATCTTCCCCCTTTATCTATCTTATCCACTGGGTAACTAAACTAAATTACCAGTTTTAAACTCGTTATACTATATTCTTTTTGTTCTTTTCCCACCAAGTCTAACCACAACCACCATAACTCTTCCCAGATCGACCCCACACAAAGGAAACAATGTCCTTTTATTGTCAACTAGCACATCCACTTAAAAAAAACTAACACCGTTTATATTTCAATTAAACCCTATGTACTCCTGGCCTTTGTAGTATCTTTGGTGACAGCCATTTTGTAGGCCCTATTAACTACAACTCCTGCATTGTCTCTTGGGTGATGTAGTCTTTCCCTGCTTAATCTGGCACTTTCCAGTGCACTGGTCCTGTATACTGTAATATGCTAGGACTCACATTTGCCATTTGTGACTAGCCCACATCTATGGTTATAATCTATATATATATATATATATATATATATATATATATATATATATATATATATGTGGCTAATTAGTTTAAGTAGCCATATTATGTTATATACATATTGCTTATATTTAGTTAATTTATTATCATTTTTTATTCTGTCAGGCTGTATTAATTGGCTTTGTTGATGTGGTTTAACCTTGTGGATTCGGATGCTTCTCGCTGCTCTGCCTAGGGTCTGGGTTAAATCCTGCTAGAACTGAACAGCTACGAAATTACCATATGATAGACAATTGTAGATCCATATTGAATGTAAACTAATTAAAACACAGGGCACACTGAGGAATAAGCATGTACGTCTGTGTTAAATCACTTTATACCTTGAGCTTGAGTGTGGGTAATTTCCAATTAAAATGAACCCTTTTGTGACACATTTAGTGTAACATCCAGTACTTTCAACACATCCCCAAAAACAATTAAAAAAAAAACTGTTTTTCTATGTTGCATAAATGCAGCATCAACTTGTTCCTACCCAACAGAGTTGCCAACCATCTGGGAATTTAGATTTTAAAAGCTTCACAAAAATTTTGGTATGATCAGCAAATTATGGAAAGTGATGTAAATTTTTTTACAGGCTTATTATTATTATTATTATAATAATAATAAAATAATAATAATAATAATAATAATAATAATAATAACATTTTTTATATAGAGCTTTTCATAGTGGACCACCATCACAAAGCGCTTTACAGAGGTAGGCTGTGAACTGTGCGTTATATGCAGTCACTTACAAGAGGACATTGACTTAACATGACTTGCTCAGGGTCACACAGTCAATGGCAGAGGTGGGATTTGAACCAGTTACCATCAATGATGGTCCTACTTTTTTAGCCATCCAACTTTCTAGTGATGCCACTAGAATAAAAACGAAGTCGATCTTTGAAACAGCAGCCAGGATGAGCTAACTGACATTTAGGGTCACCAGGCTATTCAGATATTGATTGAAAGGCATAAGTGGATATATCCTTGTCGATTTTTAGAGCACATAGTCTCATCAAATTCACGTCTGAATTGCTACAATCAAAACTTAAGGTTTATATTTATATTAATATATGGAGACATCGACATTATTAAGGTTGATACATCTCTAATTGTGCACATTATGTTGCTGCTGTATGTTAGTGATCTATAAAAAAATCTATTGCATCTCCTAAAATGCACAATGTTAATTATTATGATATTGATTTGTTGGAGTAAGTTTTAGTCTGAAGTTACAAAACTTAAAGAAAGACAGTATTGATCTTCCTAGTAAAAACTTAATAAAATATGCAAAGGTTTTGACATCTTCACCATAAGACTAAATTCAAAATCTTCTCAGATTTTTAATATAGATAGCACACATATTGAAGACGTTGACATATTTGTATATGTTATGAAGTTTTTACTAGTTCAAGGACTTAACATTTGTTTTAAGTTCACTCAACACAGTGTTTTAAGTTACTGGAATTGAAGCAACATTTAAAAAAATATGTGTCTGAAATTATATTGCATCAATTCTACAATGTTAAGGTAAACCGAATGCATTTATAAGTTTTGCATATATATTTTTTTAACAGAAAGCTGTTTTTGCTTGTTTGCTGACACTGTAACATTTCTACAGTAAACAAAGTAATTATTATTATTATTATTTATTATTATTATAGCTGATATTGTAGGGATTATTGCCTACATTGCCAAACAGGTAACACAGCAAGACCAACCCATGCTGTCACAGGTGGATTTTAAACACAGAAAACAAAGTCAGATTTCAAACCGAGTGCATTAGAGTTGAAATCTAAAAATACCTTTGAAACAGACTATGTGTAAAAAGTTGTCAGGATGTTAACATTGAAAAGAAAACATACAGATATGTCATTTAAACAGCTGAAGCAACGCATGGGGACGTATAACACTATTTTTCGGAACCCCACTACTTACTCTTTAAGTAAGAGTAGTGTGTTCAGTTCTGGTCATCTCACTACAAAAAGGATATTGCTGCTCTAGAAAGAGTGCAAAGAAGAGCGACCTTTGCTTATTATTTTAATGTGTTAGCATACTTTAACTGAGCATATATTAGACAGTATATGAAAAGAGCCATTGTTAAAGAAAATATTCTAATGCTGAGGGTATTCTGCTTTCACAAGTGTTAGATTGTGGGTTTCTGCTCTCAAGAAATCTAATCTAAAACAGTATGATACCGAACAGAAAGGCACTCATTGGGCTCATTAGTATAATACAGGCCAACAAAAAAATCCCAGTTGTGCAGGAAATATGTAATAGCCCTGGGGTAGCATCAGATTAAAGAAATCTCTACTGCTGATGAGAAAAGAAACACAGGTATCGCTAGTCTGTCCTCTAAATGAGGTACTAAACTACACCCTTAAATTACCTCTTTTGTTCTCAAATCAGCATGATAGCAAATTTTATAAACAATACAAGTCATTTTTATTTCTTGATTTGTTTGTTGAGTTTTACTAATGGAATACTATTGACAGGTGAGAACCCAAGTGGTCTTTTTTATACAGAAATCCCATCTTGCTCAGGCTTGCTCAAAGATTGTCCCAAAGGTAAAATATTCTGGTGACTTCATTAAACATGCCATTATTATCCATAAATGGATATAACTATAATACATGTTGATTAAAGAGACACAATCTCAATAAACAGATACAAAAATGTATGTTATGCAAATTCAGAAGATGTAGAGTATATGCATAGTTTGAAGCAATGCAGAAATAAAGAGAAGGGATGGGGAACTCCTGTGTAAATATTTATAAATCATTAAAATGTACATGTGCACCCATCCCTCACCCTCTTCCTGGATTGCCGGCCACTTCCTTACTTTGATATTCAATGAAAACAAGACTGAGGAGGACAAGGAGAGCCTTGAGGAACAAGGTAGACCATTTAGGTTGTTTTTCAAGAAAGTGTTAAAAATAAGAATTTCATTAGAGATTAACACCACTTGAGGCTTATTCTCAAAGAACAAGACTGTCATGAACAAAACAATAACATTTACTTCAATGACTTCCTGTAACTGGAAAATCAAAGTCAGTGATATCCAAACCTGTATCTTTTCCAAAGCATTGTTTCTTGTTATTGAAGAATTTGAAAGGAATTACTGTTAAATTAATGGAGGTTTTATGTATATACATCTTTATAATTTTAGGATAATGTTCAATGGAGGGATTAAAAAAACTTTCAAAATTGTTGTATAAGCTATTTAAGAATAGTTGTTTAAACTCTTGCCATTGAAGTGAAAATTGTTTTAATATTTAAGGGGGGATTTTAATCCTTTTTCAGAGCTTATGTGCGTTGTTAAAATGATCTAGCATATAATTATAGCTGTATTATTATTTTAATTTAAAAACCAATTTGCCTGGACAATTTTAGATGAAGATTTCTATTCCACTCTACCATATGCACAAAATCAGATACCAAGTTTGGAATAAGAAGCTGCTGCAGTACAGAGAAGAAAGTTATAATTACAAAAGGCAGACCATGGAGATGGAAATAATCCAACTTCTTTTCAGCAATCGTTATATGCTGCTTAATTTTCAGCACTGTATTATTTCATAAACCATTCAGGTGGAAGCTTTTGTAAAGCTACCTTTTTCTGAATTATAGCCTTTAACTTCATAATGTGCAGCAATGCTTAATTTCTGTTAAGAGAGAGAAAAAGAGAGAAAATACCAACAACTAAAACAATAAATATAATCTTTATATAGCACCTTTCATAGGTGGACCACCATCACCATGTTCTTTACAAGATACGAGACTAGGATGTGTGAACTATGAATCAGTTGCAGAGTCATTACAACAACATCTCACTCAAAAGATAGAGCACAAGGAGGTTAAGTGATTTGCTCAGGGTCACACAGTGAGTCAATGATGGAGCTGGGATTTGAACAGGGGACCTTCTGGTTATAAGCCCCTTTCTTTACCCATTGGACCACACAGCCTCATGAAAGCAAAAATAACCTAGTACCTGAAGAATCTGAGAGGTGGGCATGCCTCTTGTTAAGTTTTGATTGACACCTGTTGGATGAATATTGGTTTCCTCCACCATAACCCAACATCGCCACCCTTCACCACAGTGACAGGTTAGATCTGGTTTCAGAGGATCATACATATACTTTGTGGACTGATCTAGTCATGTGTGGCTTGGATGAATGTACAGTGGTCAAGAGCTGTGATATGAGAGGAGGGTGGCTTAGCTCATGAGTAGGCCCCTGCATTTTATAGGACTTGTTATTTAACTAATAATTTAGTCCTCTAGCCACACGATGCTGCTATAGCCTCCACAGTAAGCCACGTAATGAAATCATCGAATTGTGGAGCTCCTTTAACATTGCAGTATTTGCTGAAATTTATATTTCCTTTCAAAGAAAACTGTAATGCAAGTAATGCCTCCATGATGCCAGATAGATTTCAGCCCAGAAAAATAGGTTTAAATAGTGCTCCTTTCAGTACTTAAAGCCTGGTTTTCAAATTAACGAATTCTCTCAATTTAAGGTGCACGCTACGATTATCACCCATTAGCAAATACGGTGTGAATAAAGCTCAGAGTGGGATGCCTCATTTAAATACATAATCATACATTAGTATACAAATCACATATTTATTCTGATTACCATAGTGTGGCACAATAAAATCAGCATGTACCATAATGTGCCCACTATTTCACGCGATAATGAATAAAATTGCAATTGAATATACGGAAATCATGAACGTGCACACTAATTGCAATTATGGTGCACCATAATATTTAGTGTCCTTTCGTAAATGAGGCCCAAGGAGTGACACCATTTTTGGCAGCTCAGTGGTGGCAAACAATATTGCAGCCAACAGTGCAACTGAAATGTTGTACTATAGTGTGCTCTGTAGGGATGCCATGGTATACCGGTTTTACGGTAAACCGTGGTAAAAATTGCCACGTTTTTGAAACCGAGTAAACACGATTTAAGGTGATATGGGCACGTTTATTTTTTTATTCACCATTTGTCCATCGGTAAGCCACTGTGTTCATTAGAAATAACTGAACACTGACATCTCAAGTTCTGAAAACTGCCATGCATGAGATTATCTAAGTATGCTTTTAAATAAGTGATGTCATATTTAATATAAACCACCCTATAAAACAGTGATCGCTAGCAAATGTGATTGTCAGTAAATGAAACACAAATATTCAAATATCAGCAAGAACAAGGCCCTGTAACTATATCACTGCCTTATTTACCAAACCAAAGAAGTAACAATATTATCTATAGTATCAGTCAAGGTAAATGCAGTAAGCACACACCAATGCAGATAATCAAAAAGTCTATTCACTACTATATAAGAAGTCTATACATGCATTTTGATTATTTATTTTTATTTATTTTTTGAATGGTAGTGTAAAGATATTGCCATCTACTCGCGTTGATAGTGTTGTAGGGATTTTGGTTTTATGTATTAAAAAATTAATACAAAAGGTATCTGGCATTTTTTAATAAAGTCCATGTATGCAGTACATTCGTTGTCATGTCATTTGTCCCACCCAGGAATTTATTTTATCAGTACCGATTCAAAACAAAGAAAACGTGCCTATTCAGGACTAAAAATCTAACAGAGTTTAAAAAGTAAACAGCAGGTTGTTTGAACCGAGGTAGCTGTGCTTGATTCTACCTGAGCTGCTGATTTAATTTGGGTACAACCAACACAGGAATACTTTTTTGTCTGCATTGACTTTCCAGTTTGTTTTCTGAAAGCTGTTGTTTGTTTAACGTTCTGTTCAGCAGCCTCTGTAGTAGCTGTTTGTTTAATGTGTGATTCTGAAGTTCTAGTGATCGATCGTATTTTCTTTAAGTCACATTACAAGACATGCAAAGCGATTACCTCCATCTTCATGTACGGTTTCTTTGGGAATGTCGATCCTCAGCCGAAATATACTTTGCTTGTTTTGCTTTGTCGTCCATTTTTGGTATTTTACGTCTAATTTTGAAAACTAGATTTTAGCAATCTATTTCAAATCAATGCAGCACTGACTTTGTCCCACCTGCTATGTACAGTACAGTAAGTAAAAAAATTAAAGCATCGTTGTCCTGAACAAAACAAGAAAGTTAACCAGTTTGTAGTATTTATTTATTTTTAATTATATGTCTCTAAGTTTTAGCTTTTGCTAAAGTGCAATGCACACAGGAAGGAGAAGGAAAAAAAGCCTCTCTACAGAAGAAAGACACGTAGTTTGCATCGCTTGCGTTGTGCAGTAGTTCACAAGGTTTCGTTCATTCACCGAATGGAAAGTGTCCCAATTTTTCATATTTGCTATCTGGTTACCCTAGTTAAAATTGTGTATTATTCGCTGGAAGTCAGTGAAGGCGAATACCCAGCCTTACAACACTGTTAGTATTTATTATTGTTTTGTAGTGATGGGAAAAGTGAAGCCTCCTGAACCACTGAACCGTTTGATTTGCAAAAAGATTCACTGAGCCGAAGTACATCACCTCATGCTCTTCAGTGTCATCTCTTGATAGATCTGCACGACTCAATACATTGAGAGCAAAGACAGCCCCCTATCTCCAGAGAGAAGTCCGCTTTACCAAAGGCCAATTTCACTAATGCTCAGAGAAGGCAATGTGTTATACATTTGACATACGATATCAAGCAATTTCATTTTAAATTTTCACGGTTAATTGAGCATCTATAATGTCTCGGTTAAATGGGCTTTTTTCGAAATTGCCTGGAATATTTATTTTACATTTCAACCACACATGCCTTTAACCAATAAAACCTTCTTAAATAATTGTACTAGAAATATATAAGTGTTATCCAATTGAAAACAAGCTGTTGTTGCTTGAAATAAAAGACAGCTTCATTTGATGAGACTTCAGCAACCGTGCGTGTAAGATGTATTCTTCAGTATGTAGTATAGCTCTAGATATAAGGTAGAGAGGTGGAAAATAGAGGATTCAAATCCCTTCCATTTCCCCTTTTAAAGAAATTGTGTACTCTATGCTTTTATAGAGCTCTGTTTGTACATATTTAATTATTTTTTGTTTGTTGTTGATTTGAAAAAGTATGTAAATGTTTATGAAAAATCAAACAAAAAGCAGCATCTTGATTAAAAAAAAAAAAAAAAAGTTCCTTTCAGCTTGACTGAAACACCACAGTGAGCACTGTTGACAAAGAGTGTGTATTGGGTAAAAAATAGGTTCCTTCCTACCAGCTACTGCTAAACACAATGACCTAGTGGTTCAAATGAACCGCATGAACCTTTTCTTCATAACACTATTTGCTTCAGTTGGTTCATCTGAGATCAAATCAGCTGAGGCTTCAGTCTCATCGCTATTGTTTTGTTTAAAACTTTTATTTTGATCCCTGTGCCAGTTACTTTATATTAGCAAACACAGCACAGGTACCCAGTTTTATTTGTTTCTTTTTGCAGGGATTTATTTCAGCCCGCAGAAGGTGCTGTTGTCCGTGGCCTGAATACCACCGATGGTAGACAGGTCCACAGGAATACCAGCACAGGTAGACAGGTCAGTGCTGGTGCACTCACAGGTGCTCAAAAGAGGAAAGAAAGGGGGAATAAAACACAATAAAACTACAAAAGTGCTGCTTACACAGTGCCCGCACTACCGCTATGCCAGTAGGTCTCCATCCTACGCTTGGCTATTCTCTATACACTGGGGTGGCAAGAGTTCCCTGTATATCTACACACGTCCCCTCGGGTATGTAATATTTTATTTTATAAGGCCTTCTTTCTCTAGGCTGACTGTCTTCCTCAGCCATGCTTGCCTATTTTAGTCGCTCACTCCAACCACTGGCATTCCTGCCTGGTCTATGTTTACACCGGCTTTCTCCACCGCCGTCTCTGTGTATTCTCAATCACCACCCGAATGCACAACCAAGCGCAGTACTTATGGCCCTAACAATTCCCCAAGGCCCGCCTTTCAGCCACTCAGAGAGAGTGAAAGCCAACACACCCTCTTCGCCACCTCTGTGTCATCCCCATGACTGACAGGCTGATCTTATAGGTTTACTGGCCTTGTCCTGCAGTATCATGCATGCTCCAGACCATCAGCACAGATCTCCCCTGTTACAGAGTTTTTTGGGGGAAAGACTGCATACTTATTAAAAAAAAAAAAAAAAAGAGCTAGAGATAATCTTGTATTTCCTTAAATGTTCTTGTGGTGTTTGCAGAGATAACAATTATTTTTATACTCTAAATCACCTGTGACTGTTACTTAACAGGCTTGTTTTTTAAAAGACACCTTTATGATAGTGAATTACTAATACATGTTTAATGAATACAGCAGAGTTTGAATAATTTTTTCTGAGATCCACATCTTCTTAGACATTATTTAGGTGAATATATTAGTTTTAAATACATTTTGCACATTGAAGTGACAGACTGGAGAGCCTTAAGCTACCTAGCTGACATATCTCTAAATAAAGCAACAGCATGAACTGTTAAAATGCTTTATTCTAGTCAAGTTTATTTCAGTGAGGCACCAGTGTCATTTATAATAGTCTACCGGGCAGCTGTAGGCAGTTGTAATGTACTGTATGTTAAAATAAAAAAGACACACAGGTTGCTAGAGCAGATGGCTCTTATATCAAGTTGGGAGGGTTTTAAATGTTTACCAACCCATAAGTGGAGGGCCCTGGGGTTGTCTTAGAGACACTTCATTTCCATGTGTGCAGACATCTCTGGTCAGGTAGAAAGATCACACACACACACACATAAATATATATACACACACACACACACACACACACACACACACAGGGACTAGCTTGTACGCTTCAGATGATTAACTTGCTCCAGCTGACAGAATAGCGACTTCAGGGGTAGAATCCAAAATGTATTAATGTCTCACTTTTGAAATTTACAAGGATTGTAATAGATTTAATGCAACAAAGCCATACCAAGTACTTATTTATTTAAAAAAATGATTTATATACATTATGTTTTTACATTTTAAACTGATGATGGTGATGATCATATACAGTATTGACAGGATTTGGATTCATAATCTATGGAAAGGCTGTTCTTGTTTGACATGAATACAGTAGCCACCTTCTCCCCTATGATCTGCTACCTACAGAAAGTCAGAAAACTGACATTCAAACAAGAAACTAACCTGTTAGCCAGAGTGCGAAGATATCAATGGGTTTGCTTCTTCATTGAATAGTTTTTGTTTGAAACTCTTCCAATAATTAAGAACCCCAATCCTATACATCCCTTAAAAGCATGTATAAGGGACTGTCATGAAATTCTCTATTTAAGTCATTAGATGATCTGTTCACTATTAAACGGTAGGGAAGTCATGGGTCTGTGTGCACTTTAATATTCCACCTGCTTAGCTTCATTAGCTAAATCAACCCTGTTGACAATAGTTTGACTAACCAGCACAATGTTCATTTTAGTGGATTGAATGTTTGTTTCAAGGTTATTTTAAATTGAGATTCCTTTTCTATTATTCTAATCATGGCAAGTAAACCAACTCCTACAACTATATGTAATTATAAATAGCTACAATCAATAACCTGGCCCATAGATTAATAGTTTATAATTTTGCAGAAATGATTTTTTTAAATTGGTGTCTTTGGAACTGAAGGAAGGGGCTTAAAGGTAATGTAATTATAAACTATTTTTCATGCCAGGAATGCAATCAGCTTTATGAACCATAATATTAATGTTGGCATTTTCTTTTCCACTGTGACAGTTTGCTATAGTATATTAAAATCTCAATAGATTAATTACATTTAAAAAAAAATAAAAATGCTTTATAGTTGCACTGAATACTACAAAATAATGAGTTCCTAATCCATACTCAGCTTTAAATCAGACCATACAAATTTGTCTGAAAAGAAAATTAGTGTTGCAAACCATGAAAACTTGCATTCAATTTAAATTTGGAGTAGAGAACCTAAGCCAGGGGTGTCCAATCACGGTCCTGGTGGGCCACTCCACTCCAGGTTTAACAGGGAAAATTAGATATGAACTACTTTAGGGTCTGGGTGGAGGTTAATTGGTTCAATTAAACAATTTAGAAGAGAGTTTGGAACTTATACCCTGACCTAAGCAATAACTACAGAGTGCTTCAAGTGCACAAAGATCTAACAGTCTTCTGATTGGATGCAGTTAGAGATTCTCCACTAGATATGCCCTGTGGTTTTAGCTAAATATTATGACAAATGTTTTGGTATTTAATTTAAAAAATAATTTGGCTCTGCAACAGACTTTCCAAATGGAAGTGTGAATTCCACTTCATATTTTATATTGTAGTTCAGTAGCTGAGAATCTTAAATTCTTACTGCATGGATTCACAGACCCCGATTAGCACTAACCTAATGTTACCTAATGTGAGGTAATCCAAGAGAAGTGGCAATCATTTTTGAGGTGTGGAGTTAAGAATAATACATCTACAAGAAGTGTCGTAAGTCAGGCATCTGATATTATAGTTGCTGATTAGGATGTTCTCTATAATATCAAGTGGTCACACCATATCTGCACCACACATCAAAATGATTTGAGTTTGTTGTTCTTTACTTATTAACAATATTAGCATGCGTATGATACCTGAGCAAAGGAACACCTTGTCATTTTCAGGGATGTTGTGGTTAAGATTTGTTTTACACATTTTCTCATCCTGGATGTGACTTGAAGGACTCCAGACCTTGTTCCCTGAGGAGGCCTGAATGCTAGCACCCACCATGGGATTTGAGAGAGACTATTTTGAATTACAGCAGTGCACCTTCAAAGCTCCAGCATAAACCTGAAATAAAAGAAAAATAAAATAAATCCCCAGTTTTGCAATGTTATGTACTTTTATGGGGTATTTACATGCCACGATTGCCTCTATTTATGAAGCTTTCTACTCCTCTGCAATGTTCTCAATTTTAGTGGAAGGAAAATAAAACTAACAATGTAACAAAACCAAGCAGAAACCAATCAGGTGGTTACATTGTACTCTGAAGCCCCCTGTCATTTTTAGTACTAGTTTTGTAACATTGTTTTTAAAATGTTCCAGTTTACCCTTGCGAAACACTTGTGACCTGGATAAACTTGTTTTGCACCACAAACCTGGCAGTGGCTCTGAAACTTTAGTGAGAAAGTTGAGCAAATCCATATGCTCAAGGTCCTTTACCTGGTTGGGCCATAAGCATTTGTACATCATGATAATTTTATATAGATAAAATTGAAAAATAAAAGGTGTCAGCTATTTAAGAATGGTATGCTATATAGTACAACTTGAGCGTTTTTGTCAATGTAAACTGTTTTTGGTCATTGTTTTATATTTGGATTTACTTGAGCCATTCCTGGTGTAGAGTGTTGAACCAAAACATATATATAATAATTATATTATATATCTATAATTGTTCTACACTGCATTTGAAGTAATTTAATAAGGTTTTTATTTTTGTGGTGCAGTTTTCCACCTGGTTATATTACTTCACTCTTCAGGGAGATTCACAGTGGCTGGCAGGATTTAAATAGCCCCAGGCTCCCTTGTAGTTATGTTTTGTTCTATATGCAGGCTTAGTAAGCAGCATCCTATGTGATTAACAACAAAATATTTATTGTATAGAGCCTAGAAGGCTGACACTCCTGAACAACAGCAAAAAAAAACCCACTCCCATTCCTTTGTGTGCATTCCAGACCTTTGGGTTTCCTCAGCTGAGAATTGAGACTCTAGAGGCCTCATTTATGAAAAGGCATTAAATGTAGCTGAACATGCGCATTAAGTAATGAGCCTAACATGCACCATAAATCTAAATTTACTAACAGAGAACACATTAATTTACATGCACACTGTTTGGCTAATTTACATACCATAGCATACACACTATGTATTGTGAGCGATAATGACCACCGTGATATAAAAAGCTTCAGCAGTCGAGGCGTATCTTTTGGTCAGCGGCTTATTGTGAAAGGTGGAGGTGGAAGAGGGAGTGGCAGAGGCAATGCAAACAAACACTGCATGCAGAGGAGTTAGAAATTCTAGTGCAGGAGGTTTTAAATCATAATACAGTAGTCTGTGTATAGGAACGTATCCTAAGAGAATACTTCACCTAAGAGAACACCCTTTTGGTGAAACACATTTTTCTCATTGTAAATGCTTCAGCTGAAGGAATAGGAACTTTGTTTTAAAAAAACACCTTCTGGCACCGATGGCAGTCCATTCTCAACATAGACTCTTTTTAAAAAATCGCAACAGTGTATTGAGGGACACTGATTGGTTTATTAAATCTTCCGAGATCCGCCCTGAATTGTTTTGTGTTCTGATTTCCACAAGTGCACTTCATCGCTACAAAATGACATGTAAACAAACGGCAAAATGTGGTGCTCTCTCTCTTGCTACACATAGTCGGGAATTGTTCGAGCTCTTGAAAAAAATACTGAATCAGACACAAGTCCCTGAGCAATTTGGTGATTCCTATTCTGGTGAGTTTTTTCGCCATTCTGTTAAATATGCATGTCTTGTATATTGCTGCTGCATTTTGTAACGTGTGTAATTAATTTAGTCTGTGTTAATTTAGTTAGACAGTTATTAACATTAAGTTAACCCAAAGTAACAGCCATTATTTTTGCCTCTGCCATTGCGATAGGCCAAAACACACCTGCCAGCTAATAGTGCCTAGCGATTTAAGCTTTTTGACTGTTTTATTAACGTTAGTTTGTCTGTTACTTTATTATTATTATAGTTTAACATACACTTGCCTATTGTTTTGCTTTTACTTATTCAGTTAATTTCACATGTTGATGCACGTGCATCATGACAAGTAATACATATGTAGTTATTTATTTATTGATTCGTATTTTGTGTGGTGGCTAACTTTTCTTAGAAAATTCTCAATTCACAACCCTGTTTAAGACTGTTTATATGTGGTTAATATTTGGAATGATTAGGAAAAGTAAGATGTAGATTTAGCTTACCTTAAAGAGGTAGAGGTGATTGAAATAGAAAAAAAAACAAAAAATAAAAAACAGAAATGTAGTGTTTTATCAGCTCTTGGTTTTCTAGATAGCTGTTGCACTTCAACTGAGATTCTCCACTAAGGATGTGCTTACAATACCACAGTGTTGTAAGCAATTAGAATACTTAACAACAAACAGGCAAAGATTGCAATGGAAAGTTGCAATTAAAAACATATTAAAACAGAGGTATCTGTAAAACAATGCCACTAATACTTCCGTATGTAAATGGGGTGTGGCAGGGCAGACACCCTGCTGCTGTAAGTAGTGTGTGTTGGAATGTAAGCTTGGCATCTGTCTCTGCCAGCAATCACTACAATCAGCCTCTCCACTATCAGCAAACTAAATTATGGGCAAGGGTACCTCAAAGGGTGAGGTCAAAGGCTCTAAAGAGATAATGAAACTACTTAATGTAATATTTGTTGTCTTTAAGCTTTAATAAATATTGTTCTTTCTATCTCATGAATTTTCCTGACTGAACTGTATGAGTTCTGAAATAAGATCTGAAAAACTAAGTTCACTTCCTGGTCATTTCATTGTCAAGACTTCAAGTTAAATGCTAACCAAGTTCCAGCCATCAGTAACATGGCATATTTTTCCTTATTAAAATTCAGGTACACAGAGATAGCAGTTACTTTAAAGGGGGACTGTGTATGATGTTTAACAAAGTGGCTGACAGCAACTAAAACTTTAACATTGTATTTCAAATTCAAGTTTTTTATTTTTTATTTGAAATCAACTAAATACTATGGAAATAAATTTCAGTCATGGTATCCAAGATGAGAATGAGGGATGATAGCAGGTTCTAGACTGGCAGGTTGTTGATAGATAGTGCATTACCCAGTTAAAAATAAATAAATAAATACATTGGGGAAACCACCTACAATAAGATTAATGTTGCCCAGAAGAAACTAACTCTCACGATAGAGACACTTTGCACTGGGTATAATCTAAAAAGACATATATCAGAAAAGCAAGGACAACAGAAAATGCAAACACATTTTGACCAATGGTGCAATCAATGGGGTTGCATGTCATCCTGATCACAGACCATCAGCACTAACATCTCACGCCAAACAATAGCATTGCATTTAAACAATCACCATCAACCAACATTTAATGCTTTCAGGTTTTTGGGCTGAACCCAACACCTGGTTTCCAATACTACTTGATTATATATGACAAAAACAAGTTAGCACTATGGTTAAGTTTATATTTAGGATAAGTGTTAGTGTTACGATTATTGTAGCACTGGTAGAAATGTGTTTTTGTTGGTCCTTTTTCAGAATTTGGCCTAGTCAGAATGACATATTTCTTCCATGTGGTGTTTGCTAAACATCGCAGGTGGCTGTGTGACAGTACATAAACACTTCCAGTACAAGTATCAGGTAAGGGGTTGTTTCAAGATTACAACACAGCTATCCACTGCTGCTCTTGTTTCAGGATAGACTGATACACCAGATATGGACATTGGACACCATTGGCTGTCACAGTCTTCTTATTTCAATTATTTTACTTTAATTCTGGTACAAGGTAAGGGCCAATGACACCCGTTCCAGTTCATTAGACCTTCACCAGCAAACACAAATGTTCCTAATCATATTACGACAGAGATGTTGACTAAAGTCCACGGGGGGAAGTTAGGCTCTCATATTAACATTATCATATTAATAAACCTTTAGGGTAAATGGTTTTATATTAAGACTGAGAATCAGATGGATTCATACCGATCGTTATTGTTTTAACGATTCACTCACATTTCTCTAACTGTATCTATAATGTGTCATTGGCATTATCACTTTAGCTGTTAATATATGCTTTTAATTGTAAAAATAGATTTAGGAAAGTTCTAAATGTGAACACACATGTATCTATAAAATTATTTATAATGTACTGGATAATGATGGATGGTTTATTTTTCTCAGGCACTAAGGATATTACTGTTATTTAAATAAGGAAATTTATTTATTTTTAATGTAATTTGGGTGTCATGTAACCCAGAGCATATGAAACTGTTTGGCTCTCCAGGTCACTGTCTTTCTATGAGTTTTGCATATACTGGGGGCTATGAATATTTCAAGATTGTCCCGTTAATACACTGATGGCTTTTTTTGTCTGATTGATAAAACCATCAACAGGATAAATATAGAGATGGTCAGGTTTTACTGTCATGTTTTTGCTGATGGAAAATTAATTTCAAGTTTACAAGAACCAATTACGTTTTGTATTTAAATGATCTTGTCCCATTCTTTTAATGTCAACGAAAAAAGTGCCAAAATATTTAGTTTGTTGTCGACTTTCACCCTGCGTCGAGTTTTGTCTGACTGGAGCTAGAAATAGTAAATAAAAATATTCTGAGTGTCAATGAGAAGTCCTCACAAGTATAAGAAAACAATGTGTGTGTGTGTGTGTGTGTGTGTGTGTGAAATTTAAGATTTGTGGATAAATTGCTAGTTGATACAGGTGTATTTGCATCAAAGGTGAGACAATGGCTCAAAGCGTTCAAAAGCAGAGAAAGGGCAACTTTACCGAACAGGAGATTATAATGATAGCTGTCAATGACTTTGAAAATAAAGACACATTGTGGATAAAGTGAATGCTATTTCGATTGCTTCTGTGAAAGACTGACCAGGGATTGTGGTGCATTGTCTGTACACAATAAGCATCGTATTTTCTCTTATTTTTCTTATTGCTGTTGTTCAGTCAACATTTGAAAATACAAATTTTGAAATATTTGACTAGTTACAAACATCCACACACTCAATCACCCTTTAAATTGTTTGCAAATTAGTTAAGTCAAACACATGTCCCCAGCTTTGTGATGTGGAATGTTTTTGTTTTAATTATGCAAAAAAAAAAAAAAAAAAAAAAACACTTGCGATTAAAAAAAAAAAAAAAAAAAAAAAAACAAGTTTTTTTTTTTTCTCTCCTGCATCTCCTGTTTTAAATATCACTCTCATGCACTGCCCTTGCAAAAATAGCATCACTTTTGGATATGTAACATTAATATTCTTAGAGAAGAGGTTGTAGCAAATGCAGAGAAATTGTTTCGAGAACAAAAGTGCACCAACAAAACTGAAGTATTTTGGGAAGTGGTAATAGAACACGTCATTGCTGTCTTGCTTGTAAAATGAAGCATCTTGGATTGCCAAAAGAAATGGCAGGACGAAAAACATCAGGTTAAAATAAAAGCAGCAGATCTCCTGTTCGCACATGGTGATTTAAAACCAGCAGTAAACTTTGTACAATTCAATCTGAAACAATTATTTGATAGAAACATCTGCCAAATTCATGCAACATCGCAGCACATCCAAGGGCACGGATCATTTTTACAACATTGGGCACTGTGTAATTATGCAAGGTTTGGTTCTTTAATTCCCGCTCCAGCTCCTGACAAAGATTAAATATGATTTGTCTATTGAGCTGAAGTCTTCTTGTCTCATCATCAAAAATACAGAGTTCAAAGGTATTAGGTCAACAAACTCGCCTTGGAAAAACATGTTGGGCCCTATTTATAATACAAGTACTCGGCCATATTAAATATGCATACACTGTAAAGTTTCTCATTTCAGTGCCATGGAGGCATTAGAATGGAAACTTTTTTTTTTTTTTTTCATTTGCATGAAAGCATTCTTCATTCAATTGTAACCGGTCTCAGATGGTGTCTGAATGGAGTAATCAGTTTGTCTAGGAACAAGCTGAAGGTTCACAATTACATTAAAAGTCAAGCTGTTTTATCTTGGCACAATCAACTATCAGATGAAGAACCCATAATATATCTCATATGTTCATTTTAGGATGTGCATCTCACGTTAATCTTTATTGAGCTTCTGTGAAGTATAGGCAGATGCTTCTATTCTGATTTTGATTCAATTTTAAAAATATATTAAATATTCAATGGTAGTGTCTAAAAAACTACTTATTTAGCTTATTATGTTATACACCTTTATTGCAGTATTTACTGGAGTTGAGGCTTAAAGTGGTAAATTTAGTGGCTACAAACTGGGGTTTACTTGTTATGTATGCTATTAGTCCAATGCTGAATGAGTCTTGCAGTGGAAAATTCTCCAACTTGGGAGATGAAAATGTGACACACAGTGGGTTATTACAATATGTCCTGAAGGTGCAGGCTGAAGCACTATTATCCAAAGGTGGTCATGTTTTTCTAATTCAGTGTCTCTGTTGATTTACACTAATACACCACATTCAGAATCTGTGGACAGAGACTATATCACAATATTTTGGCAATATCATCAAGTGATATTTCATTTATTAAACTGAACTTTTATGTTGCTGTCTCTGGGGCACTTCGATGTTGTGTTGCCATTTCCTATCACTTTGAAGCTCATAAGTTCTTATTTAATGAAAGAGCATCATCAGTTTGTTCATGCATCTGCATACATCACGTTAAATTTTCTGAAAGGGTTAAATGCTCAGTTCTCAAAGGTTTTATGCAAATACATAATCCTATTTTGCACTTCACTTAACAGGTTTAATTTACAAAGGTTTAGAGGCAACCAGTGAACGAACCAGGCAGGCAGCATCATAACCTTCAGCGGTAAGTAACATGAAACATGAAAAAGTTGAACACCAAAACCACTGGTATGTACAGGTATGAACTTCTTATTGTGATACTCTCAATAGCTTGGGGCATACAAGTATGACCAGATCAAGTTTAATCATAATTGCTTCTCTCTCTCTCCCTGCATATATATATATATATATATATATAGTCTATTATAATATATCTATATCTAATATATATAGATATATATATAGAGAGAGAGAGAGAGAGAGAGAGAGAGAGAGAGAGAGAGAGAGAGAGAGAGAGAGAGAGAGAGATCAGTACATAGACCAAAAGAATCATATGATCAATTGCTACATCTGGAACTGTTGCTGTAGATCATATGGTCCGATTGCAGCTTGACCACTGGAGTGAAAAGATTGTTAAACGTTATCTGAAAAGGTTAAACAATTTTCCTACCCACTAGTCAAACTACACTATACAACACAATTTTTGTTCCTGGGAAGTAAGTGTTATTTCCTAATTGCTTATGCCTCAAAAGTATAGAAAATGGCTATTATTCCCCACAAACTTTGCTTTTGTGACCAGGACAGTGATATTTCAAAATATCACTATTTCCAATGGGAAAACGGGCAAATGTGTGTGTGAGGCGAGAGTGTATTAAATGGAATGTCCAGACAGTAATTTATGTGTACAGAAATAAAATAATTTATTTTTATTTTCTATACACAACAAAAGGATTAAATAACAAACGAAAAACAAAATGGTGTGAGGGAAGGAGTGCAGGGGTGGAATCCAAAACAAACTGTGATGACTCGTCTTTAATTTGTCTTCGTGGTGACCATACATAAACAAAAAAAAGACAAAAGAAATGTTAGTGTTTCAAAAATCCCGCTGCACAAAACCAGACTCTCCCTCCACCCGTTACTCCTCCTACTTTACTTTCGGACCAACCCCGAACACAGTAGTACGTTCCCTTTAGTATGTAATGTCCCGCCTCTGTAGTCAGTGGAACACCAATCCCCAACCGACACGTGTCCTTATCCTTCACTTGACTCCAGTGGCTGGAAGTTACATACTCGTACTTCCGCCCCTCACCAAGGTGCCGCCCCTCAAAAGATGACTTTTGCCATGGTCACGAGATCTTGGTAAGGGAAGTCCCGAGTTGGTTTGATGCCACCTACTGTCGGGAGGCTGAATCACAGACCGAAACCCCTTTGACTCATCACATATCCCACCCCTCAGAGTGGAGCCGAAGGAACACTCGGAAACCTCTAACCCTTCCCTTTTACCTCCCTCCCGGGAAAAAAAATCAGCATTTTGATGTAACTTACCCGCACGATACCTTATTTGAAAGGCGAAGGGTTGGAGCGCCAGGTACCACCGCGTAATCCTAGCGTTTGAATCCTTCATCGTGTCTAACCACTTTAAAGAAGCGTGATCTGTGATGAGTACAAAGGGTCGTCCCAGAAGATAGTATTTTAAAGATTCCACTGCCCATTTCACTGCCAGGCATTCTTTCTCCACTACCGAATACCTCTGTTCTCTGGGCAGTAACTTCCGACTGATGTATAGTATCGGGTGTTCTATACCATCTCTCTCCTGGGACAGAACCGCCCCCAGACCAGTCTGCGATGCATCTGTCTGCAGGACGAACTCTCGGCTGAAATCCGGGCTTATTAATGCTGGGGCCTGACTCAAATTAGTTTTAATAGATTCAAAGGCTGTCTGACACTCTGCACTCCACTTAATTTTATTTGGAGCGTTCTTTTTAGTGAGATCAGTGAGAGGGGCGGCTATAGTGGAAAAGTGTGGAATAAAGCGGCGGTAATAACCAGCCAACCCTAACAGTGATCTCACCTGGGTTTTCGTGGTAGGTACCGGTGAATCCAACAAAGCCTGGACTTTTGAAACCAACGGTTTCACTCTACCCTTACCCATTATGAAACCTAAATATTTAGTTTCTTCTTTTCCAATAGCGCACTTTGCCATGTTCGCTGTGAGCCCCGCCCTCCTCAGAGACTGTAAGACGGCTTCTAATCTAGTCAAATGTTCTCTCCAGGAAGAACTATAAATGACTACATCATCGATATACGCAGCTGCATACTCTCGATGAGGTTGTAAAACCCTGTCCATTAGTCTCTGAAAAGTAGCAGGCGCTCCATGAAGTCCGAACGGCATAGTACAAAATTGAAAAAGACCCTCTGGGGTTGAAAATGCCGTTTTCTCACGAGAGGCTTTCGTTAATGGAATTTGCCAATATCCTTTCGTCAGATCCAGAGTTGAAATAAACCGAGCTTGCCCCAGTTTGTCTAAGAGTTCATCTACTCGAGGCATGGGATATGCATCAAACTTGGAGATAGCATTCACCCTCCTAAAATCGATACATAATCGTAGTGACCCATCTGGCTTGTCTATTGGTACTATTGGGCTACACCACTCACTTCGGGAAGGTTCAATTACCCCAAGTTTCAACATACACTCCACCTCCCTTCGAACAGAATCTCTCCGACTCTCTGGAATGCGATACGGTCTCTGTCTAACTCTTAGACCTGGCGGAGTGATAATAGCATGTTCGATCAAATGCGTTCTTCCAGGCACGTTAGAAAACACATCACTGAACATTTTAATTAGATTGCTTACCTCTTCACGCTGATCAGGAGTTAATTGTTCCCCCATCGGGACCTCAATTGCTGACTCTGACTCAATTGAGGGTCCAAAATCCTCTCCCTCCTGTACAGGAGATATAAAATGGACTTCCCGTTCTTTCCACGGTTTCAGGAGATTAACATGATAAATTTGACTTTCTTTCCGACGCCCAGGCTGTCGGATCTCATAATTGACTTTACCAATTGCTCGAATAACCTGAAAGGGACCCTGCCATTTAGCAAACAACTTAGATTCCGATGAGGGCAACAATAACAACACTTTGTCTCCAGGTCGAAAGTTCCGAATTCTTGCATTTTTATTGTAGCTTTGTTGCTGCTTCTGCTGTGCCGCTTTGAGATTGTCATGTGCCAATCGACCGACTAATTCTAAGCGATCGCGTAACTGCAACACGTATTTTACTACATTTTTAGACTCCTTTGACTGTTCTTCCCAGCCTTCTCTTATGAGATCCAAGATACCCCGCGGCTGCCGACCGTACAAGAGCTCAAACGGGGAAAACCCCGTTGAGGATTGTGGTACCTCGCGAACTGCAAAGAGCAAGTAGGGAAGCAGTTTAGCCCAATTGCGTTTTTCTTGATCTACAAAGCGGCGCAACATATTTTTCAAAGTCTGATTAAATCGTTCAACAAGCCCATCCGTTTGTGGATGAAAAACTGAGGTTCTAATTGAACGAATTTTCAATAATTTATATAGTTGCTGAATACAGTCTGACATAAAATTAGTGCCCTGATCAGTGAGAATTTCTTTCGGGATTCCCACCCTAGAGAATATTTTTACCAATTCATTCGCTACAGCTATTGCATTCATAGAGCGTAAGGGAACAGCTTCTGGATATCTCGTTGCGTAGTCCACTACTACTAAAATATACCGATATCCTGACTCTGTTCCCTCCAGAGGGCCTACTAAATCTACACCAATCCTTTCAAACGGTACCCCAATAATTGGAAGTGGAACCAGAGGTGCGGGGCGAACTGACTTAGGGGCAGCTAATTGACATTCAGGACACTCCGATACATACTTCCGCACCAGACCATAAACCCCAGGCCAAAAAAACCGGGCCAGAATTCGTTCCTGAGTCTTTTCAGTTCCCAAATGACCTGAAAATGGAATGTCATGCGCCAATCTCATGATTTCTGACTGAAAAGGCCTAGGAACCAATAACTGTTTTACGAGCTGTCCCGTCCCGGGAGCCCGGGTTATTCTATATAATAAGTGCCCAGATACAGAAAAATGCGGAAATACCACCGGTTGTCCTTCCTGCATATCCTTCCCCTCGATATATCTAACCCGTTTCCAAGCATACTGTAACGTGGGATCATTTTGTTGTTCATATCCCAAGTCAATATCTCGGTCCCAATGGTTAGGTACACAGAGAGGAGTGTCTTTTATTACATGACCTTCCACCTCAGTAACCTCGCAGCCCCGGTTACACTGAATACCTACTCCCTTTCCTTGCCGTTTAAGCGATTGGTTTACTTTTGTGTCAGACCCCTCCCCTTGTCGTCTCAGAGTTCCCTCATATTTTTCCACCCGACGCTCTCTTTTTGTTTTTCTTGGGCGGATTTTAGGGTTAAACAGGTCGGATTGCAACGGAAAAATCTCGCCAATTGTTTTCTCCTGTTGCTTTAATTGTCCCCTGGTAGAAACTAAGACCATTTCCCGACCTAAAATACGATCAAAAAACGGCCAGTCTCTTCCCAGGAGAACAGGGTATGGTAAACATTGCGCTACAGCCACTTTAACGCAAGCTGAATAATCACCTACAATAAGTCTAACTTTAGTGGTGGGATAAACCCGAGTTTCTCCATGAATACAGGAGATAGCCACTTTACCCTGTGGCTCCCAGGCTACCCCATCCAAGAGAGCTTGCCGAATCAATGTTTGTGCACACCCAGAGTCCGCAAATGCGTAAGTACTCTTTCCCCCGACCTGTACTCTTAACTGATAAGGGCCCTCCCGACATTCCCCAGTGTTCCTACCTGTTACTGCTGACCAGGATCTTGTCGCCAGGTCCACCTTTATTACTGGACAATTCCTGGCAATGTGTCCAGGCTCATTACATTGGTAGCACACTTGGTTAGGAGGCATCAACGGAGTTAATCTGTCCTGCGAGTCCGCGACCGGCAGGTTAGGGGGATTCTCTCTCGCCCAGGATGGGGCTAACCTCGACCTCCATGGTCTGAAGGTCCGGTTACCCCCTCTGGGCTTCATTGGTTGGTTGGTCCGAGTTAGTTTAGGGGCAGGAGTGGGGTCTGACCCGGCACCTTCGTTTGCGTCTTCGTAGGCCTCCGCCAGGAGGAGGGCATCCTCGAGAGTGGTAGGTCTATTCCTCTTAATCCACTCTCGATTCCCTGGCGGTAGTATAGACGCAAACTGTTCTATAACTATTTTCTGCACCAGTTCTTGGGGTGTATGTTCTTCTGGCCGCAGCCACCGGGTGCACTGATCTAAAAGATATTGTCCCGCAACCCGGGGCCGCATCCCCTTGGACAGCTGGTATTCCCGAAAACGGCGCCGGTATGTTTCCTCCGTGATCCCGAGGCGTGAGAGAATGGCTTCTTTAACTTTAACATAGTCCCCTGCATTCGTGGCCGTCAGGGCTCGATATGCTGCCTGAGCTTCCCCTGTCAGGCAGGGTGCCAATTTCATGGCCCAGTGTTCCCTAGGCCACTCTGCAGCCTCTGCCACTCTCTCAAAAGTAATCAAGAAAGCCTCGGGATCATCTTCCGAGGTCATCTTCTGAAGATTAGGCTGAGCTGCAAACATCCGGGCAACCGCTCTCTCTGATGTTGATATTGATAGTTTTTCTACCAGCTGTCCCAAGGACTGGGCGAGCTGTTCCAGGTGCCGTGTCTCTCTCTCCTCTCGCTTCTCCTCCTGCTCCCTAAACATTGTCAAAACTGTAGCTGGATCCATTTTCACTTCTGACACCACGTGTGAGGCGAGAGTGTATTAAATGGAATGTCCAGACAGTAATTTATGTGTACAGAAATAAAATAATTTATTTTTATTTTCTATACACAACAAAAGGATTAAATAACAAACGAAAAAACAAATGGTGTGAGGGAAGGAGTGCAGGGGTGGAATCCAAAACAAACTGTGATGACTCGTCTTTAATTTGTCTTCGTGGTGACCATACATAAACAAAAAAAAGACAAAAGAAATGTTAGTGTTTCAAAAATCCCGCTGCACAAAACCAGACTCTCCCTCCACCCGTTACTCCTCCTATTTTACTTTCGGACCAACCCCGAACACAGTAGTACGTTCCCTTTAGTATGTAATGTCCCGCCTCTGTAGTCAGTGGAACACCAATCCCCAACCGACACGTGTCCTTCTCCTTCACTTGACTCCAGTGGCTGGAAGTTACATACTCGTACTTCCGCCCCTCACCAAGGTGCCGCCCCTCAAAAGATGACTTTTGCCATGGTCACGAGATCTTGGTAAGGGAAGTCCCGAGTTGGTTTGATGCCACCTACTGTCGGGAGGCTGAATCACAGACCGAAACCCCTTTGACTCATCACAGTGTGTCTTTTCGTTCACATAAGGTCAGAAAAAAACAACATATGAATCCAAATTAACATGTATTTATACTAAAGTAATACAAAAATGACTACAAAAGATTTAGAAGTGAGTAGTTTTTCGAGATTTACAATTATACTGTATTGGAATCAGAAACAGAGCTATAAATGCTACGCAACTGTGCTTCATTAAATATTTCTTTTTTCATCAGCCTGCATCGCTTTGCGATTGTAGACCCACTCTGCTGCATCCTGCTGTATCCTGCTGTTGAGTCAGCCTGTCTGCCCTGTGTGCTTTACCTATTTATTTATTTATTTATTATAAATAAATAAATAAAACATAATTTTCACAGTGCACCTGCCTGGCGTGGTAACTGTTCTACCCCCACAGCTTTGCTGTTGTGAGTGTGGTTTTCTTTATTTTTCTTCTACTGCCCTTGCAGTTAAAAAGCAAAAAAAAAGTAGTACATTCTTCTTTCCTGTCTAATACACCTACTGCAGCTCCTTGAGCCTGTGCTCCACTCCAGTGTATGCTACATGCTGCCCTGTTGTGTTACTGCACGTGGTCCAGGACAGGCTATTGCTCATACTGCACACTGGTGCAGCACTATGCCCTTCCCTCTACTGCACTGCTGATTGCCTACAACAGCTACTCAAGCCTGTACTCAGGAATTATGTGCTTCAGCTCACTCGGGGCCACACTGCCCTCTGTTCTTCGGTGCTCCAGAAGCAGAAGCCCTTGGTGCTTGCTGCCCCTTGGTGCTTCTGTGCCCTCGGAGCCTCAGAACCTCTGTGCACGCAATGCCCTGGTGATTCGGCACCATCGTGCCTCGGCGCTCAAGAGTGAGATACCCTCATGCTTGTTGCCCTTTGATGCCTCAGTGCCTTTTGAACCACAGAGTTCCCAGTGATTTGGCGCTCTAGAGTGAGACACCCTCAATGTTTGTCGCCCCTCTGTACTTTGGCACAACTGGTGCCTCAAAGCCTTGATGCATGCAGTGCCCTCTGCGCACCAGAGTTTAAGCACCTTCAGTGGTCTTCACCCCTCGGTGCTTTGTCACCATCAGGGCCCTGAAGCCTCAGCGCACTCTTTTAACCCGATTCTTCCATGCAGCGGTGCTTCAATTACAGACATTTCTCAGTGCTTTGGCGCCTTCAGAGCCTCGGTGTACTCTATGCCCTCACTCCCTCGGTGCTTTGCTGCCTTGGTGCCTCAGAGCCTACCTGCACTCAGTGTCCTCAGTACTTCTGCACCCTTGGTACCTGAGTGCTCCAGTGTTTAGTCATCCTCAGTGCTTCAGTGCCTCAGAGTTTCACTGCCCTCGCTTCTTCAGAGCCTTCATACCCCAGTGCTCCACTGGTTACCGCCCTCCGAGCCTTAGAGTTAACACATTCCATGCTTGCACATCCTGCAAAGCAAAGCTTCCTTTAGAGGACAAGTACTTCCTCTGCATCCAGTGCCTGGGCATGCAACACGCCTCCTCTGCCTTAGGAGATGAGACGTTCTGTGAGATTTGTACAGCATTCCAACCACGGGAAATACGCAGGAGACTCGGCAAGTTTACAGATGCAGCATCCCCAGCTAGCTCGGCAGAGCCACCAGCGGCGCTGGGAGCCCTGACCTCCCCCCTCCTCAATCTGTGTCTGAGCCCCTTGCAGAGTATTCCCTGCGTTCATTCTCAGAGGCCTCAGTCTGGTACTCGCTCGGAGTCTCCTACATGGAGTGCTAAGTGGGCCAAGCACTCAAGACAGGCGCAGGACATCTCGGACTTGAATGACCAAATGGCCTGTCCTTGAGTATTTGGCCAGTTAGCAGACTCAAACTACTGCTCCGGACCCAGCTCCAGTGATAACACTTGCCTCTGAGCTGACCCTGCCATCACTGGTGGTCACCCAGGACGTTTCACATCCAGACATCATTATGACTCAGGAGGACCAGGATGCGATTTCAATCTCTGCCTCCTGGGAAGGTGGCTTCTTACATCAGGAGGAGAAGGAGGGACAGATCCCAGCTCCGAGACAACCCAACACTTGTAGAGAGGACCTCCAAGTTCCTGCAGATACCTTGGATGGCAGCGCCCGAACCGCAGCGGTCGGATTAAACCTCAGTTGGTCAGTTTAATGTGAAGCCCTTCCTGGTATTTCCTGACTTCCTTGAAGAAGTGGTGTCCGCTTGGAACCAGGCGGCCTCCTTGCCAATTGTGGTGAAACAAGCAGCCCCACTGGCTTCCTTAGAAGGCACGGGGGTGCTAGGCTTGGTGGAATTCCCACCTGTGGACTCGACTATCATGGCCCTGGTGTGAGGCCCTCCAGTAGGGTGGTTTACCTAAGGATCTTGCGTGCCCTAATGGTTAATGCAGGGTAACAGAGACCCACTTGAAAAAGGCCTACGCAGCAGAAGCAAAGGTCACACGCCTGGCCAACATGGCAGGTCTCTTGACGGTGTACTTAAATGGCATACTGCAGTCGGCGCCCCTCCCTGAACTGGTGGCTTCAGAGCTGCGCCTGGTTTCAAGCACGCTGCTCCAGATCTCTGGCTTCCAAGGGCAAGCCCTGGGCCGGAGCCTGGCAAGCCTTGTAGTGGCTCACAGGCAGCTTTGGCTGTCCTAAGTGAGAGTCCTTGATGAGGACACGGCTGTGTTGCTTGGCGCGCCAGTATCCCTTGGCCATACCTACAGGCCAGATGGAGGAAATACTGCAACACTCCCACTGAGAATGCCAGGGGTCTCAGCAGGTGGTGACTCAGACAATCCCGATCGCCACTGCCTCATGTGGAAACCTGAGGCACCACCTTCAGACTGCGGTGGCAACTAATCGCTGGGTCCACCTGCAACAATAGGAGGGCGTCGGACGTGGGATCCCAAAGCAAAAGCATTCCCAGAAGCAGTTCCCCCTCCCCAGCCTCAACAGCCCCAGCAGGGCCCCTGAAGGCTTGTGGGCTCAGACCCAATCCTTCACACAACACCAGCTACAGTACTGGTACATTTGCTCCTCAGACAATTGGGTGCTCACCAGTTACACTCTTTAGTTCCACACCCATCCTCCTCCCTTTCAAGGGATCACGGTTATATCTGTGAGCGACCCTCTCCAGGTCTCAGCCCTCAAGCAAGAAGTAGCAGCACTACTTCTCAAGCAAGCCACCTGCCTGGCTGAGGCCACCTCCCAAGAGGGGGGGGTTCTACCCAAGATATTTTTAAGTGCCAAAGAAGGACGGTGGCCTTCGCTCTATCTTAGACCCGAGTCACCTTAATGGGTTCTTGAGGGAGAGGAGGTTCCAAATGGTTACACACCGTCACATGTTCCAGTCTGTCCAGCCGGGCGACCACTTCACCACTGTAAACTTAAAGGAGGTGTATTTTCATGTACCTATTTGTCCCGCACACAGCAAATATCTCCACTATGCTTTTCAGGGAAGAGTCTTTGAATTTTCTGTGCTGCCATTCGGCCTCTCCTTAGCCCCCCCGCATGTCCTCAAAGGATTGATTGTGTTGATACCATCCTGGCACCATTATGGCCACAAGAGATCAGGGTGTTTAACCAACTGGATGAGTGGTTGATCTGTTCCAAGTCGCAGGAAGGAGCAGTGGCCCACACAGCAATCGTGATGGAGCATATGTCGATGCTGGGCACATGAGAGAGTGGCCGCTCTTCAGAATTGTCTATCCCTTTTTCAACAGGGATTGATAGTACCTCTGGTGTTGTGTCAGAAGTTGCAGAGTCTGATGGCTGTGGCTTCATCAGCCCTCCGGCTGGGATTGCTCCAAATGCACTGGATTTCCTCAGTCAGACAATAGGCACTCTCTGGCACTCAGAACTGGGCAGACTCCAACTATGGGTCTGGCCCTAAACTGAACTGTCTGTCCATACTGGGCTCTCAGATGCGGTCGTTGGTATACTGCCATGACATGACATGTCCCCGTTGACTCTGTGTCCCCAGGCAGTTATGTCCTCCTAGAAGGGATATCCTCCCCAAGTGGAGTCTAGACATGGTATTGGAGGCTCTCATTAACCCTTTGCAGTCCTATGTCGGACCAGGTCCGACATTACAATTTTCCCTTTCCAGTCCTGTCCGATAGCAAAAAGACGTACAGCACAAGGTCTTTAGTCGTTTTCTCAGGAGAAAGCCGAGAAAACCTTAAAGTAGAAGAAATAACTTTTAAATAACTTTTAAATAACATTTTGTTAATTAGTGCAAATGCTATAAATGTTTATTAAATTTCATGATAAACATTTTCAAAAAATATCTACGGATAAGAATATAAAAGTAGACATTTATTATGCACAAAAAAAAAAGATTTCCACAGTTGTTTTTAAACATCGACTTCTTGTTTGTTTAAAACTTTAAACTTTCACTCAGTTGCTTGTTTAAAACTTTTTTTTTTTGTTCTTACTCATATGAAGGCAATGCATATGAAAAAGGTGTTGAAGGTTCAAATTACTTTGGATTTAAGCCTTATTTATGGCCAAGGTATAAAGAAATCCAATACTCTTACTCATTCATGCTTGAAATTATAATGACTTCTAATGCTTTTCTATGAGAGGAAACCTTGGGTTATCATTGGCTTAGTCTGAAATAAACCAATATTAAATTGTTTGTCAAAGTAAGCATAACTCCTGCTTCCCTTCTAATGTTAGGCTTTGCATTTTACCCGCTGCTCCTGCTGAATTCAAATTCTTATGAAATACAAGTACCTATTGTAAGGATTAGGATCCATGTATGCACTATTGCCAAAAGAAACAGATTTAAACAATTTAGCTATATTTTAGTTATTTTAAAGAGCAACATTGTGTTGCTATGCAATATCATACTAAAGTAATGCATTCTTATTGTTTCGATTCTTTCATTCATCACAGGATCATTCATAGCTTTTTGCTCATTACAATTGACCAAGCAGGGGCGACTGGTCTCCGAACTGCTCTCCGAACCCCCAGTCTCTTATTAATGAATTGCGCTTTCCTTCTTCTGGGTGATGTGCGTTTCATTTCACCCTGTCATGTGACACTGGCACATCAACAATGCCGTTCATCCCATCTGTTTAATGGACTGAAGCCGGGCTGTGCTCGTTCAGAAATGTGAGCACCCAAATCCACCGTGCACATGCGCAGTAGCAGCCAGCCATCAACCATGACTGGCTACGGTTGGCTTAAAAACGTCTGGATGGAGCACAGGCAGTTACCGAATCAGGTGATCAGACAATCAGTGTGCATGTGCCAATGAAACAAAAGCTATAAATATGAGCAGCACGACTTCGGCTCTTCTCAGTCCTGCTTGTGTGTTACTTTGCGGAAAGACTTAAGCTGTTCGGCAAATTTTTTTTTTTTTGGTACTACTGTTTGCTTGGGGCAATCTGTTATTAAATATACCATACATTAGAATATGGATAGGAGATTTCCTGTAACCTGATTGGTCAATCAGGCACGCTTAAACCACGATTAAGCCTGTCCAAATTTAGTCTTCAAATTTTGTTTATTTGCCGTTCCAAATCAATCCACCTAAAAAGAAAAAAAAAAACATCCCACAGACCTGTATTCGCTTCTGATATTATTGACCTTTTCCTGCTTGATGGAAGAAAACCTTCTTTCTTATTGTACACACACTCTGAACGCAGTCTGTCAATGTCTACTTACTAGCTGTCCATACTGCATCTATTTAAATTTAAAATAGCAAATAAAGTTTTTTTTTTTTTTTTTTTTTTTTTTTTTTTACTCAAATCGAAAATAGTATTAATCAGCCGGCTATAGCAACTACTCTATGGTTTTATTCACAAGCTGTAAAACAAATGGATACAGACTGACATTTAATCATTTTATTTCAACGGATCAGCAACACAGACATGGTACCATGTTCTCTGCCAGCACAAACAGCTGCATGTAAGTAGAATATTTTAATTAAATACAGTACTGTATTAAGTTGTTATTTACACCGCAACTGGAAGTAGCTTACAATGTCCACCTCTAGGATTAACCAAAGAGTCTGAATAGACCGCAGATGTTTCTTGAGGAAACTGCATTACTCATGGAATTCTGAGGTAAATGCTTAGCAACCAAAATTAGTTCTTCATAAAATCAGGATAAAACTATTAGAAAATCCCCACCTGCATCTGAGATGTGAACACCCACAAATTTTGGCCACCAGCCGCCACTGCAATTGACCCAATGTACACAACCTCAACTAATTAGTCACTCGGGATACACAGTCACAGAATGATCACTTTGGCAAGCCTGCCAGTGAGCTCCCTATTCAACATGAATAGCTAATGTGTAAACTGAACTTGTCAATTCCACCTGCACATATACAGTATATACTGTGAATGACAAGGACCTCAGGGCCTGTTGCAATTAACCTTAATGTAATAATTCTTACACGATATTGTTCCATTGGAAATACAGTCTTGTTAATAGGTCTGGCAACCAACCCACACTAATCTTCCATTTCCAAAGGGTTATATTACAACCAACCCACACTAATCTTCCATTTCCAAAGATTTATATTACAACGACCCACAGTTCCATGTAACATTTTATTTTTTTCTTTGCTGCTTCTTGGTACCAACCTATTAAAATGATCAATTTTGATTGATGTATGTATCCAAACAATGAAAGTAACATAATGTATACATGGGCAATATAACAGGCAGCAGTAGTTTGTGTTGTAAGCCATAAAACCGTCTCATCACTGTGAAAGGATAGCGTCAGAAATGAGACTCAGAGTCAGGAAGCTGCAGTGAAAGAGATGTTGTGCACATTTATTTACAAAACTAAACAAACAAACAAACCCTGGAACACATATACAATGACCACAATAAAATGTTCAAACAGAACATAATATGTACCTCTAGGCAGGGCAGGAGCCTTCACTAAATGTTATCCTTCTCCACAAACTTCTCCTGTTCAGGCTGGACATTAGCCTTCACTAAACTCTCCTCTGACAAAAGGTTTTGGCTTCCTGCATCCCCTGTGGCTGGGACTCGATTGATGATCAATTATTCAATCAAGACCCAGCCACTTTCCCAATGTGGATCTAGCAGGGTTGGAATGAACCCCCCCATCCCTGCCAAACTCAAAAAGCAAAATAATACATCTTTATTTACACACAATGTATACAAACACACACTATTTACATGTTCAGGGCTTCCTGTCACGGTTACTAAATCCACATGCAGTATCATTCCTTAAACCATGAAAAGAATTGAAAAAAAAAATCTAACCTTTCAATCTCTCACCCTAATTTGATAAAATTAAAGACAGATTTCTATTCCTGGTGAAAGCTTACATCCTAGCATATTTGGCTGCTAAGGCCAGATTAATGGCTCCATTTGAAGCAAAGTGTCATGAAGTATAATTTGTCACAGCTGCTGATCCAAGGGTTAGATGTAGGTTCCACCCTCCTGCCTGCAGTAAGATCCAATGTTTAGATTTCTGTCAGTGTTAAACCACAATTGTAGCACAAGTGTCTTGCCAATTACATCCAAACCACAGAAATGAGACTCAGAACTATAATATGTCTCTAGTGTATTTGGAACCAATTGTGTTTAATTATCTACAATATTTTATTTGCATTTTTATAGAGCTTTTTATACAGTAGTATCTCAAAGCACTGTAAAGTACATGGTAGAAAAATCAACTCACAATACATTTGTAAAACATATTACACATCTACCACAATCATACTATTTAAATAACATATTCAAACAGTATATATATATATATATATATATATATATATATATATATATATATATATATATACACACACACACACACACACACACACACACACATACATACGCGCATACATAGATAAATATACTTGCACACACACATCCATAATAATAATACAATTTAAAAGTTACATTAAAACCCACTAAGACAAGAAAACCATTTTAGAAAAGTAAGTTTTCAGTCTTGACTTAAAAACTGTAATGGTCTCAGCTTCCCTAACAGACATAGGCAGAACATTGCACAATGTAGGAACTTTACAAGAAAAAGCCCTCCTTCCCATGGTGATTTTGTTGACCCTAGGAATAACCAGTAGCCCAGAATCCTGTGATCTCAGAGTGCAATTTGGAAGAATACAAGAGCATACTAGTTAGGTAAGCTCCAGGAAATGATTAGTTTTAGTTTTTCGATTTCTTAGATTTCGTCATTTTAACAATTATGTCTTTTAGCAAGCATAGGGTTTGTCCCCACCCTCCCCTGAAATACTAAAAGCCCTTTCACTTTTCGATCAATCATTCCTCTATTTTTGAACTCGGTTGCTACCATGTCATCTTCCAATGATTAGTCACACTGCAAAATTCAATATGGAGCTCTGCAGTGTTTTTTTGTTTGTTTGTTTGTTTTTAATATCTAGGCCCTTTTATCCACTAATTGGCTTGACTGAACTCAAACATCTTTAGAACCACACTGAGAAATTTCTTCTCTAGTTAAGGGATTATCTTTCCCTCTGTTTTTTTGGAATGAATTCAGGCTATTAATCAGGAACATTTTTCATTCTTTGCACATTTGAGCTCTTCTGTCTTTTTAAAGTGTTCCATTATCTGATAGGATGCTCCCCATCTGCAGAGAACATTTAATTTTGAATAATGTGGATTCCTTTATTTAGAATAAATCAAATCATGAGTAGCAATTTGAATTGCTCAGCTCAGCTAGTTACAATTGTCTTTGTCCTGCACATGTCCGAGGGCTCTCTGCTTATCAAACAAAATGCAACTAGGGTCAATGGGATCGTTGATAACCTTAAATATGTTTTTGTTGTTTCTTATTTCTACTTTAATCATACATATATTATTTTCCTGAAAGGGATGTGGAATAGTGTTTTGATGTAAGAATTTAAATCCATGATTATACTTTCAGCATAACAGCTTACTGTGTGCATTCAAAATGTGGCCTATTGATCAAATAAATATTTTTTATAAATCAGATCATGTTTGATTATAAAAAAATGCAATAGTTTTAAAACATTTCATAGGTATTAGTATTATATTATCCCCCCCCCCCCCCCCCACCCCATCTGAAATAATATATTTTTATAGAGAGAGATCGCATAGGTAGGGTCCTGTGTTTTACGCAACCTGTTTTTTTTTTTCAATTGTAATATCAACTGCTATCCTCTAGATGTCCCTGCAGCCACTCCAGTTATAGTAATCAAATACACAATTAAGAGATCAACACATTACACTTTGACCAATTAGAAAAATAAAAGCTAATTATAATTAGTATAAATGGTAATTGAATACATTGATGTGTTAAAAGAAAAATCGATCAACACATTACACTTTGACCAATTAGAAAAATAAAAGCTAATTATAATTAGTATAAATGGTAATTGAATACATTGATGTGTTAAAAGAAAAATCGAGAGCCCTAAACATGGGAGTCAAAGACATCGCAATCAAAAAGCATTTCATTGAGCGAATGTATGCAACAATATCCACCTGTTGTTCTGTACACTGATGGGTGTAATTTATTTTGCACAATGTGCAATTTATCTTTGAACCACACTCTAAATAGACCGACATTTATCATCAGAAAAACACAGAAAATGAAAGGCTGAGATTGACAGCTATGAGACACAGTCCTCCAGTAAAAAACGTAAGGGGAACGTAAATTATGAACGCCGATGAAAGGCTATTTTCACTTTGATAAGGGCATTTGTTTGTGCTAATATTCCCCTGGAAAAAAATGATAATCCCAAACTACATGCATTTCTGAACAAACATGTAATAAATGTGGGGGTAATTCCTACAGCGGGTCAACTGAGAAGGGAATATCTACCCCAAATTGTTGAATTGCACAAGATGAAAATTGTACAACTGGTAAAGATTTCTGACAGTGTAGCTGTAGTTACTGATGAGTCTACAAATGCAAAAGATCAGTATGTTTTGCACATTTTGTTTGTTCTCCAAGGACTATTGAATACCTTCAAACTGAAAGTAATATTAGCCAAGAAAGTTAATCTGCACTCTGTGTTGTACTCATCGGTGGCACAGGGTGTTGTGAAATGTTTAAATGCATTTTAAGTTCATTTTAATAATTTGACTGGATTTGTCTCCGATAATGCCAGTTACATGATCAAGGCATACAATGACATTCTTCAAGGTTTACTGCCAAATTCAGAACATTTGACTTGTAATGCCCACACAATAGCCGTTGCCGGCAATATCTGGGCAAATAAATTTTAGAAAGCAGACAAGCTGGTAGCAACCGTTAAAAAGATGTTTAAACATTGCCCAAGCAGAAAACTACATTTAAAAGACCATCTGACAGTAACAATCCAACAAAAAGGCTGACCTTCCTCCATAAAGTTGCCACCTGAACCATGCATAACACAATGGGGCACTTTGTATTCTGCTGCTGAATATCATTCCAAATACATCCCTTTTTACACAGGCTTCATGGAAAAGCAAATGCAGATTTCACCAAACACTGCAGTGTTAAAGGATCTCCAGAAATTGCTTAAAGATGTGCAAAGTTTAAAATCTCAACTCTCCCTAATTGAGACGCATGCCAAGGGACTGGTGGATCTGATTCAGTGGTTTGAAAGCCGTGAAGTGTGAGTATCAAACATATAATAAAGTTGCAGAATTAATAAATACAAACTGAGCAATAGCACAAGAGGTACACAGCACAGATGCCACAATAAACTAGGAGTAAAAACCTTCCATGACGTTTCTGAAAAATTGACTAATTACTACAACCTGGATCAATGCAAAAAGAAACCTTGTTTTCTTTCAAGCAGCCCATAACTTTTTGATGACAGTGAGGATATTTGACCCACAGCAAGTGTGTAGTTTGGATCTGGAAGCCCTCCCATTATATTCTATTCCAGGATTTGATGCTGACCGTAAACCAGAAATGGACAAATACTTACCATATGCAAAAGAAAACGACAGTAGAATGACTTGAATGAATTTTGAATTAAAGCTGTAGAATTATTTCCCAATTTAACACGAAAAGCTAAATATATATTTGTCAGTTGTTACCAGTTCTGTTGATGCTGAAAGAAATGTTTCTTCTTATAGTCAATCTATGAAAGAAGGTAGGGGTAACCAAATTTACAACTGTCCTCCTCCAGAGCTTCCAATGCTCCAGCTTGCCTTCAATGCCCAGATTGTGGCAGTCATTTTCACTTGACTTCCTCAGCAATCTAATCGTATGCCTGCTCATCCTTTCAAATACTACAAACATTAATATATGGTGAGAGACGTGGTACGAGACTGGAAATCTGTCTTGATTATGAGTTCCACTATTAGGAGAATGGCTGGAGTTAAGAAATCCAAATCTCTGAATGTGAGTTCACCTTTTCCATTCCAAGCAGACATGATTAGTAGCAAACTGCTGATTGATCCCATATTAATTAACACATAAGATGGTCTGACTACTCTCCTCTCCAGAACTGGCTTTCTTCCCAATCATTTTGGATCGAGCGCTACTTCCACAACCAACATCGATCTTCGTCTGATTGAGGAGCATGGGGCACCGGTCCTCTGCAGCAGTCAATTCATACATCTGTTCTTCCCCTACCGATATAATAGCCATCAATGATTAGCTAGCATGTCCAGAGTGGGGGCTACCTGACTGTTGGGGCCACCAGAGGTTTATCTCTTCTAGGAAGGTTTTTTTCCCCCTTTCCACTGAGCGGCAGGTAATCACATAACCATACCACACTAACACTATTTTAAACTTATCCAGTTTGTCTCATATGTCCCTTCCTTGCTTGTCTTTTCCAGATGTTTCTTTTATGTTAAGCACTGGAGCAACTCTATTGTTTGTCTCACGATGAGGGTCTCTGCGGGGAGCCAGGGATCCTCAGGAAAGTGACCTTTGATCAAGCTCTGTCCTCGGCAATAGGAGAGCTCATCGGTTGGGATCTCTTTTCTATCCTAATTTCAATTGTCTATCCTTAGCAGAGTGTCCACCGCTTGATACTGTCTTAACAGTTTGTTTCTGTTTCCTCTGCTCTATCCTTACAGCCCCAGCAGACACCCTATGTAATGACAAAACTTTCACTGATTGATTATGATAGTTGTGCCTGTGTATTAAGGATTACAACCAATCAAGAACTGCTTTCTGGCTGCCTTATTGACTATTTCAATATTTACAAAGTTAAAAAAAGTACTATATACAACCAGTGCTACCCAGGCACTCAAATATTTTGTATTTATTTCCATTGAGACACTATTGCTCTTCATGGGCACAGTACTCAAAGCAATTGCTGTGTATAATTTATTGAGTTTATACACAAAGGTAATGGAGGCCATTGGAATCAAAATTAAGTTTCTAAAATGAAAGTAAGTTTAGTTTACTTTGTTTAGAAATTCAATTATAGAGCATGCATGTACATTAAAATAGTCTTCTAGTGAGAGTTTTACAGTGAGACATTCCCTTTTGAAATTATTGGTTTAATGCAGTGTATATGTTTAATTAAATGAGAGAATATAAAATCTCTATTTTAGAAAATATTATATCTGGTTAGTGAAAGCAAGAACATATTCAAAACTCATTTTTGTCTGAATATTCCAGAACATGCTTAGATGCACTTTATGAAAATGTCACAAAAAATGTATAAAATCTTGCACAGTATATACATTCAACATTTGACAATAAACAACTATATGCAAAAGGAAGTGGAAAGGAATCTATTAAATCACTCTGAATTCTACAGAGACGGATACATCTTATTATGTGATACAGAATAGATGGTAGAAGTGCACAGGTTTATATGAAGTCTTCAGCTGCAGAAATTTGAATTAAATATATTTTTTATCATCAGGGCTTTAATAATGTCAGATACTGGTACTGAATCATATGACCACAAATAACTAATTAAATTTGTATCATAGTGTTGATAAAAAGTTGTCAAATTTTCTTAATGGCTACTTACTACTGGTGGTTGCTTATTCATAGTGCTTCTGTCATTTACTTGTTTCAAGCTATATCCCCCCCCCCCCCCTTAACTGAAACCTTCAGTGACTCACTGAAAAAAAAAACACACACTCTACTGGAACAGGGTTTCAATGCAATTAGGGTACGAAGGCTTTATTCTGGGATGGTGCAGTATATGGAAGTTTCAGATACTTGTAGAATACAACATAGATTCAGTAGAATGACATGCTATTGGGTCTGACTAATTAGCCAAGGAATACTATTTAGTATTTGTGCAATTTTTCTTTCCATACAGGCTTTAAATTATTTCTTGTACGGACGGTTTGTATGATTTGAAACTTTATATACACTAGTTTGATAGTGGGAGAATGAAACATGCACCCACTCTCTAATATAGAATCCATGTTAATAATCTTTTCTAAAGCACTTATCTAGGATTACCTCAACTTCAGCTGGTTTCAAAGATCCTAATTAAATGTTGTACTGATAAGCTATTGCTATTTTCCAGGAAATCATTTAAAATGATGTAGTTGACACACAGCTTTCACAAGACACATTGCACATGCTGTGCCATGTCTGCCTAAGGTAATGACTTTACATACATAAGAACATAAGAACATAAGAAAGTTTACAAACGAGAGGAGGCCATTCGGCCCATCTTGCTCGTTTGGTTGTTAGTAGCTTATTGATCCCAAAATCTCATCAAGCAGCTTCTTGAAGGATCCCAGGGTGTCAGCTTCAACAACATTACTGGGGAGTTGATTCCAGACCCTCACAATTCTCTGTGTAAAAAAGTGTCTCCTATTTTCTGTTCTGAATGCCCCTTTTTCTAAACTCCATTTGTGACCCCTGGTCCTTGTTTCTTTTTTCAGGCTGAAAAAGTCCCTTGGGTCGACACTGTCAATACCTTTTAGAATTTTGAATGCTTGAATTAGGTCGCCACGTAGTCTTCTTTGTTCAAGACTGAACAGATTCAATTCTTTTAGCCTGTCTGCATATGACATGCCTTTTAAGCCCGGAATAATTCTGGTCGCTCTTCTTTGCACTCTTTCTAGAGCAGCAATATCTTTTTTATAGCGAGGTGACCAGAACTGCACACAATATTCAAGATGAGGTCTTACAAGTGCATTGTACAGTTTTAACATTACTTCCCTTGATTTAAATTCAACACTTTTCACAATGTATCCGAGTATCTTGTTAGCCTTTTTTATAGCTTCCCCACATTGCCTAGATGAAGACATTTCTGAGTCAACAAAAACTCCTAGGTCTTTTTCATAGATTCCTTCTCCAATTTCAATATCTCCCATATGATATTTATAATGTACATTTTTATTTCCTGCGTGCAGTACCTTACACTTTTCTCTATTAAATGTCATTTGCCATGTATCTGCCCAGTTCTGAATCTTGTCTAGATCATTTTGAATGACCTTTGCTGCTGCAACAGTGTTTGCCACTCCTCCTACTTTTGTGTCGTCTGCAAATTTAACAAGTTTGCTTACTATACCAGAATCTAAATCATTAATGTAGATTAGGAATAGCAGAGGACCTAATACTGATCCCTGTGGTACACCGCTGGTTACCACACTCCATTCTGAGGTTTTTCCTCTAATCAGTACTTTCTGTTTTCTACATGTTAACCACTCCCTAATCCATGTACATGTGTTTCCTTGAATCCCAACTGCGTTCAGTTTGAGAATTAATCTTTTGTGCGGGACTTTGTCAAAAGCTTTCTGGAAATCTAAATAAACCATGTCATATGCTTTGCAATTATCCATTATCGATGTTGCATCCTCAAAAAAATCAAGCAAGTTAGTTAGGCACGATCTCCCTTTCCTAAAACCATGTTGACTGTCTCCCAGTACCCTGTTACCATATAGGTAATTTTCCATTTTGGATCTTATTATAGTTTCCATAAGTTTGCATATAATAGAAGTCAGGCTTACTGGTCTGTAGTTACCTGGTTCAGTTTTGTTTCCCTTTTTGTGGATCGGTATTACGTTTGCAATTTTCCAGTCTGTCGGTACCACCCCTGTGTCAAGAGACTGCTGCATGATCTTGGTTAGCGGTTTGTAAATTACTTCTTTCATTTCTTTGAGTACTACTGGGAGGATCTCATCCGGCCCAGGGGATTTGTTTATTTTAAGAGCTCCTAGTCCCTTTAACACTTCTGCCTCAGTTATGCTAAAGTTATTTAAAACTGGATAGGAACTGGATGACATGTGGGGCATGTTGTCAGTATCTTCCTTTGTAAAAACTTGTGAAAAGTAATCATTTAACATATTTGCTATTTTTTTTTCTTCCTCTACGATTTTGCCATTTGTATCTCTTAAACATTTAATCTCCTCTTTGAATGTTCTCTTGCTGTTGTAATATTGGAAAAACATTTTGGAATTGGTTTTAGCTCCCTTAGCAATGTTCATTTCTATTTCTCTCTTGGCCTTTCTAACTTCCTTTTTGACTTGCATTTGCAGTTCTGTGTACTCTTTCTGTGTACTTTCTTTTTGGTCCTTTTTTAATGCTCTGTAAAGTGCCTTTTTTTCGCTGAATATTTTTTTTAATTGATCTATTAAACCATTTTGGCAATTTAGTTTTACATTTAGATTTGTCTACTTTAGGGATATAATTGTTTTGCGCCTCTAGTACTACATTTTTGAAGAACAACCATCCTTCTTCTGTGGGTGTTTTCTCTATTTTACTCCAATCTACTTCTGTTAGTCTCTGTTTCATGCCTTCATAGTTTGCTTTTCTAAAATTGTAAACCTTAGCTTTAGTCTTTACTTTTGAGGATTTAAAAAACACTTCAAATGAGACCATGTTGTGGTCTGAGTTTGCCAGTGGTTCTCTGACCTCTGTTTTAGTTATTCTATCTTCGTTATTTGAAAAGACTAAATCAAGGCATGCCTCCCCTCTAGTGGGTGCCTTCACAAATTGTGTTAGGAAGCAGTCATTTGTCATTTCCACCATTTCTATTTCATCCTTCGCGCTACCCACCGGGTTTTCCCATTTTATTTGGGGGAAGTTGAAATCCCCCATTAGTATGGCTTCTCCTTTGCTACACACATTTCTAATGTCATTGTATAACAGATTATTTTGCTCACCGTCTGAATCTGGCGGTCTATAGCATGCTCCTATTATTATGCCTTTTGAATTTTTGTCTGTTATTCTGACCCATATTGATTCGGTTTTATTTTCTTTGTCCAGGTTTAACACCTGGGCTTCAAGACTGTTTCTTATGTATAGCGCTACCCCTCCTCCTCTTCTGTCCTGCCTGTCTTTCCTATACAGTGTATACCCACAAATATTATATTCGTCCCCATCACTCTCAGATAACCACGTTTCTGTAACACCTATCACATCATAGTTACCTGTTAGTGCAGTAGCTTCAAGTTCTAGAATTTTGTTTCTGATACTTCTAGCATTTAGATAAATACATTTAATGGTTGTCTTACCTGAGTTGTTGTTCTTGTTTTGATGCGGTCTCCCTTCTGTTTTTTTGTTGATTTCTCCCCCCTTCCTTTCTAGTTTAAATGCTTCCGAACCTGCTCGAGGATCTTTTCTCCGAGTAGACTAGTTCCCTTGTTATTTAAATGCAGTCCATCCCGTCTATACAGATAGTCCTCGTTGTAGAAAGTGGTCCAATGATCAAGATAGGTGAAGCCTTCCCGTGTGCACCACGTCTTCAACCATTGGTTTTGATTAATTATTTCCAGCTGTCCATATGGTCCTTTGCAAGGTGCGGGTAGTATACCAGAAAATACCACAGTTTTGGTTTTCTCTTTTAATTTCCTTCCTAGCTCTCTGAATTTGTTTTGCAGGGATTTTGGTCTGTCTCTTCCAATGTTGTTTGTACCGATGTGGACGACTACTACCGGGTCGTCTCCTGTTCGTTCTAGGAGCCTGTCCACGTTTTCAGTGATGTGCTTGACCGAGGCTCCCGGAAGGCAGCACACTGTTGTAGTAAGGGGGTCCAAACTGCGAACTGAACTTGCTGTGTTTCTCAATATGGAGTCCCCAACAATCATGACCTCCCTTCTTTTTGCTGTCTGGTCACCACTGTCAATGGGGTCCTGGATGTTGTTCCTTTCATTCTCTTGTTGTTGGTTCTGCTCATCACAATTCTGAAGTGACTCAAATCTGTTGGTTGTTTTGATTTCTGGTGGTTGTGTTTGAGGAAGTTTCTTTTTTTCCCTGCTTCTGCCTACCTGAACCCAGCTGTTCTGACCTTCTATCTCCCTGGTGGCTTTCAGTCTGTTAGGGGTGATGCAGACTTCCATGAATTGTGGGTGTGCCAGTTCCTCAAGATCCTGTTGCTGTCTCACTTCTTCCAGCTCCATTTCTAGCAGGCTTACTAGTTTATGCAAATCCTGGATCGCGCGGCACTTTACGCACACTTGGTTTAGCTCCGCTGGGTTTTCTCGGATTTCCCACATCAAGCAGGTGTCACAGATTACTGGCTTGAAGACCATGTTGAGGGTTTTTTTTTTTGAAGTTTAGTTTCTTCTGTAGCCGTCAACCTGCTTTCAACCTGCTTCGAAACTGCTCTGTACTTTTCCACGCTGTACTTCTCCCACTCGCTGTCGCTGGGAAGACTGCCTCGTTTAACTGCGTTGTTCTGCTGTGCTGTCGGCTCCTCCCCTCGCCCGTGTCTCAAAACGGCGCTGAATTTGAATCAGCTGCTCCGAGTTTCAGCTTGTTTGTTATCAGAAAAACACACGCGGCTGTGTTTCCCCAATGTCCTCTGTTTTCTGATTAAAGCAATTCAAGATGCAATTTCTCCTTTCTGCTTCGAAACTGCTCTGTACTTTTCCACGCTGTACTTCTCCCACTCGCTGTCGCTACAGCATGCAACAAGAACATTAGCTGGAAGCACATTAAAGACCCAATGCCACTTCTATTTGAGATATAACACCTGTCTGTGTTATTTACAATATTTTCTGCAATAGTTCAGATTTATGTGACAGTGTAACAGGGTCTTGCTTCTTGGTGTGTGCATTCGCTGCTGAGTGACAGACAGGAGATCAAGACAGGGGTTGAAGTTGAAACGCCAGCACAGGCGCACAGGATTTATTAACACAAACAAAGTGAAAGTAAATACAAATGGTCATGTGACGTTTCCAACGATGGTAATGCAGAGAGGACGGCTACAGCAATCTGTACAAAAAGTGCAAAATAAAACACAGCACAAAAAACTATCAAATATAAAAAGGTGCCGTAACAACGGCGTGCGCTACTCCATAACACATGGAGGTCCTGCTTTATACACCTCGCTCACTATACATTAGAGAGATTTACAAATCACTGACTAATCTTATCTGTTTAATCCCAACCAAACCCCGACTCCGACTACTAGCTGGACCGTCGGCGGTTTCGCTTCTGATCCCGGGTCACTCTCACGGTGATCAGGATCACGCAGCCAGGTCTCCATGTCTGGGTAGCGTGGACGATCTTTAGCCCGTTGTCCGTGGCTTTGCAGCATCCCCGAGGTGAAGAAACAGGACCTCTATATAACCGACGCGGTGCTGGAACACACCTACCTGCTGATTATCCACAGCTGGCAATCATACACAGCAGGCAGGCTATCCCAGGAGCATCAGGTACATCTTTAAATGAATTACAATATATACACATAAAACCCACTCTTCATGTGCAGGGCTCCTGCCCTGCTACAGACAGCTTCCAAAAAAGATCTGTTGAACAACATTTCCAAGGTTAAATGATCATACTAGGCTTAAAATTGTTTCATGAGCCAATTAAAATGGCCAATAAGTTCCCCACCTTGTTGTTCTTCATGTATTCCTCTGTCTAATACAGTTCTACTTCAAAAACGCAATTATTTTTACTTCCCATAAAATTGCAATTACCTACCTGCATTTGTAGTGCTGTCTGAAAAATAACAATTAAGTACAGGTGGGTTAGAGTGTCATACAAATTAATTTTGAGGCCTGTAGATGAAGTCTAAGGGCTTTCATTTTTGACAAGGCTTATCCTCAATCTTTTCTGCAAAAATTCCTTCAGATGCACTTTTTAAAACAAAAAAAAAAAAGAATATAACCGCATATTCAATTGCATTTTATTGTATACTTTAATCCTGCACCCACATTCAAAATGTATGAAACGTGAACAAATTTCCTTTGGAACTGGCATCAGTTTTTAAAAGTATATCAAGGTATATGATTTTTCCAGCATATAATATAAATTAATATCTAATGCTGTACCTGGAATATACCTTGGACAACAACACGGTGAAATGCAGTGAGAGCCTACTGTCTACTATACTGTGAAGAGCACTGATATGTGGCATTTGCAATAGAAGCGTAACCTCATTGCTCATATTATTATTCATATGAAACCTGAATTGTGGTTGTGATTTCCCATGCCATTACTCTCTGAACTCTAAACACAATGATGCTCTCCTTTTCGCTAGCTTAGTTTATGCTTTGGGGTTATAAACAGTGTAGTTTGTGAATTAAATTGCTGGTAAATCCCAAAATCTATAATGAAAAATAATGCGTATGCCTCAGGATGAATTTCATCTACGGAGTTTGAGTTGACATATGCCTTTTTATTTTTCCAATACTTTAACAAGATTTGTCAAGTTGCACAAGAATTTGAAGAAATTGTTTTCCCAGTGAGTTAGGCTACATAACCTGGTGGATCTAAAATATCTAAAATCACTTAAAATAACACCTCATCACAAAGCATTGTGTGTAGTAATCACAGACCAGGCCATGTATTGACATTCATTTTCTTGCCACTTTTAAGCAGCCTTTTCTTAGTGGGAATTGGTATGTGCATGGCTTATGGTAAGCCTGGACAATTTAAATGATTACAATACATAAGAAAGTTTACAAACGAGAGGAGGCCATTCAGCCCATCTTGCTCGTTTGGTTGTTAGTAGCTTATTGGTCCCAAAATCTCATCAAGCAGCTTCTTGAAGGATCCCAGGGTGTCAGCTTCAACAACATTACTGGGGAGTTGATTCCAGACCCTCACAATTCTCTGTGTAAAAAAGTGCCTCCTATTTTCTGTTCTGAATGCCCATTTGTCTAATCTTCATTTGTGACCCCTGGTCCTTGTTTCTTTTTTCAGGCTGAAAAAGTCCCATGGGTTGACAATGTCAATACCTTTTAGAATTTTGAGTGCTTGAATTAGGTCGCCACGCAGTCTTCTTTGTTCAAGACTGAACAGATTCAATTCTTTTAGCCTGTCTGCATATGACATGCCTTTTAAGCCCGGAGTAATTCTGGTCACTCTTCTTTGCACTCTTTCTAGAGCAGCAATATTTTTTTTATAGCAAGGTGACCAGAACTGAACACAATATTCAAGATGAGGTCTTACTAGTGCATTGTACAGCCTGGAGTCAGTGCTACCCTACATTTACAAAAATAATTAGACAGTAGCAGCAACACAAAGCAGTGAATGTGTGTTATAGCAAATCAGTCAGTGTGAAAAGCTTGCTTTCAAGGAGTCCATTTTACTGTTACTTCTTAGGTGGTTCACCATTAGAGTGAAATGATTCCACCTCTTCAGCTCTATCATCACTGTCACTATCCAATCAGCTGCATCCCAAAGGAACTCACATGCTTTACAGCAGTGGCATGAAGTGATGAAATGACTTGGCAAGTGCATGATTCTACTAAAACCATAATAAAAAATAAAATAAACATTGCACCATTGTAAGGGCATAGACTGTCATTGACAAAAATGAAGTAGGAATAATAAAGCTGAAATCAAGACAATCTGAGTGGTGGGTAGCCCTTATGGAACAAACATATACATTTAATATATGTTAGAAAAGTATGATCCTTATATTTTTTATATATAAAAATTGACCCCCTTTTTTATATATTTAAAATATGGGATGTATTTTAAATATATTGTAGTCTGTAATCCGTATATTTACTTTATATGGATTACAGACTAATAAATATATGGTGCACCATATTTTCAACATATAAAATATATGGATTACAGATTAAACTAGATTATATATAAAAGGGGACAATTTCTATATAAAAAGATAAGGATCATACTTTTCTACAATATATGAAAAATGTGTTTTTGTTTCCATAAGGGAGCAAAATATATTATAGCAAATGGTTTTGCAATTAAAATGAATTTTGAAACTACATACATTGTACACACAGTACAGTAGTAGAATAGTAATAGTAGAATAGTAGTAGAATCACGAGAATGCTGTAAATTTCAGTACGTTCTCTAACACGGCATGACTGTCTGCATAATTTAATATGTTTGAGAAAATAAAACCTGTTAAAAATAGGTCCCATATATTTAATTAAAGATCAGTTTAGTAAAACTGCTCCTGAATTCATTTGACATGCACAATCTGCTAAGAGATTTTAATAACACAGTTCAAAGAAGAAGTCAGTGCTTATAAATCTCAAAAAGAAATCAGCTATTCTATTAAAACTCAAGCGAATCTGTGTAATGCACATTCACTTTGATGAACTCAAATTCAATACAGATGATGTGTCTAGAGATTGTGCCTTCTATTTTTATGAAATTCTGTAACTGGCTTGATTTAATATTACCCCTGGTACAAACTGGAATAATAGAATATGACAGATTATGTTAACGTCTTGCCAATACATTAAAATACATTGAGGAACAATTTAGCATGTTGTTCAGAAGATATGCATAATTCTTCATTAATTTTAAGGCTTTTTGAAGAGCAAATCATCTGCAACATGCATGTTGAGTTGGAATGAAATGTAGCTGCCATGTAAGCATTCTTTTCTGTCCTAGAGGCCATACCATGCCAACAGTCTAAAAAAAACTAAACAAATACAGCCTCACTGTCACCTGCACTGTTGATGTAAGAGTATACTGCAAAAAAGCTGTAGAGTAGCAAGACCTTTAGCAATAGAAGAAATTACAAACTATTTTTACTACCAATACAAGATACACAATGTCCACCTGTGAACATGTGGTTAACAGTGCACAGGTGTAGAGGTGAGGCAGTGATTGTAAACAGTCCAACAACAATTCAATGGTGAAAACGAAGCTTTGTTACTGCTTTTAGTAACCTGCATGCTGTGCTTAGTGTAGCCACCACGTCACTGGAGCCCAACATCCAAAAACACAGCAATATTTCCCACTGAAAAGTTTACCAATCAGAGAGGGTGAGTACTAAAAAAAAAACACTTTAGTATGTTTAGCTACCAGTTTAAAACAAATACATATGGTATGCAATACATGGGAATAATTCTCACGTGTTGGAAACGATAGAGTTTTTTTGGATTTACACAAAAGGTTTAAATGATTAAAAAAAATGTATTTCTGGTCATTTTGGACATTTCTATACAGCTGAAGGGCTTTTCACCAGAACATTGAGTAATAAGTGAGTTTTTAATCATTTAACACTAGAACTACCAAGACAGCTGAGCAATACATAGAGTTACTACAGAATGTTTGGTCCGGACTGGTTGCCTCATTCCCCTCTGCAGATAAATTCACACCATTCTCCAGCTGAAGATTAACAAGTCTTAAGCAATTCAGATAGGGTCATGACACGATTGCAAGCAATCAAATTTAGAATGGTAGCCTTCAGCAGCTGATTGTAAAGGAGGTTCCATGGACCTCTGCACCATTTCAGTTTGGTTTCTTCTGATGACTTCATCCATACTTTCATTATGTCGAAGAAAATAAAATGTTTATGCGCATTATGATTATTCACAGTAAATAAATACTCTAGAAAATCGTTCGCGCCGCCATTTCCATCAAAACCTATTTCTAGCATATAAACTGCTCAACATGATGACATCATTGGCGGGCTAAGGTTATTCGCAAGAAATGCTGTAAATAAAGACACTAGAAAATTGTTCGCTAGACCATTTCCATTGCATTTCTCTACTTTAAACAAAAAAATGATTCACATTTTTAGCAAATATCTAGCTAAAACGCATTGACTGGTTTAATAAAGCTTTAGATAGATAATCTCTTTGGAGCCCCATATCGAATCCATACCGAATCTGTATTAAAATGATATCAAGCACAACACAAAAGGTAAAAAAAAAATGCATTAGTATGCATAGCTTTAGTATGCACCACCTCTTTACCAGGGAGGTCTGGCGGGCGCAGAAACAAATAGGCTGACAATCAAACACACATGCAGGTTTTCATATAAAAAGCACAGAATCCTTCATGAATATATCACAATTAGTGCAAAGTACAAACTCATGGATATAGTCACAGCAGTTTAACATGGAGCAGGGCCGCAGGGGTTCCACCTAAATAATCAAATAAGTGAACAATCTACTAAATTTCATACCATGCAAATCATATGTGAAAATTCTAAAACATCAAGCAATACAAATAATTAATCAAACCTAATACTACATCACACACATTGAAAACCAATAAAGAACTACACAGCACCAAAAAATAAATTTAACATAAATTACTGTGCCTAAAACTTATAGAACAGAACTCTTACTATGTATCCTAAAACCCTAAAATTGTTCATCAATATAAAAGTGAGACAAGAAAATACTGTCAGAAAAAGGGAGGGGAAGAGGGTAATACTTTACAAAGTTGCCAGTCTCTGGCTGGGATGCTCTCTGTCCCGAATGAAAATCAACCCTTAAGCTGCTGTCTTTAGGAGTCCCGTGCTATCACCGTGATCTGCGCTTCTCTCTCAATTGTGCCGCAAGTCTCAGCACAAGGCACCAGTCTCTCGAATCAACCCCTGAAGCTGCTTTTTAATCCCCTCTTAATTGGCAATATATTAGCCAATCAACCCCCCTCCCCTTCATTTTATGTTTCTATGTGCTTTAAGTATGCACCAGTAAATTGTATGTTAATTCATTTTTAACCTCTTTTAACAGGCTTTTAGTTTTATATATCCTATTTTAATAAAGTGTGTTAACAGTGGGAGATAGGGTGGTTAGTGGGTTATAGTATAATAATGGGTTATATAGTACGTGGGATGGATTTAGTTAAGTATATGTAAAGCTGTAGTTTTACTGATTATGTAATCATCATATGTGTTGTATTATTCACTTTATAGGCTTATTAGCTCATATTTTTAAGAATTATATTAACTTCTCCAACTAGGAACCCAACTGATAAACCTGTGAATTGTCTATGTTTTATATAAATTCTACTTTGCAGTAGCCACATCAAATTCTTCAACTGACTGTAAAAAACAGACGGTTTCTTCAGCTTCCCAATTAAACCTGATTCCTTTAGAACTCGCCATGTTTTCATAAAAAAAAAAAAAAAAAAAAAAACAGAAGCAATCTGGGAAGATTTTTTTTTCAGTCACGCATGTTCTTTTTATGCGAATATATTTGTTTCTGTAGAATGTGTGTGCAATGAATGCATCTAAACTAGAGTTTCCAAAATACTATAGAGTCTACAGCAGGGGTGCCAAATCCTGGTCCCGGAGGGCCGATGTCCTCTTGATTTTTGTTCCAACTGTCCCTTAAATTGCTTAATTGGACCAATTAAGCTTTTAATAAGTGCTTGATTGGTCCAAGTAAGTAATTTAGGGGACAGTTGGAACAAAAGCCAGGAGGACATTGGCCCTCCAGGACCAAGATTGGGCACCCCTGGTCTACTCTTTTTTAGAAATGTGCATAATAGCTACATTTATGCAGGGGATGTACATGGAACTACAGAATCTGAGTCTTTCCTACACAAAACAGTGGTGCAGAAATCACTGGTGAACATGTCTAACTGCCACATTCAGTTTGGCCTGCAGTGAGTATATTTTAGAGCGAGTTATTCATTCTCTTTTGTTCTAATCTCTACTGCTAATCCCTACCTGGGGGTGTTTTATTACATGTAAACTGTTCCGTAAATGTAATTTGCTGTTGTTTTATTTGGCTAGTTTGACGGAAGGTGCAACTTGTGTTTGAAAAGAAAGTAGTAAAATCAGATTGAATGTTGAAAGTAAAATGGTGCTTTCATTTTAGTAAAGTCAAAGGAAAGGCATTGTTCTAGTTTGTGATATCTGCTTTAAACACATAGGCTATATTGTGTGAATGTAATAAAAAAATTAATTAAAAAAAAAAAATCCTACTTTTAAACTTGCGTATTTGAAGCTTACGGGACTTTGCTCTTCTACAGTAGATGCGTGCAGTATTAGTGTATTTTTATGACAGCCTAATTTGACGACCAATCTGTAGAAAGGTGGGATAAAGATTGGCAGCTTTAGGTCAATGTGACAAAATCTCTAGTGTTTTTTTTTGTTTTGTTTTGTTTTGCACAGTAAGAATATTTATGAGAAAATCATCATTGACACCAGATGTCGGGTAGGCCTCTTGGGGTCTCGACTCAGTGAAGACAGAGTAATGTAGTCAGAAATGGCTGATAGCGTTTTATTGTATTCATTGCTGCTGTTGTTGTTTTTACTTTTTAACTCTGTAGTTTTACTTTTGTATCTTAGCAGGGGCTGTATGATACTAACACAGACTCAGCAGGAAAACGGATTTGTTATTTAAACAGTGTTGATTGGTATCTTATGCTCTGTAGTTGTTGCAAGAAGACTAATATGGTTATTATATTATTGGAGCTAATTATATAAGTGTGTGTATATACACTGTATATACACACATATATATATATATATATATATATATATATATATATATATATATATATATATATATATATATATATATATGTGTGTATATACATATATATATATATATATATATATATATATATATATATATATATATATATATATATATATATATATACACACACACTGTATAAATTATAGTGTATTCAGCATAATCTTAAATTATTCAATTATCTAATATATAAAAAGCTATTTTAAATTTAATGCCAACAAAGCATACAAAGTCAGGAACAAATGTCTTATGTTTTTGAGGAATTTTCTTCCTCAGCTATACCTGCAGAAAGAGATCCAAATTTTACACGCCTGTCAATTATAACAAGCAATCACTAAACACACCGTCTTCAGTATATTATTATAATTAATGTCCACAGGGCTTGGGCTGTCTAGTGTAGCCCCCTCCGTTCTCTGGTGGGTGATGATGTCAGGTGGAGAGGTTTCAAAGACATTTTTAGATGTTTTGCACTCTGCGATATAAAGTACAATAAGTGAGGCTATTTTGAGCTGCTGGGATCTCTAATGCTGGCTTGTCAATACATGCCTTCCAGACTTGTGTCTTTTCTTTTAGGTTTACACAACAGTATTTTATTAAATATTCTTAATTTTAAATAAACCACAGAATCTGCATTGTCAGTATCAATGCTTTTCTGAATACTCTGTTCCACCCATGCATACAGACCTCGCTCCTAAAAACTAGTAATACATCTGCTACTAAAAACCTCTTTTGTCTCCAGAAGTTCAATAAACCTTCTCCTTTTAAGTCTTCATTATAACTGAAGCAAAGGTTTTGGTCTAAAATACATCTATAAAAAAGATATATATTACATCAGGGTAATTTCTCTCTGCCTGTTTGAAATATTTACAAGTCAAATGAAATGTATGAGAAAATACCGTAGTGAATTTCAGGACCTTTTTTAATTTTACGGAAAGGTTAAACCAACCCTTGAAAAATAACTCATATTTCCATTAAAACTTCCGATGTGTGACATTTGAACAGCATTTGTTTTATGACATGCATTTAGCTGTGGGCCACAATGACTAGAGGTTTACATTCTTATGCAACTGTTGTGTTGTTGTGTCTTGCTAAATTTCAAACTACCTCCAATACTGCTGCTTGAATATATGATGAAGTCATAAGCTATTACAATAGAAAGAATCCTACAATACTATTTTAAAGGGGAAGGTTCCCCTATTTTATTAGGAAAAAGAATCAAGCAAATTAGCAGAATTTTGTATTTTTTTGTCTGGGACTGTTTCCATTCTCACTCGCTGTTACCAGGATGGCTGGTGGTGACACCCAGGGCCAGATTAATGCATAGGCAAACTAGGTATGTGGCTAGGGCCCGAACTCCAGGAGGGGCCCAAAACTGTTATGTATATGTTTTTCTTTTTACATATACAGATTTGACTGGAAAAACTTCACTCACTGACATTTGAACCAAGGCATGTATCTCAAAATCAAATTGTTCTGACAGGTGTTTCTGTAATATTACCCCACAGAATTCTGTATTCCCACATTATTCCATGCTTGTGGAGATGCAGTTTTTAAAAGATTGTTGGACGTGCTCGCGTGATATTTCTGAGTCCGAGCCCTGTTGTGTTCTCCATTGAGTTCTGCTGCAGCTTGCAACACATATTGTAAACAAGACAAAACTAATTCTGTGGTAAAATAAAATAGCGCATTTAACACCACACCATTCAGCCTCCCTTGATTAAAATAAAATCAAGGAAACATTGACGATTTTGCGTGCACTAAACTGTAATGTATTTGACTGCACAACAATGTACAGGCATGTTTGCTTTTTACTGTTTATGTTCGTGGACTATTGTTTATCTACCGTTAGTGAAAAAACAGGATTTCATGTAGGCTTTAGTTTTTTTTTGTTTGTTTTAATCTGAAATGTATTTAGCATACCCCCTATAGTTTAATTTTCTGTCAGATTCATTCAGTTGTTCATAATAATTTCAAACCAGTGGCACTGGAACAATTTTTAAAGTACCGCACCCCCAGTATCCCTCGTTCTAGTGCCCCTGCTTCAAACTTAGAATTTTAAGTGTTGTAAAAGGGTTGAGGGCTAGTTATAAAGGCTGTAATGTATATAGAGATGTGTGTGTGTGTGTGTGTGGCTCTTTGTTCAGGGGGAGGGCCCGCATGTATGTGTGTGTGTGTGTGTGTGGCTGTTTGTTCAGGGGTAGGGCCCGCACGTGTATGTGTGTGTGTGGCTGTTTGTTCAGGGGTAGGGCCCGCACATGTATATGTGTGTGTGGCTGTTTGTTCAGGGGTAGGGGCCCACACGTGTATGCTTGCCCAGGGCCCAGTTATGGGTTAATCCGGCCCTGGTGACATCAGAACCGGAAGAGACCCAGCCAGCTCTAGGGTATGAATGCGCTGATGTGCCGGTTAATAATAAAAGGCTTAAACAAAACAGAAACACTTTACAAAACAAAACGGCACAGTGGCCAAAATAAACAGAAAATACAGACACGGAACAAACAATCATGTATGGTGCTGTTGTACACCCAGAACGCATAGCAATGATTTACTTCAGGTTTCTCTCCTACTCACGACTCCTGTTCCACCTCTGAACACACCAACCCTGTTCAGCCAAAGCTGCTTGTTTTTATATCCTAGCCGAGGGATTAACTGGCCATCAATTACCTAATTTATCCCTCGACCACATTCAGCACAGGTTTTCTCATGCATGTGGTCAAGAGCCAGTTTATCAATAATCACTTGCTGTTGACCACGCGTTCTCATGATTTTATCTGGATGGGGCATTTTAACCCCATCCAGGCTGTCAAACAATAATAACAATAAAACAGTTTTTAACACACTAAACCATACATTTTAAAATAATAATACAACAAATAATACAATACACACAGGGGCGGGGTGTAACCCATCACACTTGCCAATAGGAGTGAGACAGTTTCTTAAAGACAATGCTTTTCGTTAGCATTAAAGCAGTTGCAATTTGTATGGTTCCTCCTGGTTCATGAAGAAATGATTGCTCCATATATAACTACTGTACATGTTTACTCTCTCTCTCTCTCTCTCTCTCTCTCTCTCTCTCTCTCTCTCTCTCTCTCTATATATATATATATATATATATATATATATATATATATATATATATATATACATACATATAGATAGATAGATAGATAGATAGATATATGTGTGTGTGTATATATACAGTACTAGTCAAAAGTTTGAGTACACTTGCTGGAAACTCGGTTTTTTTCATAATTGACAATGTTTTACGTCGTATACGTTTCTGTAAATACTTGAAAATGAAAACATATGTTACAATATACAAAACAAAACATAAGGAGTATCAAAGCAATGTTCAAGAAAATTGAAAATTTTCTCTAAATCTTGGATTCCTCAAAATAGCCACCCTTTGTTAGCTACCCTTTGCCTTAACAATCACCCGACATGTCTTCCCAGCAATTCTGCTGCAATTCCCAGAGATGTAGGGCACTTGTGGGTAGCTTTGCTTTGACTCTTCTGTTCATTTTGTCCCATACAAGTTCTATGGGATTGAGGTCTAGAGACTGGGCAGGCCAGGTGATTAGATTGAGTTGTCCTTCACTTTTCTTCTTTGCCAGATAGTTCTTGCACAACTTTGAGGTGCGTTTCGGGTCATTATCTTGCTGAAAAATGAAGGACTGACCAACTAGCCATAATCCTGATGGAAGATCACCAACTCTGTCACCAGCAAAGCAACCCCTGACCATGACACTGCCTCCTCAGTGCTTGACATTGGGAACCACACATGCAGAATGCATGCACTCACCCTCTCTGCATCTTACAAATACTCAGCGGTTGGACCCAATATTTCAAATTTTGACTCATTGGTCCATAAGACCGATGTCCACTCCTCAAATGTCCACTTTTTGTGTTTATTGGCACAGGCAAGTCTCTTCTTATTCTGCACTCTTAACAATGGTTTCTTTGCAACAATTCTTCCAGTTAGGCCAGCTGCACGCAATCTCCTCTGAACAGTTGATGTGATGTTGAAACATTTGTACTTCTAGTAGCATTTAGCTGAGCTTGTATTATATATACACACACACACTACTTTATTACTTTTTTGATTTCCCCATCTAATTAAATGTTTAGTAGTTTTTCTATACTAGGTAAATAAAAAAGCCTTTTGCTACTGTAGTTTTTTTTTCTCCACTATATTTATCATAACACTAAATACATTCATTTTTAATTCTTGGCAAGAGTTGTTACTGCCATTCTAGAACTAAAACTTGAATCAATGATAGAAATGTCCAGGACAAAAGCTCAGAATGTGCTTGTGCTGACTTATTAATATTTAAATGCAGTGTTCAGAGACAAGTAGATGGAGAATAAGACAGCAAATCAGTTACTAATGTGAAAGTAGGTCATGCCACAATATAAAATCTTGATGAAAGTAATAGAAAGTGATTCTGTATCTCTGCACCCAACTAATTTGCTTGTGTCTTGTATCTCAACTGCAAGAAAGAGGACAGACAGCTCATCTCTGTCTGTAGGCTGTTTTCAAGTGTTAAAATACTGCAGAACATCAACTATGTAAAGTTTTACAACCTCGCAAATAAAGATCCTGGGTAAAAAAAGCTGAATTGAAAGAACAAGACAGTTAGAAGAATCGAATGCCTTCGCTTACTATATACCAGTGATGCCAATGATTCTGTCCCAATGAATTATATTCAGAACAGCAAGTCTAACACTGTATTGCAATGATTTATACAGTAGAAAGCTAGATCAATAGATAGATAATATAACGTGAGACATTGAATCATAAAGATAGTGTATTGGAAACAAAATCAAGAAGGCTGAAGCATTAAGACCCGACAAGGAGTGGGTTGACGTGACAGAACATGCCTTTAACCCTTAAGTGTACAGTTATATCATGTCAACTGGCCCCCTGGAGTGCCTTAATGCTATTGTAAAAAGATTTTTAGATGTGTTTACTTTTTAAATTAACACAGAAAATTAAACAACAAAGCTTTCAATAACAGTAAATATCATTACGCACAAAAAAAATAGTTTGAGAGGTTTTTTTTATTTTAATAAGTGAACATCAGTTTATTCATAAATATAATAAATATTGATTAAAATGTGTATTAAGTAAATTCTGTACATCAGTTAGATTAACATAGTACTAATTTATTATTTCATTAATGGAAATACATATTTAAACAGTACATTACATAAATAAATCTGATAAAACTTTAATCAACTTTAGTTATAGATCAGTGATTTTTGTGGGATATTCACAGCCCATTCAGAAGCCTTTATTGTGTGTTTATTCAGTTATGGTTCTGTTATTTCACTGTGCCAATTTTGTAAAAGAAATGTAATTACTGTTACTTTGTCTGAATCAGGAAATTCAACTTCATACCATTCTTCAACAGTTTTTTCCATTAAAAAGATTACAATTTGATTCTGGGTCTGACATTTTTTTAAGTTAGTGGTTACTTCTAGGTATTACATGTTATATAATTAGGACAGGTAAGTGGCGGAGGAATTTGAATCAAAGGTGATGCGTCTGTTGAAAGGTTGTGTGGAATTTACATATGGCTGATAGAACGCAGCTAACTAGTCAGAGAATAGGATTTTTCCAAGCAGGTTTATAGCAGTGTTTAACACTCTGGTGTGTAGAGTGATCTACCTTAAAGTACATATAGCTGTGGCTCCCGAGTGGTGCACCCAGTAAAGGCACTCTGTGTGGATGCAGGATGTGTCATATAGCCTGGATGTCACCAGTTCAAGTCCAGGCTATTTCATTGCTGCCTGTGGATGGGGGGCTCCCAGGGGGTGGCACACAATTGGTCATGCACCGCCCAGGGGCCTAGGTTGGCCAGGGTATACTCAGCTTATCGCGCACCAGCAATCCCTGTGGTCTGGTCAGGAGCCTACAGGCTTGCCTGCAAGCTGCCCAGAACTGCATTGTTCTCCAGTGCTGTAGCTCTGAGTTGGCTGGCTTACAGCACATGCTTTGGAGGACAGCGTGTGTTCATCTTGGTCCCTCCCAAATCAGCATAAGGGTGGTAGTAGTGAGCTGAGCCTAGAAATAATTGGACATTCTAAATTGGGAGAAAAATAATTGCTGAAAATACATATAGATAACAAAATAATTCCAGTAAATCATATATGATATTATGTATAACCAAATATGAAAGAGGTACATATAAGGCGTGCATTTGATTTGTAATGGAATTTTTTTCATTGCGTTTACTAAACAGTAAAATTGCTCATTTACATGCTGTACTTCCTGTAGAAGGAACGCATCCAGCACATGTGAGTTGCTTCTGTATCCTTCTAGGAGAAACAATTCTGAACATATTTGTTGTTTAGCATTTATTTTCTTTAAAAGAACTCAAGCTCTGAGTATCTAGACACAAGCCCTGAATATCAAAAGTGTTTTGAAGCATTTTTTTTTCTTCACCAGCATATGTTTTTTTCTTGTTTCTGTTTCCTGTCTCTTCATTAATATTAGACACAAGGGGTTTATTCATTTCAAAGCAATCTGTGCTCTGTGGAGAAAAGCAAAGCACATATTTCTAACAGCGTGACTAAGCTAAATTTTGAACCCTAAAAAGGTTGCAGATATCCTGCAGGACAAAATGCTAGGGCCATTTTACACTCTGAAAAGCTACAGGAGTTGAAGCACACAGGAACAGACTCCCCTACCAGCATGACCCAAGTGATTCAAATTTATTCAAGATAACGAGTTTATTATTATTTTATTTTTAATCAGAGTGTATTTTACCATTTGTTTCAGGGGAGAGCATTGCATTAAAATTTTAGTACTAACTAATTATAAGAGCTGGCCTTTCATTTGCATTATTTCTAAACATGTTTTATAAGTATACAATTGTGATTGTACTGATCTATACTACTCAACTGTTGCCAGTGATCAAGATTTTTCACAAAGCAGAGCTTCCTAGTGAGCCATTTATTGAACTGGGCCAATTGTGTAAATATACAATTTAACCTGAGGACAAGGATTCATAACAAAGAAGATTCAGAAAGTAATTAGTTACTCTGATAACAATAGATGCTGATTCCAGCCCAAACCGTGATCATCCTCTGTGCCTATTGTGTTCCACAACATGCTGCTGCAAGAAATGTTCACCACATTGTTGCCAGACCCTCAGGGTAATCAAAACAGAATCTGGGTTTTTCAGTGAAAGGACAGGCTTCCAATCATTGTCGTTCCACCTGACATGATCCCTAGCCCTCTGAAATGGTCCTAGCTGTGTCAGAGGTAAGCAGTACCAGATTCATAAAGTCGTCTATGTCTATGTAGAAATTCCAACCTCATTTACATTTTGAAGGTAATTTCTCCCAAGGGGTTGTCACTTTTCTGTGACCACCCCCCCTCCCCCCCCATGTTATTTAATCGGTTTGCAGCAGGTTTCTGAAAATTGTTGGATAATTATGCTAAGAAGTTCTCAAACGGATGCATTTGGTCTTCTCCTTAGGTAGTTTAAAATGTTGATAAAACACCAGCATGCCAAGGGTTCTCATTAATGGGTGGGGGTTAGAGAAAAAGGCATTTTCATGGAAAGGGCAAGTGGAAATGTTCTTTTCAATCATACAAATCAAAGGTTACATCTTGCTGTTTTTCAGTTTGGTGTAAATGAAAAATAAATAATGTTAAAAACAACCCTCATAGCGAGCTAGTTATTGTTTAGTGGTTCGTATTTTCTGTCATTAAATACGTTTGTTAGCAACATGATTGGTATAATTATGTATACAAAATACTGTTTGCAGTTAGATACAGAGGAGATGTTTTTTGCAGTACTATAGCTTTTTAGAAGGCATTTTGTCAGAATGAAGGCTGTTTTCTGTATGTGAGAATGGTATCCCTCAGTTACACAAGAATTCACTATCTTTGGAATTGAGCATAAAGTACCATGCAGTATCTTAGTCATTTTACCACGAGATTCCAGAACATGTACAATTGCACACTGTGTCACATCCAAAGGTATTCCACAACAAAAAAATACCCATTATTTTGCAAGAGATGTACTGCACAGTTTTGGATAGGACTCCAATGACTCTGCAGATACTGGAGGTTATTTGGACCTGAGCATTGCTTAAACTAAAGGGATTTCTAGAATGGCTTTATCCAATGTTTCTATCTCAATTTAGTCAATTAATGGCATTTTACCATTCAATGTAGTCTTTTGTTTAATAAAGACATTTTTATGTATTGGTAAAGTTACATAGAAAAATCTAAATAATATATAATTGTAGGCCTAATTGGGCTTTCATCTCCCCTGCCTCCCTCAACTTTAAAGTTAACTGCTGACACAACTTTGAATGATACTGCAGCTCGCCAAAAAAAAAAAAAAAAAAAAAATCCTTAAAAATGGATCTCTCCTTAAAAGATTTAAATGAAAGCTTGCCTGCAGTTTGAAGAGGTACAGAGACAGACAACCTAACTTTGTTTCTTACCCTGTCTTCTCCAAAAGTATGCCCCCCATTCTCAAATACCTGCTGAACTTGCCTGCTGGAACACTTTCACTAGACTGTAGTTTTCAGTGCTAAGCCAAGATTTGAACAGGTGCAACCTTTACAGCCCCCTCTAAGGATTGTAATGAACTTGCTGCATAGAATATAAGATTTCATTATGAAGCCCAAAACTGCTGCAAGGGGCTACCTGTTGTCAAAGCACTTAGTTGCTGCTGGTTCTTTGATCCTGATGGGTGCACACACACTGCTTTTCCGTTGCCTGCAGTTGCAGTTGCTGATTTGGGATTTGCAACTTGCCAAAGTTTTCTGACATTTATTATTTCACTTTAATTTTCTTTTATAACACTGTATCCACACTGGACGCGAGCAAATAATTTAGAAGTCACTGCAGTCAAATGGGAGTATCCTCACCAGCAGCGAGCAACGTCGCTTTGAGAAAATTCTGCGTTGCTAAAAAATAACCTGTTTCTATATTTTTTTTTATTGCGCAATTGGAATGAAACTGACCAATCAGAAGCAAGGTTAACACTCTTGACACACGTCAAACACACGCCTCACAACATAAAGCCTCAAAACATGTCACGCCTCAAAACAAGTTAATCATGTATGATGAATAAGTTAATTTATGAGGTGCAGCAGTATCAATCATTATATGCAAATTGAACGACTACAAAGACATCCAGAAGAAAGACAATGCCCAGGTGGCTTGCAGGTGGTGCATTGAGCAGCACCAAGACATTTTCTTTCTGATTATGCAAGTTGCATAAAAATAGGTTTATTATTAAGCAAAATAATCCAGATTATACATGCAGTCTGTCCATCATTTCAATAAAAAATGTGCACTTTTGCTGCCTTTAAAAAATGACACAAAAAAAGGTCCCGCATTCACACAAGTTGAACAAGCGACCTAAATTTAAGCTATGGCTTTTTTTTTCTGTTTTGGTTTGTTTGTTGGTTTTTATGATAAATAATGTTTTGTTCGCTAAATTGTTCTGTGGCACAAATCCGTGACAAGAAGTTCTTTACACGCATATAAAGCGAAGTTTTGTGGAGATTCACCAAACAAACAAAAATATTATTGAGGTCCTACTATTCTATACGTTGTAAAACAAAGCCAGCAACACGTTTGTATTCTATGTGACACATCCCAACATTACCAAGCTCATACTGTACATAGTTTTGAAGATTGTGAGTCATATTTATAAAGCATTTTCTGTCAAGTTCACCAAACTATTTTAAGACGAAAAACTAAATTAAAGTAAATAATAATACAAGGTAAGGGGTGACATGCACATAACATAGATAATAATAATAATATAATAATAATAATAATAATAATAAAAATAATAATAATAATAAATAATGTTGCACTTTAAAATACTTTAAATGTTAATAAACAAAATGGATCAATGAAGGAATTTGTAAAGAAACACAATTGAGATTGCATATATATATATATATATATATATATATGTATAAACAATAAAATAATTTTTTTGAAAATATCAGCTCAACTGTACTACTGTTGTCCAGCTGTCTTCTGACAGCTGAAGATGTACCGGGCTTCAAATCAGACTACTAGTACTACAGGTACCACGAAAAAAAAATTAAAAAAATAAAAATACTGTGAATACAGCTGTGCAATTGCTACTACTAATAATAACAATAAAACACTTGGCTATAAAGAGATGTTTAATAACTCTGCTCTATAGATTTTACAAGTCCAACCTTTATTTTACAGAAGGTCACTGTGGTAACCACACAAAACCTGTTTTGTAATGGGGCAGTTCCTGGGAAAGATTTCCTGTATCTGTGTATCCATGTATCAGATCAAGAGGTTCACGATTGCCATCTTGTGGTCGTACGGATCAGTTTGGCAATGAACACAGCAAGTGTTCTTGCTTCTTTCTGCTGCACTTAAATATAACCCAGAGAGATTACAAAAACTTAGACTGCAGAATGCATTGCTAGTTTGTTTAATGTAGTGTTTTAAATGCGTATTAAAAAGAACTCTATCAGCAAAACTACATCAAAGCAGACTTTATTTTCAACATCACCAAAACAAATTATCTGGCTTTGTAATACTGATCTAGGTTATATCAGACAGGCAGGCTTAAGTTATGTATTATTTAGCTGAATATTTGTGTCAGGGCTGCTATGGAATGCACATTCATCCGCTATTGTATTTTTTCTGTGGTCTAACACTAGTTCCTAGATAATACAATACCCCAAAGTTCAACATCTTCTGGATTTTATTCAAAACATGACATTTTTACCCATGGCTTGACATCGTAGATTACCCTCCTCCATGGAAACCAGCATATTAAGTGAGAAAACATGCTATAAATGTTTTAAATGTAATTTGACAATGGTTCCACATTAGTGAGGTATTAACCCAGGGGAATAATGAGTTACATGCGCTACACCCTGCCAGAATCCCTGTGGGAGGTTTTACCCATACAAAAGCACACAGATTGCTTATTATGTCTACTGTGTTGCAAGCATTGAAATCTCTTCAGTTAGTTATCTAAAAAAAAAAAAAAATAGAAGATCCAAGTAACAGAAACATTACAGAAAAGTAGCTTTTCATCAGCGACACACACACACACACACACACACAACTATATTGCTTCACTATAGCCTTTGTTACCCCAACCAGCTAAAAAACGCTAAAAACTTATCACACATGGTTACAAAAAAAAAGAACATAAGGTATTTTTGATTAATATATCTGATATTTGTATTATTATTATCGTTTAAATGGGTAAACATTTTTAGAAGTTTTTTTTTTTTTTACTTGAAATGACAATGATTGCAAACATCGTTAAACACTGATGGGTAAATAATGTATCACAGTAGTTACAGCTATATATCTAAACGATGCATCAACCAAAGTGGGAGTTTGTGACATAGGTAGTTATAGGTATCCACTAGGTTAAGATTAACTACCCTGCAAAATTTAAAATGGTCCTTTTTAGCTAATTGAAAAGGGGCGCTCCATCAACTTGCACTGCAGTGACCAGTGACATATGTTGCTGCCCATTATATTCAATCCTTGAATTATTTGATACAGAGGATAAAACATGTTTTGAATAACACATCTTGACACATTCCTGTCATGAATCTGATTGCGACTGAAAATTAAAGAAGCAAAAAAAATGTACCTGCCTAAGCACAGTTGTTTGGCGAAGTACAAAAACATGTAAATTGAGTCTTAATTTCCCAAGCCCGCTTTGTGCGAGAAACTGGGAGGCGAGGCCTGGCACTGTGTTCACGTGACCACTTCCTATTGATGGACATTGTAAGTCACTTTCCGTGTTGGAACCGTTTAGTAGCAACTGCACATCATTTCGCTGAGTGTAGATCTAGCACTCAGAATGTCAATGACACAGCATTCTAAACGTTTAAACCACAAAAGGTCCTGTATAAACAGATGAATTGTGTTAATGTCGCGGTTCCGTCTGTTTTTCATTTAGATTTAATGACCTATGTTTAGAAGTGTTTGGTGGCTTCTCCTAATCAAGTTGGTAGTGCACTTTCTCGTGCACTCAGTACGACAGAGCCAAGAGCCTGACACAGCAGAGTGCGTGAGAAATTCATTCTCAACTTCATTAGATGTAGTCACTGAACACTTATTAAGCATGCATTTAAATGTAATATAACTGGTATTCACAAAAGCTGATCTTGACTTTTGTACAGAGAAACATGTTAAGTTGACTTGATTACCATTTAAACTTACATTAATTACACTTATATTAAGTGAGGTTTTGTTTGAACGTTGCAGCATTTGTTAAATTATGAACACAAAACTCTCGACTATACTGGACAATATGGCACCCAATTGCACCAGTACTTGCATTAGCTTACACTTGCACTGAACTGTCATAGCTTGCCATATTCTACTACTGCCCTTAATTATAACTACTTCCTGTATCTTGGATTTGACTTTACTCTTAGGTGTACGTATTCACGTTTTGCAATTGCTCTTATTAAAATCATTCTCTTCCATTCATCGTAATTACTACTGCACATACTGGGCCTTACTCGTATAAGCAAATATTTATAATAGAAGTTAACTGCTCATAGGCGAAAGCACTCTTACATGTAATTATTTACGGTATTCTCTATTTTTTACTACTGATTTTATTGAACTTTTTTATTGAGCTCTTATCTGAAATGTGACTTTACAATGTGATATTTTGTAATCTGATACTTTGTACTGTGATATTTTGTAACAATTGTAAGTCGCCTTGGCTAAGGGCGTTTGCCAAGAAAAAAAAAAAAAAACAACAATATACAGTATATCAAATTACTGTTGCTACTGCTGCATCCAAACCTTCCTGAAGTTACATCCCTCCTGCTCTTAAAGTGGTTTGCAAGTTATCTGTAAAACACCTTAAGTATGCTAATAAAAGGTTCACAACAAAAACTATTTACTTAATACATTAAATACAAATAAATATAATACTTTCATCTAGTGGCTATTCCATAACAATGCCATAGGAATGTTAATGTTGGTTATAGTAAGAACACCATGCTAAAAAAAAAAAAATGTTTTTATTGCATTTTTGAAGGTTTAACAGAGCAAGACAAATACAATAAAGCATAATTTGAAGCTACTTAAAACACACACTGCAATGTAGTCGGAACTGCTCAATGTAATTTTGAACGAATATTTACATGGCTACACTTTAGGCACATTTGAATCTGGATTCAAAAAAATGCTGTGTAGTGCAAATAAGTTGATCTACTACTCTACTCTGCAGAATAAATAACCACACACACAGTTAGCCCATTGTGGATCCACATAATACAAATTGTATGCCAATGTATACCAATGTATACCTGTGTGTGTTGGTTGCATACAACCCAAGCGGCACCCTCTGCCAAATGCTCAGAGAGAATAATACTGCAAGGGTCTGGCTGGGGGACTGAATTGCAATTTTGTAATGTGATGGGTTGGGATTAAATGAGGGTTTTTGCATAGATGCTGCTTGTAAGAATAAATATTCAGCACAGAGAATCCGCTTAAATGAATGGCAGTGAATGAATGATGATGACAGCGATTTCAATTGCAGATGATTTATGACTGTGGAGGGTGCTCAGGGCCAGAGTGAAATATAAATTTGGCCAGAGGTCTCGTCCGTGGGTGCCCGACGGCTACCTGCGTGAGGCCGGCTGGAAATACACAAACAGATACATGCATACCAGTGTCGCAGATTAGACGTGGCTACTAGCCACCCCCGCCCGGGACGAGGCATGCTGTGAGGTGGTGGGCTGGGGATGATGGAGGCCGAAACAAAAAGAAGCGACAAGTATAATGCACAGAGCTTTTATGCGCTTGCTGATGATGTATTGGTTATGGGCAGATTCTCCTTCCAGAAAAGCAACCAAGTTTACAATTCCTGGAGCATTTGGCTTCCAACAAATTTACAACATGCTTATACACCGAGTATACCGCCTCTATACAAAAGTAAATTGATGAATTAAGTTTTAAAAATATATTTTTCTAAATAATGTGTTTCCAAATTTTAACATGTTCCAAAAATCTATCTTGGAAATGTAATAAACTAGGTTTGTAATACTTTTCACACAATATACAGTACATTACAATCCAATACAATCTGTGACAAAAACAGAATATAACAGATAACACATTATTTTCTCCTCTAAAAGGTCACATACATGTGTATATAAAAATGTTAATTGTATCCAGCAACCAGTGATAATTAGACCATGTTCTAAATGACCAAGTCAAATGCATAATCACTGCCGTCTATGAACAATGATTAAATAAATACTTGATACCATCTGCATTTCATGTCTTATCTGTTTAAGAACCCATTATGGATATTCTGGATGATTCTCTATTGTTGTTACTGGTGAGATCAATATTTTCTATTTCAGCAAAAATTGCTTCTAAAACATTCCTCAGGGCAGATTGTGGAGACGCTTGTTAGTGTTTCATTGTGCACTAAAGCCTGTACAGGTAAAGCATTGCATCTAAGTGCAGTGTGAATATGCTTCCCCACAATCAGCAATGAAGAGTCCTTTTAAAATAGTCCATAAACTTGGAAAATTACCCAAGCAAAAAAAAAACAATACTGAATAATACAGATCACATGCTATAAAATACAGACATTACAGGTAAGAAATTAAGTTGTAGCAAAATGATACAAAGTATCCAAAGTCTTCACAACAACCACATTAAAACTAAATCTCTAATGCAGTGGTTTCTAGCTTTGAACCACAAATGCTAATTTACTTATTTCATGTACTGGTGCGTTACATATGGATCAATATTACATTTTTAATTTTAAGCTTTTATTTCAAGCAAAATGGTCCAGTAATCGCAAATATTTAATCTCCAGAATGGAGTTAAATCAGCAACTAGGATGCTTTTGGGAGAGTGGTTGATGCCATTCTTTGGGGACTGGAAACCTCTGCTCTTGTGCTATATTATAGTGTTAAAAAGTGACATAAAAATTACCTCCAACACCAAGGTGTGTTTATATACTGTATAAACAATGTTCAAGCTTTGTTGGTCACAGCTCTTTTAAACTGAAAGCCTATTAAGTAAAAGAGTATGGGACTTAAATTTGCCTTTGATTTTTTTTTTCTTCTTCTATTAAGAACATACCAGAGACATCACTCCTCCATAAAGCAGTGTGCAATCATGCACAATTATTCCTGCAGTGGTTCCTGTTGGCATTTAGTACCTGTATACCCAATTAAGTGTTTGACAATTCTGGTAAATTTCAACTAATTATTTGGGGGGGTGCAATTGAATGCTACGGCTCCCAGGTGTAGCTCAGGAAAAAAAAAAAAAAAATTCACCAACAGCCATACTACACTAATTACACTCAAGGGAGACTACTGTTGGCGAGCAATGCAAGAATAGACTAAAAAGCCTAAAACAAGTAGCAGTGCTTTACAGAGGTTTGTCTAACAATAAAAACATCTGGGAAAAATAAGTGTCACTAAACCAACACATTTCATTTTCAAATGACTACAAAAAGGGAGTTGGTAAACCACTGGATTGTACAGGGACATTAGAAAATACAGTAAAGTGTAATTTACCCTGCCCACCAAAACCCATTCTGGAACAGAGTGAAAAAAGGACCTGCTATTTAACTAGTCATCACTATTGCAAATGCAGAGCTATATTCTTGTTCTGCAAGTTTTTTTTTTTTTTTTTTGTTTTTTTCTCTCAGCACATATTTAACACAAATTGTTTTATTGTGGAGACATTGAAAATTGGGGCTGGCCGGAGTTTGTATAATAATTTGTAAAGTACTCAAAAACAAGTCATTGAAAACTGAAAAAAAAAAAATAGTAAGCCAGACATTGGGGTTATACATATTAAGATATTGTGCATGCATATGGTTTAAAATAATAACAATAATAATAATAATAGTAATAATAATAACAATAACAATAATGCAAGTTTATTTTTGAAACTTGACAGCATTTATTCTGCAGGAAAGCCTATCATCAGAAAAAACACCAGAAGTACAGTAAAATATACAAAAAGTTGTGATCTAGACTGAGCATGTGTAAAACATCTCAATATAAAACTCTTCCAAAAAGATCAGAACATTACCATTTACAAAAAAGAAAAGAAAATGGTTTGTTAGTATTTAAGCGCTACAAAACACACACACAACATCCCATTTGCACATTTCAACAGTCATGTTTCTGCAAGAAGTTAAGTTTCTTACAGATGTATTTGAAATGCTGTCTACATAAACTATATATATATATATTATATATATATATATATATATATATATATATATATATATATATATATATATATATATATATATATAATATTTAAAGGTCAAATGAATCTTTACTTTCGTTCATTATAAAAGAGACAAATTGCAAAGAAATCAGAAACAAATTAAGTTTCAGTCATCACTGTAGAATATTAAATAGAAATATTGATTGATAAGATGGTAGATAATAATGCACAGTGTTTTACGTGTGGATGTAAACATCTGTACCATCATCGTAAACAAAGAATGTTCTTCACTCCACAGCAAGCAGGACAAGGTGTAGAAAGAAACAGGATGCGATACATCAGAAAACAAATATGATAAGCTGGGTTTTAAAGTGCTCTCTAGCTGCAGAATACATTGCTGATATGTAGCCTTGCGTACATACCAAATTAAAATATAATGTATTCAAGACTTGTTATAAGGCTAGAGTTGGATGTTTAAAGACACACATATGCTGGTTTCCATCAATAACCCTAGAACAGTGGCAGCGTTTTGTAAATCACAATATGAGGGAGTTTAGAAAAGTTCATGCTTACATTACCCTCAATATGCATTATAAAATGTATCAAATTCCAGCAGAAAAACAAAAGAAAAAAATGACAAGTTTGGTTTAAAGAGGTTTTGCAGTTGCTCATGGTTTCTCCGCTGTGCAAATCTTAACTGCCAATCCCTACAAAATTTGATATATTAGGGAGCCTATTAAGTCAATAGTTGAAATGACTGCTACTGGTACATGTCGACTTACTCCACCTGCCTTTGTTTTTTTTCCCCAAAAACAAAAATCATAACAATACATTATTATTATAATAATAATAATAATAATAATAATAATAATAATAACAACAAAAATAATATTTACAGCCCACTTAAACTTTCAGAAATATTTCCATAACAACCTTTTTCAAACAAATCAACATTGCTGAAGATTTGCAGGAAAGACATATTGATTAGAGAAAGAGTTCAGAACACATTCTCAGTCTTTAGCCAAAACCTGATTCTTTAGTCTTGATGCTTCCATCCTGTAACAGAGCTCGAGGAGTCTGAACTTGCCTTCACACATTGCTGTCCTGCAGCAGTGGCTCAATGTCCTCATCACTGCCCGGGAGTGGGTTCATGCTCTGGGTGCTGCCGATACTGTTGCTATGTTTCTTGGTATTGCAAGTCTTAACATCAAGGCTATTGTGTTCAGGAATAAATAAGGCAACTAGGAAAGCAAGAAGAACAGCACATGCTCCAAACAGGAATGGAGGGCCAGGGATAATTGAACTCTGTAAGTACAAATAAAGACATTTAAATATAAACAAATATTGGTGCTATATGCTAATGTGAATAGATTGAAGTTAAAGTACATGGAGATTACAAAATAAATATGAACATAATATGAATTACTAGAATTGTGTTAATCCAGTGTTTTATATTGTATATACATCGAAAATATGCAAGTCACTGGAAAAGCAGTAATGGGTTACTGAGGATATGTGAGTGGTTGAAATTCTGGCCTGTGATTGGCTAAACCTCATCACAGGAGCAAAAATAGATTGAACTGTTGCCCTAACATCCTCACACTGCCAGGCAATAGTCTCTATCATTTGATTGGTTCACATCACTGTCAATCCCGCCCCTTTTCAAAGCAACACCATTTTCTCTTGTGAGGCGTGCAGGGGAGATGTGGGGGGAAAAAAAATACAAAACAAACAAAAAAAACACAAAACAACCTGCTGAATATACTAAACTGCTAAAAAATACTACAAAAGAAAGATGCTACGGCAAATAAACTGATGGTAACTATGCAGCATGAACTTTAAAAACATTTTATGTTATTTAATAATTTTTTAATATTTGTTGTATCAGCTATATTTAAACAAGATATATAAAGTCATATTTACAATCCAGTCTTGCCTCACTTAGTCTTGCATGACTCATATTAAATATGTACTGCAGACTCAGTAGAGCTCATAGAATAGAAAGCACTATATATATATATATATATATATATATATATATATATATATATATATATATATATATATATATATTATATATGTGTGTGTGTGTGTGTGTGTGTGTGTGTGTGTGTGTATATATATATATATATGAGAGTAGACAGTAGATGCCGCTTATTAACAACCTCTCTGTTCCCAGCAAAAAGTTGTCATTAACCGAAAGTTGCCAATAAGCAAAAAGCCCCCGTTTTCAAGTGTATTTATATGGTATATATATATATTTATAAGTGTATTTATATAAACATAGAACTGTTTACTTCATGTGTGTGTAAAAGAAAAAAAAAAAAAAGAGTAAGCTTAAAAAAATTCTGCACAACGATGTGCTACAATTGCCCTTACAATGAGTAAAGCAAACACAAAAAAAGTGTTGTACTCACAATCAACTCTAAAAGAACACAATTTTAAAAGAAATTGTCCAACATTGTCTGCTTTTTACAATGTACCACCTCCCACTGTAAATCCATCTCAGTTTTAAGTGCTGCTTCTTAGCCAGTTTGAAAGCCACCAATTCTGCCAGATAAGAGCTGCATGAAGTATGCACATAAATCATGCAAGTGCGCTCAGTAGCACTGTGAACAAGGAACGTGCAGTTGCCAACACAATTCCATTAACATTAAAGTCTATGGGAGGGGATAGGTTCCTGGGAAAATGTTGTAAACAACCAGAAGTTATTAAGAAATACATTATTATATTCTCTCTCTCAAAGTCTACACCTTGAACTTTTTTTCACGTTTTGCTGTGTCAGAACCTCAGTTTCATGCATTTAAATTAGGACTTTTTCCACTTATCTACACACCATGCTCCACACTGTTAAGGGGTTAAAAAAGTTTTTATTGAGAAAAAAATTATATATTTAAAATACAAAACTGAAAAGATTATAATTGGATAAGTCTCCAACCCCCTGAGTTGATGGAAGCCCCTTTGGCAGCAATTACAGCTACATTTAGCAATATCTGACCATTCTTCTCTACAAGCTCTGTCAAGTTCTTGGGTAGCGTTGATGGACAGCAATCTTCAAGTCGTGCCACAAATTGTCAATTGGATTTAGGTCAGGGCTCTGACTGGGCCACTCAAGGACATCTACCTTTTTGTTCCTTAGCCACTCCAGCGTAGCTTTGGCTGTGTGCTTTGGGTCGTTGTCATGCTGAAAGGAACTTCCGTCCCAGTTTCAGCTTTCTTACAGAGGGCAGCAGGTTTCCTGAAGGACTTCTCTGTACTTTGCTCCATTCATTTTCCCTTCTATCCCTGCCAATGAGAAACATCCACCACCATGCTTCACAGTAGGGATCGTGTTCTTTGGCTGATGCGCTATGTTGGGTTTGCGCCAAACATAACGCTTTGCATTTAGACCAAAAAGTTCCATATTAGTTTCGTCAGACCACAAAACTTTTTGCCACATGGCTACAGAATCTCCTGAGTGTTTTTTTGCGTACCTCAAAACGGGATTCAAGGTGGGTTTTCTTGAGTAATGGCTTCCTTCTTGCCACCCTACCATACAGGCCAGATTTGTGGAGTGCTTGGGATATTGTTGTCACATTCACACTTTGACCAGTCTTGGCCATAAAAGCCTGTAGCTCTTGCAAAGTTGCCATTGGCATCTTGGTAGCCTCTCATCAGTCTCCTTCTTGCTCAGTCATCTAGTTTGGAGGGACAGCCTAGACTAGGCAGGGTCTTGGTCATGCCATACACCTTCCACTTCTTAATAATGGTCTTAACTGTGCTCAAGGCCTTTGATATTTTTTTTATACTGATCTGTGCCTTTCAACAATTTTGTCCCGGAGTTCTTTTGAAAGCGCCTTGGTGCTCATGGTTGAGTCTTTGCTTTGAAATGCATTACCCAGCAGACAAAACCTATAGGAACGGTTGAATTTATCCTGAAATCATGTGAATCACTACAATTGAACACAGGTGGAGGCCATTTAACTTACTGTGTGATCCCGAAGGTGACTGGTTACACCTGAGCTAATTGCGAATACAAGGGGGTGGACACTTATCCAACCAAGCTACTTCATTTTTTATTTTTTATTATTTTTCTACAAATTTCTTGAATATTTTTTTCACTTGGAAGTTGTGGGGTAGGATGTGTCGATAAATTAAAAAAAAAAAGATATATGTGTGTGTGTGTGGAGATGAGGAGTCTGATGCATGCTGCACATACACATCCACATACAGGGCTTTTCTGTTCTCTTCAGCTGTGAAACGTTGTCATTAACATCGCCATAGCGATCTGTCAAGCCATTACCCCCTTAATGAGTCTTCTGTCCGTCCACAGAGAATTTACTCAACTTTAGCTCTCCATAAAAGGATAAATTTCAGCAGCCTTGTGTCATCCAGAGAGCACTTGACCTGTTTATTTAAGTTGAGCCTCGATAAATTGTGCTTCTAAACTAATAGTTTGACCTCACTGTAAGACTTTGGTATTGGTGATTTTCTCCTGCCATTTAGTGCAGAGGATTTTTCTTACGTGCCTCATGTTGAAATCCTTGAGCTCGGGTCCAGGTCTCACAGCCACATAGAAGTGCAGTTAATACAGCAGCCTGGTAGATTTGTTTTGTTAACATGCTTAAACATCCACGAAAGAGTATTGAGAACCCAAAAGTGTCTTAGATGCTGCTGCAAGGAGGTCCATCCACAAAAAACAAGACCTAGAACGCACACAATCTCTGCTTTTCCATACCTTTGTTATTAATACCAAATACCTTTGGAAAGCGACTTAAGAGCAAAGAGATTCAAAAATGAAATGTGTGTGTCACATACCTCCATTATTGGATGCTGCATTGCAGTAGTTTTATCTGTCTGCGGGACTGGGTCCAACTCATTCAGCTCCACATGAAACAAAAAGAATATGAAGCCATAGAGGGCTGGTCCAAGGCCATTGCACAAGCCTCTAATTCCTGTTATCATTCCTTGGACAACACCTGGAAGGAAATAAAGCAAATACTTAACCACATGCTGTACTAAACCAGAACAGTTATTCACTTTGTCAAATGCTAGCAAAGTATGTTTTCTACCACTAGATGGTGCAATGACCATTGCAAATCACTGCTATACATTTATCAAACACAACCTGTCATGTTTAAAATGCAAAAGCTGAACAAGGGCTCTGTCCTGAAGGACTTGCCACCACACTATATAGAAACACCTTTGGAAAAAGAATGGCATGTTACAAACTAAATCAGAATAAGCTCCATACAAGGCCACACTGAAACAAATAGTCTAAGTGGTTGTTTCAATTGCCAAGTTATGGATAGTTCAGGAGATTACATTAACAATGAGTTCCACTTTCATTGTGGCTTTTTGTACTACTGTATGGCACTATAGATGTACTAATAGAAACAGTTAAAAAATGCCCTAATCCTGTTAACACGTTGCAAGCAGACATATAAAGAATGGACTGAAACAATGCTATGTTTAACTTTCTAAAAGACCGAGCTTCAATGTGTGTTGTACATTTAGTATTTGTCATTATACATAGACCAGTTGCGTTCCAGACTCTTCACTAACCTGACTATGGTATTTCTTAACAGAATTTTTGGATATAAAACTTTTTTTAATCTCCTGTATTGGAACTGCACCACTAGACAGTACAAATGTTTCAAATTCATTTTGAATTTAAGGGAAAATTAACTGCAACAGTTTCTGATTTCCTTACCCTGCTGATCAGATTCTGCACTTCGAGAAACTAGTGCACTTACTGCAGGGAATGTAATACTAGACATCGCTGCTATTGCTCCAGCTGCCCACATCATCCTGTAAGAAAGATGCTGTGGGTTAATGAAAGAATGCATTGGGTGGGGTCATTTAATATTGTGATAAATAACCAGCAAAATATATACCACTCTTGGAAACGGGTCACCTCCTGATATAAACCTGGGGCATGATGCAAAAAAGTGACAAAAAAAAAACACACTACACTGTAAAAACAGAAGTATGTTTTATATGCCACCTGGCTTTGGAAGAAAACTAAGAAAACAAATGTAGATTCTAGAAACACTGACTACATTACTTTAGTAGGTCATTGCGCTATAGGGTTTTTGTAATTAATGTACAGTATATAATTACTAACATTCAGATACAGGAAACGTGTGTGTGTGTGTGTGTGTACTTGAGGCTGTATTGAAAGAGGTGTGTCCATTGTTAATAAGCAGTATACAAATTGTCTCACCACGTAAAATGAAATACTCCTGTTACTTTATTTAAATCCTACTACTCAGATCAGCTGGTGAAAAAACTTGATCTGCATGGTAATGCTGCTGAGTAGCTGTGTGAACCTTAAGATTTTGATGCAGTGGTAGTCCTGACAGTAAAATACTGTACTGCAAGTCATTTTAATTCAAAGGCCATTACACGTAACAAAGTAGGGCAGATAAACTAGGCACCCTCACGAGACGATTGTGTCTCAAGTATACTGTAGTAAAATAGGATTCTGTAGTCTTGAGTAAACATGAGTCATAACCATGATCATATAACAAGCTGTTTACCCATGAGGACTTGTTTTGATGTATTGTCCTCAGTGATTGAGCACCAGTGACATCTGTATACTGTATTTAAACTGCTGATGCACACTTTTGCTAATTGTAATGCAATGGATGTAATGATGTGGATTTTTCGTGGGCATGCATACAGTGCCTATAAAAAGTCTACACCTCCTTTCAAAATGTTCACCTTTTGTTGCCTTATAGCCTGAAATTAAAATGCATTATAGTTTTATTTTTTTTTCATTTATCTACACATCCTACCCAACAACTTCCAAGTAAAAAAAAAAATTCTAGAAATTTGTAGAAAAATAATAAAAAATAAAAATTGAAATATCTTGGTTGGATAAGTGTCCACCGCCTTGTAATAGCAATCCTAAATTAGCTCAGGTGTATCCAATCACCTTCAAAATAACACACCAAGTAACCTCCACCTGTGTTAAAAATTGTAGTGATTCACTTGATTTCAGGATAAATTCAGAAGTTCCTGTAGGTTCCCTCTAGTGGGTAGTGCATTTCAAAGCAAAGACTCAACCATGAGCACCAAGGCGCTTTCAAAAGAACTCCGGGACAAAGTTGTTGAAAGGCACAGATAAGGGGATGGGTATAAAAAAGATATATCAAAAGGCCTTGCATATCCCTTGGAGCATGGTCAAGACAATTATTAAGAAGTGGAAGGTGTATGGCACTACCAAGTCCCTGCCTAGATCAGCCGTCCCTCCAAACTGGATGACCGAACAAGAAGGAGACTGATGAGAGGCTACCAAGATGCCAATGGCAACTTTGCAAGAGCTACAGGCTTTTATGGCCAGGACTGGACAAAGTATGTATGTGACAGCAATATCCCAAGGACTCCACAAATCTGGCCTGTATGGTAGGGTGGCAAGAAGGAAGCCATTACTCAAAAAAGCCCACCATGAATCCCATTTGAAGAATGCAAAAAAACACTCAGGAGATTCTGTAGCCATGTGGCAAAAAGTTTTGTGGTCTGACGAAACTAATATGGAACTTTTTGGTCTAAATGCAAAGCGTTATGTTTGGCGCAAACCCAACATAGCGCAGCACCCAAAGAACACCATCCCTACTGTGACGCATGGTGGTGGCAGCATCATGTTATGGCGATGTTTCTCATCGGCAGGGACTGGGGCACTTGTCAGGATAGAAGGGAAAATGAATGGAATTAAGTATAGAGAAGTCCTTGAGGAAAACCTGTTGCCCTCTGCAAGAAAGCTGAAACTGGGACAGAAGTTCACCTTTCAGCATGACAACGACCTAAAGCACACAGCCAAAGCTACACTGGAGTGGCTAAGGAACAAAACGGTAAATGTCCTTGAGTGGCCCAGTCAGAGCCCCGACCTAAATCCAATCGACAATTTGTGGCATGACTTCGAGATTGCTATCCATTCCCATACGATCCCCAAGGAACTTGACAGACCTCGAACAGTTTTGTAAAGAACGGTCAAATATTGACAAATCTAGGTGTGCAAAGTTGGTAGAGACCTATCCCAACAGACTCACAGCTGTCATTGCCGCCAAAGGTGCTTCCACCAAGTATTAACTCAGGGGGGTGGAGACTTATCCAATTATTATCTTTCAGTTTTGTGTAATATATAATTTTTTTCTCAATAAAACCTTTTTTCCCCTTAACAGTGTGGATTATGGTGTGTAGATAACTGGAAAAAAAAATCCTCATTTAAATGCAGGAAACTCTGAGGCACCGACAGCAAAATTTGAAAAAAGTTCAAGGGGTTGTAGTCTTTCTATAGGCACTGTACATGCGGAACTCGTGACATCTAGTGGTCAACCCATTACACTTCAGCCAGGAAACAAGCAATTCTCATACTAAGTTTGATTCTGCACCACAGTAATCATATCGGTCCACTTATAAGAAACAAAACACCTGGGATGGATGTGATTCTTACAAACGGACTGCACTGTAAGTGGTTAATAAAAACATACAGATGTTTTCAAAGATCAAACTTTGGTTTAAAATGTATTCCAAACATTTTGCTTTTGCTTTTACAGCCCTATGCACAGGATAAGTTTGTATTTGCTACAAAGGAAAAGCTTCACAGCATGCAAAGCCACTTACTTACCATGGTTCAGATCCAAACCCATACCAGGCCAGCTGGAGCATCTGAAAACCTAGTCCAAGTAGTACAGTGTTCTTGTTACCTATTGATCTCATTAGGACCCTGAGAAACACAGTCTGTAGGAATAAGACATGGAAACAACAACATCAGAGATTACAATACCTTTGAGAATTATTATTTATGTATTATTTTCTTTTGAATTTAGTCATTGCCAATTTTTTCCCCAGTTTTCACCCCAATTTAGTATGCCCAATTATCTGTATCCTCAGCTCACCGCTAAAGCGCGAATTTTGCCGAGACTGAAGTTGGTTAAAAATAACACCAAAATGTTTTAAAAAAAAAAAAAAAAAAAAAAACCACCACAAACATCTAAAATTGCAAATCCTGAATTATATATCTATTCAACTAATACAATTTAAGACTAAAACTACGTATTGAAAAACAGTATTTATCAACTGTAAAGACGGTATCTTGATATAGCCCACACGATTTGAAACTCATTACAAAATCTGTCTTCTGTTAGGTATACACATTTCCAAAAGAACATATATTGTTATACATACCTGAGCTATAATGGAAAGGATCCCCACAACAGCTATAAAGGCTGCTATGGTCACAGACGAGAAACCAATGACCTACAAAAAATAAACAACTTGACTCAGCAATTTTCATGCTTTTGATGGAAAGCAAAGTTTTCTACTGAAATGCCTAAAAAAAAAACTCTGTGAAATTAATATTTCAGCTGTTAAAAAAACTAACTTTTTATTCATTTATTTTAAACACAGCTCTACTTGTTCAAAACAGGTTCAAATGTTTACTTGGAATTATTTTTAATTTATTACTGTATTTACTAAATTCAAACTGATCCAAAAACACAGGTGGTTCACAAAGAGATCTCAAACTTCAAAATGTAACCATTTACTAAAAAGTTGAATATAATTTTTTTACTTTACATTATTACTGTCCTGCTGTTTAAGAATTAAGATTGCACTGAAACAAAGAAAGTTACAACAAACTAATAAGGCATTTTCCTAACACTAACCAACATCTATATAAAATATGTATCTTGAAATGCTAGCAATTGTGAAGTTACCTGTCTCAAGTAAAGGAAAAAGCTAGAGTACTGGCCTGCCTCTGGCAGATAAGACAGAAACACTGTGATGCAGATGAGCAACACTGTGGAATCCTTCCCAACTTTCTTCAAAGACTAGAAAATAAAAAATGAGAAGTCTGTAAACAATAGAGCAAAAAACCACACACACACACACAGACTTGTTATACTGTTTTTAACTAGAATCTATGCAGAGCGATTATTAATTCATGAAAAAATGTTTAGTTTTGTGTTTCTTATTTCCTATTGTCCATTTCCAAAGCCAGTTTAGTCATTGCATACTTCAGACAACCAAGACGTGTATCGTATATCATTTATGTACTTCTTAGACAACAAAAAAGTTCCTCCAAACGCACTTACAGCAAAAGGGTCTGCTTGTTCCCACGAGATAGGTGCTCCCCATGAGACTGGCCTCATCTTCTCAGGCAGTGACTCTGGTACCGCCAAGAGGACGAAGCAAATGTCTAACAATGCGATGATTGTGGCCACAAGTACCACTAGGTTATCTCCATAATTGGCTGACAGGTAAGCGCCAATGGCAGGACTAGTTACTAAACTTGCCGCAAAAGTGGCAGATACCTGAAAGACATAAGAGAAAGATTAACTCGAAGCACAAAATGCTCTTTATCGCAAGCAGGCCACAATGTTCAATTTAACCTTCAGATCCATTTAAAAACATCCGTGATACCAGTAGGAACTACATGAGCTATACAGACATGGCCACTAGTGCACGACAGCAGTCTTTTCTCAGGTGGTAGCACAGCCTTCTGGGACAAAGACACAGTGGTGTACGCAGTGCTTCATGAACACTAAAGGCATTCTATACAGCCCAACAGATGGACTGACAGATAGATGCTGTAGCTAAACCATTTTCTCATCAACTTCTCTGCATCAACTGCAGACTTAACAAAAGCAAGGCATCATCATGGTGTTTAGGAATATTTTGTGTAATGCCCAAATGAGCGCAAACTGAGGAAGCAACAACCGAGAGCAACTGACATGAGTAAGCTCATTTTTGTTATGTTTATTACTTTGCCAGTATGTTAAATAGGTCAGCTACAGTTCATTTGCACAAGATCATGCCCCTGAAACACAAGATTATTATGGCACTGAACACAGAGTAGGACATATCCTCACTTAAAAACATACACAATGGGTATTTACAAAAGCATGATAACTGTTCAATGTAAACTACATATTTTTTAAAAACATGTGAATGTTTAATTCAATGTATATTGATTGGCTTGTAAAACAAGAAATTCAGTCCAATCAACTAGCTCTACAAATGAATACAAGTAAATTATGAAAAGTTACAATCAAACCTCTGCTCTAAAAGGTCATTATGTAGCCTATCCTTTCAGACCTAAAATCACATTTGCACACAATGTCTGAAAGTGTACACACACATTTTCACATCTTTTGTTCCCAGTCAGCCCTTATAAGATGTACACCTGTAAATAATTTGTATTGTATGTGTTTATAGAATGGCAAGGACTCCATATTAAATCTGTTGTCTATATTATATATATATATTATATATATATTGTATTATATATATATATATATATTATATATATACATATATATATATATAATATATATATATTATATATATATATATATATATATATATGTATATATATATAATATATATATATATATATATATATATATATATATATATATATATATATATATATATATATATATATATATATATATATATATATATATATATATATATATATATATATATATATATATATTTTTTTTTTTTTTTTTTTTTTTTTTTTTTTTAAGATATTTACTCTATTATTAATGATCCATACTAGGGCATACAGTAGACTGCAATAGCCAGTTTTGGAACAGTGATCGTTTTATTTTTCTACTCAACTACAGTACCAGCAAAATTTGCATTTCAGTTCAGGTAAATAAATCTTTACAGCTAAATGTGTTCTGCATAATTAAACTCATGTGTGCTTACCTCACATCAGCATGGAAACAAATACAGGCAGTTCTAATTGAAGCATCAATAATTAATCAACCCCATCTGTAAGGTTTTTTCTTTCAGCAGATCTTAACCACAGGATACTAGCTATCCTATGATGCTGAGTTTGAGACAGTTCTTATTAACTAAATGTCTACAGATCCACTATGACTAGACATGTATTTTTTTTTGTACTGAACACATCAGCTACTGTAACAGACAATAAATATAACTGAACTATCACTTACTGTTACGAGTAAACAAACATCTATATAATGCTCATGAACTTTGCTGTTTTCAACTTCTTGTACAATTGAATACTAAAATCACTGAAGCACAATCTTTGTGTTTTTTAGAAGTATAAATGCTCTGGTAAACATAAATAATAAATCACAATCAGAGGTGGCCAATTTCTGAAAAAAATCTTGTTCAAGGGACAAAATGCTCTAAAATCTACTTGCCTGCTCAGTGTCCCACAAAACACACAAAAATCAAATCTAACTTTTATGGCTTTGCTTTTATTCAACAATGAACAATAACAAATTGCTGCGCAAAAAAAAAAAGAAAATTTAAAAACTACGTCAAAATTGCTGCGCTCATCCAGCCTGAAAGCAAAAAAAACTTAAAAGCAGTCCAAATATTCTTGCTATAACTAAGCACATCTAGTTTTTTGTGCACAACACTAGGCAAAAAGTAGATTAAAGAAACTAAAAAGATTCAAGTGCCACCAGAGGTTAGCTAGTATTCAATAGCTCTGCTTGGGTCGTACTCCTCAAATTCAGGCCCCTCAATCTTAAGAAGCATCAAATATTGCAAGATGTCCTGATTAAGCAGTGTCCGTAAGGGGCTCTTTATGACAATTGTGGATGAAAACTATGTTCTACTTCGGCTGTTGACAAATGCAATGTAAACATCTCCACCAGCTCAAGAGGCTTGTTGACAGCATGGTAGAGTATGTAGGTAGAACTGGTATGTCATATGCCATATGTCACTAAACTCCACACTTGCAGCCTTCCCCCCCTCAGTGAAAAGGGCATCAAAATGGACTAGGATTTGTTGAATATCAAATTTGTCATATGAGCTGAGCTCTTCTCTACTTTCTGGCCACAACTTGTAGTCAAAAAAGCTGAATCCCTGAGCTGGCATGCAGTTGAAGTTGGAAAACCTTTCAATGTATTTGACCATGCTATCAATAAGTCTAACATTACTTGTTAAACTGGCTGCTGGGGGTCAGTGACCAGACAATTGGATCTCAGCTGAATCATCCCCGAACTTACTTTCTTCTGGGTGGTACATCTTATTAAACTATTGCATGTGTACACCAGAGTCACTCTTCAGTTCTACTAACCTTAAGAACACTTCTCTACTGCAGGCTGGACATGTAACAACAGTAGGTCATTAGAATGAAAGAATTCTGAGACAGGATACTGGCTCTAGGATATCTCAGACTGTAGAGTGTTTTAATGAAACCGACACTAGTGACTTCAGCAAGGAACTTCTTTGCCTTAGCTGCTGACTCATCAGTGCCACTGCCAACTTGAACCAAATCGCATTGAAGGCTCTTGCTTTGCTTGAGATCTACCATACCTGTTTAATATTGCTGAAGTGGGCGAAATTTTCATCTATAGCTGTTGCAATTTCTTTTGCATCTCTTATCCTTTTTGGACTATTCCAGTAAAATGTAAAAATCCACTTCAGAGTTTCTTCAAACTGCGTAATGACAGGCAAGGTTTTCACGATCTAGAATTGCCATCTGAAGCTTGTAAGCTACACAGTGGAATGGGAGTAGAAACGGGATAACTTTTTTTTTTTTTTTTTAGTAGCACTGGAACAGCTGCACTATCAAAATTCTGTGATATTAATGTTGGACCTGGTTTTTCCTGAGACAATCTGCCAAGACAACTTCTGGATTCCATTAACAATACCATCTAGTACACCTAATGCATGTGCATGCTCCAGTGGAACAAGATCTGCCAATACTCTATAGGGCTTTCCTGCACTGACAACCTTAACCAGCAGTTTCCTGTATGGCATTTTCTGTACTCCCATCAGCTAAGAGATGAACCTTGATCGACTAACTAATTCCTTAGTGTCATGTCTAAGGACTTCTGCCTCACACCTAATTCAAAGACTTTCTTTCTGTTGGTGTAATTGTCTCCTACATCCACACAATTAAGTATGAATTGTTAAATAACACTTAATCACTTAACACTTTTCCCCCACCTTTTTTAATTTGTGCATTGCCTGTGTAATAAGGGGCTACCCCACAAGTTGAGCTGTGGAACTGGAAGAACTTACTGTGACCACAGCAGCACAATTAGATTTTTTAATCTCCTGATTGTACCATGACAAACATGCCCTGTGAGCTTTGCTGGTTTCATGTGCTTTAATTGGATCAATACAAAACTGATCACACATTGTAGAATATTTCAGGCAAACCTCACAATGCACTTTGGAGACTGGTTCTCCTTCTTCAGACTGGCTTCCCTTAAGATCTAACTGTGGCCAAAAGTCCTTCCAGTGAGGTTAAAACACTCTTATTTTCATCATATTTTTTGTTGTTTGTGGCTGACAGCTGGCTGCTGCTCTTTTTCCCCTTTATCCTTGCATGTTTTCTGCTCTTTTTTTTATTTAAAATTGAGACATGGTTAACACAGTTGAGGCTCCACTTCTACCCAGTTTCTTTTATCATGCCGATATTAAAAATGCAGATAAAATGTGATGTGTATCCTGATTGGCTTAAAAGAGGTGGTGAAAGAAATGTTGCAATGTTTTATGACAAGTAGGGAAGCAGCGAGGGAGAGAAAAAAGTTAACAGCCAGCGCTGCAGTGCAACTTGTTTTGGATGAATTGCATTACTATATTTTGAGTGACTTTCATTAGCCTACTACTATTTGTGGCGCAGACAAATTTTACTTCGAATGTTGGATTCTTTTATCAGTCACACCGAAGCTGGCAATAACAAGACGACCATATATATAAGTTTTTTTTTTTTTTTTTTTTTTTTTTTTTTTGTGTTTTCACATTTCCCTTACATTCGCAGTGTCATTGAACATTCTGTTTTGAGTGCTGTGTATTTCACCTTGGATTCCCTCAGCCTTTGTTTTTATTTGTTCTTGCTCCCGTTTCGCTTAAGCACGAAAAGAGAAAAGTACGATGACACTATGAATATAATATATAAAGCTTTTTCCTTACATATTTATTTACTGTGTAGACATCACATGTAACTGTCAAGCTATTTAGATAGAGTTATTTCAAAAAGTGATGCAATTATGTGTTTATGGTTCATATTTACACTATTACTGTATATTATATTTACAGTCGTAATTTGCCAAATAGTACTTATTATTGACTGTCCATTTACATTTGCACAGTACATATTTAAAGAACTACAGCTATATAAAAGGCAACTATACCGTCATTTTAAAAGTTGTATTAATAATAAAAGTACCAACGGGCAAATTGTTGCGGTAAATTTTATAGTTCCAGGCATCAGGCGAATGAATTGCACACCCCTGACAATACTCACTTTTACCTTTTTTTTTTTTTGTTTAATAGGCACAGCTACATTTTTGTAACAGCGATAGTGGCTGGTTACATTTGTTTTCGATGTTTGAAATGGTTATATATTATATATATATATATATATATATATATATATATATATATATATATATATATATATATATATACATACACATTATACACACACACAGTACTGTGCACAAGTTTTAGGCAGGTGTGAAAAAATGCTGTAAAGTAAGAATGCTTTCAAAAATAGACATGTTAGTAGTTTATATTTATCAATTAACTAAATGCAAAGAGAGTGGACAGAAGAAAAATCTACATCAAATCAATATTTGGTGTGACCACCCTTTGCTTCAAAACAGCATCAATTCTTCTAGGTACACTTGCACACAGTTTTTGAAGGAACTCGGCAGGTAGGTTGACCCAAACATCTTGGAGAACTAACCACAGTTCTTCTGTGGATTTACGCAGCCTCAGTTGCTTCTCTCTCTTCATGTAATCCCAGACAGACTCGATGATGTTGAGATCAGGGCTCTGTGGGGGCAATACCATCACTTCCAGGACTCCTTGTTCTTCTTTACGCTGAAGATAGTTCTTAATGACTTTCGCTGTATGTTTGGGGTCGTTGTAATGCTGCAGAATAAATTTGGGGCCAATCAGATGCCCCACTGATGTTATTGCATGATGGATAAATGTCTGCCTGTACTTCTCAGCATTGAGGAGACCATTAATTCTGACCAAATCCCCAACTCCGTTTGCAGAAATGCAGCCCCAAACTTGCAAGGAACCTCCACCATGCTTCACTGTTTTCTGCCAATTCTGAGCTGATGGCATTGCTGGACATCTTCTGATTGCGAAGGGAAGTAAGCATGATGTGTCTTTCATCTGCTGCAGTAAGTTTCCTTGGCCTATCACTGCGTCTACGGTCCTCAACATTGCCCGATTCTTCGTGCTTCTTCAAAAGAGCTTGGACAGCACATCTGAAAACCCCTGTCTGCCTTGAAATTTCTGCCTGGGAGAGACCTTTCTGATGCAGTATAACTACCTTGTGTCTTGTTGCTGTGCTCAGTCTTGCTAGGGTGTATGACTTTTGACAGTAAACTGTCTTCAGCAACCTCACCTTGTTAGCTGAGTTTGGCTGTTCCTCACCCAGTTGTATTCCTCCTACACAGCTGTTTCTGTTTCAGTTAATGATTGTGTTTCAACCTACATATTGAATTGATGATCATTAGCACCTGTTTCGTATAACTGTTTAATCATACACCTGACTATATGCCTACAAAATCCCAGACTTTGAGCAAGTGTACTTAGAAGAATTGATGCTGTTTTGAAGGCAAAGGGTGGTCACGCCAAATATGGATTTGATTTAGATTTTTCTTTGTTCACTCACTATGCATTCAGTTAATTGATAAATATAATCTATTAACATGTCTATTTTTGAAAGTATTCTTACTTTACAGCATTTTTTCACACCTGCCTAAAACTTTTGCACAGTACTGTGTGTGTGTGTGTTATATATATATATATATATATATATATATATATATATATATATATATATATATATATATATATATATATATATATATATATATATACACATATATATACACACACACAGTTGCCTTGCAAAAGTATTCAGACCACTGACCAATTCTCTCATATTACCAAATTACAAATGGTACACTGAAATTTCGTTCTGTTTGATATTTTATTTTAAAACACTTCAACTCAAAATCAATTATTGTAAGGTGACATTGGTTTTATGTTGGGAAATATTTTTAAGAAAAATAAAAAACTGAAATATCTTGCTTGCATAAGTATTCAACCCCCACACATTAGAGCCACC